>NC_053389.1:543236444-543557395 GCF_905171765.1 Bufo bufo
AGATAAACAAAAATTCAATTTCCCTGCATTTCAGTGACCAGCAGACACTGGATACAAAAATATTTGTAACTGAATGATTTGCACTGTGGTAGAGTAGGCTTCACTAGGGGTTTTGGCTCACAATAACTGATGGAAATAACTGAACTAAAAAAAAATTATATATAAGGAAAATAAATAGCAGGTGGTACTATAAAGATACATTTTATTGACTTGCTCATTGGCTATACAAAATTTTTAATTATGTGCAATTGCAAAACTTTTCTGATCTAGATGCTGGTTTTAAAAATGTAGAATATGGTTCGTAACACAACACCTTTTAATGGGAATGTGTCATCGGAAAATGACCTATTTTTTAAATCAAGTTTTTATGGTAAATATTTTTTTAATAAATTTGGTGATATTATAAATTTTGGATGTTCACTATCTGTATTAAAAAAAAATATCTCAAAATCCTGCTGTTTTCAGTCTGGCCACTAAGCCTGGTCATAGGTGCCACTTCTTGGTCTGTAGTAGAGGTAAGACAATTTCTTGATGAGTCAAAAAATTCTATTAGAATCCTAATCAATTCTACCTGAATCAAAAGTTCTCCAACTGGCCTGAAAAAATGGTATAACAGTCTGAGGTCTCCTTTTTTTTTTTTTTTTTTGTCTTTTTATTTTAGTTCCCCCCTTCCAAGCCTTTAACACAATAACAGCAATAGTAAAATAAGCACTAATGTGTTCTAAATAAGCATCCAAAAATTATCTTTTTGGAAGCGGCAGCAGTACAGTGAGGATGTGGAAGGAGTAAGCTGTGTAGGGGTAATAGCAGTAGCAGCACAGCATGGAACGTAACAGAAAATACAGTAGATGTGGCATTAAGGGGGGTGGCAGGCTGTGGCAATACAGTATGGAACATGGCAGGCAGACAGCAGCAGTGGCATAATTGGGCCAGCAATAAATAGCCGCCCTCAGCATTGGCAGATCTACAGTGTATTCGGAAAGTCTTCAATCCCTTTCACTCAGTTCACATTTTATTTTGCAGCCTTGTACTAAAATTAAAAAAAAGTTCTACGTTTTTCCAGTCATTCTGCACTCAATACCCTATAATGAAAAAAATAAACACATTGTTAAAAATGTTTTCTAATTTATTGAAAAGGAAAAACTAAAATATTGCATTGACAGAAGTACTCAGACCATTTATTCATTTACCATTTACATACTTGCTTGCAGGACTGTGGAGTCTGAGTCGGAGGCAATTTTGGGTACCTAGAGTCGGAGTCCGCAAAAATGGACCGACTCCTACTAAATTTAAATTGGAATAAAAAATAAAAAAAAGCAAGTTTAAATGTCCCAATTTACAAAAAGTTATAATTAAAGGGAATCTGTTACCTGCTTTTAGCATTTTAAAATTTCAACATTGCCATGTTCAAAAAAGTACCTTATTTCCTGCAGTGGTCTAATTACTTTATTTTGTTTTATCATTTTGATTTAAAAAAAAGCTCTTTTTCTGATATGCTAATGAAGCTCCAAGGTGCCCATTATTATTTTCAGCACAAGGCCGCAACATTGCAAAATATGAAAAAATAAATAAATAAAGGACCTGAAGACTTTACAAATGCACTGTGTTCATTGGCATCACCTGGATGTGTGTGAAAATCCCCCATTCATTTTGACAAATGTGACGTTTTGTACACTTTCAGAGGACAAGTTTGGGTGTGATGAAGCCACATACTGTGCTGAAAACACTCTGAGATGACACTGGGAACTGGACAAGACACTACATCCAGTGCAAACTGGGCCAGTTCTAGCACATCTGGGCTGGATGATTTACATGGGTGTGTCTTTCCAAATCATGTCCAATGAACTGATTTTACCACAAGTGGACTCCAGTCAAGAGGCATCCCTGATAAGCTGCCGTTGCCGGAGCTAAAAATAAATAATTGGGTCTATGATTAACCGCCTAACGCAGGATCGCGTTCCGGAGGCGGCAGCCCTGCGTAGAGTCGCACATATATGCGTCATCTCGCGAGACGCGAGATTTCCTGTGAACGCACGCACACACAGGATCGGAAGGTAAGCGAGTGGATCTCCAGCCTGCCAGCGGCGATCGTTCGCTGGCAGGCTGGAGATGCGATTTTTTTAACCCCTAACAGGTATAATAGACGCTGTTTTGATAACAGCGTCTAATATACCTGCTACCTGGTCCTCTGGTGGTCCCTTTTGTTTGGATCGACCACCAGAGGACACAGGTAGCTCAGTAATAAGTAGCACCAAGCACTACACTACACCCCCCCTGTCACTTATTAACCCCTGATCACCCCATATAGACTCCCTGATCACCCCCCTGTCATTGATCACCCCCTTGTAAGGCTCCATTCAGACGTCCGTTTGATTTTTACGGATCCACTGATACATGGATCGGATCCGCAAAACACATACGGACATCTGAATGGAGCCCTATAGGGGGTGGTCAATGACAGGGGGGTGATCACCCCATATAGACTCCCTGATCACTCCCCTGTCATTGATCACCCCCCTGTAAGGCTGCATTCAGATGTCCGTATGTTTTTTACGGATCCACGGATACATGGATCGGATCCGCAAAACACATACGGACATCTGAATGGAGCCTTATAGGGGGTGATCAATGACAGGGGGGTGATCACCCCATATAGACTCCCTGATCACTCCCCTGTCATTGATCACCCCCCCCTGTCATTGATCACCCCCCTGTAAGCCTGCATTCAGATGTCCGTATGTTTTTTACGGATACATGGATCGGATCCGCAAAACACATACGGACATCTGAATGGAGCCTTATAGGGGGGTGATCACCCCATATAGACTCCCTGATCACCCCCCCCCCCTGTAAGGCTCCATTCAGACATTTTTTTTGGCCCAAGTTAGCTGAAATTATTATTTTTTTCTTACAAAGTCTCATATTCCACTAACTTTTTTGGCCCAAGTTAGCTGAAATTATTATTTTTTTCTTACAAAGTCTCATATTCCACTAACTTGTGTCAAAAAATAAAATCTCACATGAACTCCCCATACCCCTCACGGAATCCAAATGCGTAAAAATTTTTTGACATTTATATTCCAGACTGCTTCTCACGCTTTAGGGCCCCTAGAATGCCAGGGCAGTATAAATACCCCACATGTGACCCCATTTCGGAAAGAAGACACCCCAAGGTATTCGCTGAGGGGCATATTGAGTCCATGAAAGATTTAAATTTTTGTCCCAAGTTAGCGGAAAGGGAGACTTTGTGAGAAATAAAAAATAAAAATCAATTTCCGCTAACTTGTGCCAAAAAAAATACATTTCTATGAGCTCGCCATGCCCCTCATTGAATACCTTCGGGTGTCTTCTTTCCAAAATGGGGTCACATGTGAGGTATTTCTACTGCCCTGGCATTTTAGGGGCCCTAAAGCGTGAGAAGAAGTCTGGGATCCAAATGTCTAAAAATGCCCTCATAAAAGGAATGTGGGCCCCTTTGCGCATCTAGGCTGCAAAAAAGTGTCACACATCTGGTATCCCCGTACTCAGGAGAAGTTGGGCAATGTGTTTTGGGGTGTCTTTTTACATATACCCATGCTGGGTGAGAGAAATATCTTGGCAAAAGACAACTTTTCCCATTTTTTTATACAAAGTTGGCATTTGACCGAGATATTTCTCTCACCCAGCATGGGTATATGTAAAATGACTCCCCAAAACACATTGCCCAACTTCTCCTGAGTACGGCAATACCACATGTGTGACACTTTTTTGCAGCCTAGGTGGGCAAAGGGGCCCACATACCAAAGAGCACCTTTAGGATTTCACCGGCCATTTTTTACAGATTTTGATTTCAAACTACTTCGCACGCATTTGGGCCCCTAAAATGCCAGGGCAGTATAACTACCCCACAAGTGACCCCATTTTGGAAAGAAGACACCCCAAGGTATTTCGTGATGGGCATAGTGAGTTCATGGAAGTTTTTATTTTTTGTCACAAGTTAGTGGAATATGAGACTTTGTAAGAAAAAAAAAAAAATCATCATTTTCCGCTAACTTGTGACAAAAAATAAAAAGTTCTATGAACTCACTATGCCCATCAGCAAATACCTTAGGGTGTCTACTTTCCGAAATGGGGTCATTTGTGGGGTGTTTGTACTGTCTGGGCATTGTAGAACCTCAGGAAACATGACAGGTGCTCAAAGTCAGAGCTGCTTCAAAAAGCGGAAATTCACATTTTTGTACTATAGTTTGTAAACGCTATAACTTTTACCCAAACCATGTAGAACAATAAATTTAGAGAAAAATTTATATATGGATGTGTTTTTTTTTTTGCAAAATTTTACAACTGAAAGTGAAAAATTTCATTTTTTTGCAAAAAAATCGTTACATTTCGATTAATAACAAAAAAAGTAAAAATGTCAGCAGCAATGAAATACCACCAAATGAAAGCTCTATTAGTGAGAAGAAAAGGAGGTAAAATTCATTTGGGTGGTAAGTTGCATGACCGAGCAATAAACGGTGAAAGTAGTGTAGGTCAGAAGTGTAAAAAGTGGCCTGGTCATTAAGGGTGTTTAAGATAGGGGGGCTGAAGTGGTTAAAGCCGCTTGTCTGTTGCAATGCGTTAGATGACAGCAGAGATTTGCATTTTTTTTTTTTTGGTATTCCTTTTATACCTTCAATTATTGCTAAGGATGTGAACAAGCTGAGTCTTTGCAGTGACCTGTTTGATGACTCCAAACTCTGGTATGGGATAGCATCTCTAATATATAAAGCTGAGTGTGTGTATGTACAGTACAGACCAAAAGTTTGGACACCCCTTCTCATTCAAAGAGTTTTCTTTATTTTCATGACTATGAAGGCATCAAAACTATGAATTAACACATGTGGAATTATATACATAACAAACAAGTGTGAAACAACTGAAAATATGTCATATTCTAGGTTCTTCAAAGTAGCCACCTTTTGCTTTGATTACAGCTTTGCACACTCTTGGCATTCTCTTGATGAGCTTCAAGAGGTAGTCCCCTGAAATGGTCTTCCAACAGTCTTGAAGGAGTTCCCAGAGATGCTTAGCACTTGTTGGCCCTTTTGCCTTCACTCTGCGGTCCAGCTCACCCCAAACCATCTCGATTGGGTTCAGGTCTGGTGACTGTGGAGGCCAGGTCATCTGGCGCAGCACCCCATCACTCTCCTTCATGGTCAAATAGCCCTTACTTTCAAAGTTTTCCCAATTTTTCGGTTTACTGACTGACCTTCATTTCCTAAAGTAATGATGGCCACTCGTTTTCCTTTACTTAGCTGCTTTTTTCTTGCCATAATACAAATTTTAACAGTCTATTCAGTAGGACTATCGGCTGTGTATTCACCTGACTTCTCCTCAACGCAACTGATGGTCCCAACCCCATTTATAAGGCAAGAAATTCCACTTATTAAACCTGACAGGGCACACCTGTGAAGTGAAAACCATTTCAGGGGACTACCTCTTGAAGCTCATCAAGAGTGTGCAAAGCAGTAATCAAAGCAATAGGTGGCTACTTTGAAGAACCTAGAATATGACATATTTTCAGTTGTTTCACACTTGTTTGTTATGTATATAATTCCACATGTGTTAATTTATAGTTTTGATGCCTTCAGTGTGAATCTACAATTTCTCGTGCATGGCATTGGGGGACACAGCACCATGGGTATATGCCCAGCTGCCACTAGGAGGCTGACACTAGAAACAAAAAAAGTGTTGGCTCCACCCAGGTGGGCTATACCCCTCTGCCAGAGCCGAGAGAGATCAGTCTTGTTCTAGTGTCCATAGGAGGCAGACATGACCTGCTATCTTTTTTTCGCAGGTCATCCTGCTAATTTTATTTTTATTTTATTTTATTTTTTCTCTTTTCTTTGCAGGTTCCGGCCTGCTGCAGGGGTGGCTCCATCGTGTTCCACTTTAGTTGCCCCCCTGTGGGCGCGTACTCTGGTGCCTGGCAGCCACCCAGTCCCCACCTGAAACTGCTTCCGGAGTGGAATTCCGGCGGACCCACGATTCCCATTTTGAGTCCGCCGAGGGGGTGGTCATCGCCGCGCCTGAAGACGTCAGATCAGGTAAGTAGGATCCGGATCCATGCTGGGACCCTGTAGTCTCCCCCCCCCCCCCCACCCCAGGGTTTTCACCAAGGCCCTCCTCCCTGGTCGCATGGTGCTTTTCCCAGTTCTGTCCTGTGCTTCCAGCACCCCTCCTACCTTTTGGGGGTCAGTTGGAGCCATAGTCCTGCAGAGGCCCACGTTTCTTTTTTCTGGGTCTGGCCCCTTTAGGAGGTCCCTGACATCGGCTTCCTCCGCATGACGCAGCGTTCTTTCACTGCTTCCACCCTTATGGGGCTCTTTTGCGGCGTTCCACAGGCCCAATTCCCCCAGCGCTGTGTCCCTCCCGCTCCGCAGCTGCTTTCGGACGCTACCGCGATCGCGGGTGTCCGTTTCCGGCCACACTCTTTAATTTAGGCCCCGGCTTTTTCGGCCGACTAGGCCGCAGGTCACGTGGGGCGGAGCTTCTCTCCGCCCTCTCCTTGCTTCCCAGGCTTCTCTCCTTCCCCCCTCCCATCTGTGGGAGGAGCTTGGCTTTCCTCCAACCTGGTACAGCGCGGGCTTTTGAAGGGGGCGTTCTCTTTCTGCCGGCTTCTTCCTGCAGTGCCTTCCGTCGCCATCTTGCTCACGCGTCTTCTGTTCTCTGTCTGAGACACAGCACCATAGGTTCTGGTAGGCAGCCTTGCTGGCTGGTTTTTTCTCTCCTTGCAGGCTCCATCCTAAGCCCTCATGTCTTCCTCTGGTAGGGACCCCACTCCCCCTGCGGCGATTTCTACACATTATGAATGTTCCCTGTGTAATAGGAAGTTTCCATGCGGCCAGTCTAATTCCCTCTGCGCGCAGTGCCTCAACCCCAGGCCCGCCCAGGCCGCTCCTGCGGTCCCCTCTGTGTCAGTCCTTCTGGAATGGGCTGCTACCCTGTCCCAAGCCATAGGGAACCTTGCCAGCCTCTCCCAATCCCTGGCGCAGTCTCTGGACCGTCTGCCTGCCCAGATTGCGGCCGCCTCTAGCAGGGACCCCCCCCCGCTGGGGACGTCCGTTCTCGCTCTGGCACGCGATCCCACAAGCGACCTCGTACGGTCTTGGCCGGGTCCCACTCTTCCTCAGCTACCCCGGATCATTCCCCGGATAGGTCTGAGTCGGGCGAGATTTCTTCTTCTGCCGCTTCCGCCTCTCCTGGGGACTCCTCCGCTTCTGATTCTGAATCAGAGCGGTGCTCGGCGATGTCTGCGGCCATCCAGGATCTCATTAAGGCCGTCTGGGACCCGTTCCATATACAGGACGATCCTTCTTCCTCCTCCCAGGAGTCGGTCCTTCCGCCGCTCTAGACGGTCCACTGTAGTTTTCCCGAATCACGAGGATCTTGACGCACTTCTGGCTAAGGAATGGCGTCACCCTGAAAGGCGCCTTCACCTTACCAAGGCCAAGGATGTCCCTTATCCTTTTTCTGAGGACTCTGTCAACCTCTGGACGCTTCCTCCTCAGGTAGACCCTCAGGTTGCTCGCCTGGCGAAAGCTACTACCCTTCCCCTGGCTGACGCGGCTTCCTTGTCGGATCCCGCTGACAAACGGGTCGATTCCTTGGCCAAGTCCGTGTTCGCGGCAGCGGGTGCCGCCATCCGTCCTGCGTTTGCCGCCTCCTGGGTGGCTAAGGCCTGCGTTATCTGGGCAAAACAGCTTGTCCGAGCCTTACCTCCAGACTCGGTCCAAGGGGATCTGGCAGTTCTTGCTTCTCAAATTTATCAGGCATCCAAGTTTCTTTGCGATGCCTCTATGGAATCGGCCTGCCGCTCCGGCCGTGCGGCCGCTAATTCTGTGGCCATTCGCCGCACCATCTGGCTTCGCTCTTGGGCAGCGGATTCCGCCTCCAAGAAGGCTCTGATTTCCCTCCCCTTCCTCGGTGGGAAGCTTTTTGTGAAGCGTTTGGAGGAGCTCATCTCTGAGGCCACTGGTGGTAAGAGCTCTCTTCCCCAGAATCAGCCTCGCTGCCGTTGTTTCTCTGGGTCGTCCTCTCGCACTCAGTCCTTTCGTTCCTTTCGGGCCCCCCTGCCTGATCTGACAAGAAGTCCTCCAGGCCTTCCTTTAAGGCCAAGCCCTCCTGGCATGCCAAGCCCAAACCTGCTCACCCCCAGTCCACTAAGCCTCCTTCCGCATGACTCAGCCTCGGTCAAGGTGGGAGGGCGCCTGCTCGCCTTTCAGAATGTCTGGCTAGCAAGTGTGGAAGACGCTTGGGTTCTGGAGGTGGTTTCCTCCGGATACAAGATCAAATTTTCCGGTCTTCCATCGGGACAATTCTTCCTGACGTCGCCCCCCAGGTCTACTGCCGGGGCAGAAGATTTTTTTTCAGGCCATTCGTTCCCTTTGCTCTCTAGGGGTCATCGTTCCGGTTCCGGAGTCAGAACGCTTTCGGGGTTTCTATTCGAATCTGTTCACGGTTCCCAAGAAGGACGGTTCACTCCGTCCAATCCTGGACCTGAAGACGCTCAATCACTTTGTCCGGGTCCATCATTTTCGCATGGAATCCCTCCGGTCGGTGATCGCCTCCTTGGAGGCGGACGAGTTCCTGTCGTCCATAGACATTCAGGACGCCTATCTGCACGTCCCCATTGCCCTCTCCCATCAAAAGTTTGCGGTAGGTTCTCTTCATTTTCAATTTGTAGCCCTGCCCTTCGGCCTGGCCTCCGCTCCGAGGGTCTTCACCAAGGTGTTAGCACCTCTCGTGGCCCTTCTCCGTGCCAGGGGGGTCGCCTTGGTTCCTTACCTGGATGACCTTCTGATTCGGGCCCCGTCTTTGGAGGACAACCTGTCCAGCCTGCGCATCACCCTCTCAGCTCTTGCTCAGTTCGGGTGGCTCATCAACCACTCCGGGGGTGACTCCTCTCCACGGCCCGTCCTCTCTGACCATCAGGACGTGTATGCGCGTCCTGGGGAGGATGTTGGCCTCATTCTAAGCCATTCCCTATTCCCAATTCCACTCCCGGGACCTTCAGTTGTTCATCCTATCCAGGTGGGACAAATCCCCGGCAGGCCTCGATCGCCGGACTCGTCTCCCTCTCCAGCTTCGCCAGGACCTCTCCTGGTGGCTGCTTCCTCGGACGGTGTCCCTGGGCCGGTCCTTCCTTCCCCCCAGTTGGCGGGTGATCACGACGGACGCCAGCCTCTCGGGTTGGGGGGCGGTCTTCGAGTCTCTCACTGTCCAGGGTCTTTGGTCTGCTCAGGAGTCCTCCCTGCAGATCAATGTTCTCGAACTCAGGTCAATTTTCCTGGCACTGTCTCCCTGGACCCCACGTCTCCGCGGTCTCCCGATCCGGGTTCAGACGGACAATTCCACCGCCGTGGCTTATCTAAACCACCAAGGGGGCACCAGGAGTGTGATGGCCCTGCAGGAAGCCTCCCATATCCTGCGGTGGGCGGAGAAGCACGTTCCCGTCCTCTCCGCCGTACACATTCCCGGGGTCGACAATTGGGCGGCAGACTTCCTCAGTCGTCAGCTCGTCGACCCGGGCGAATGGTCTCTCCACCCAGAAGTGTTCCTCCAACTTTGTCACCGATGGGGAACTCCGGACGTGGATCTCTTCGCGTCACGCCTCAACCACAGGCTCCCGCGCTATGTCGCGCGGTCCAGGGACCCTCAGGCTCTCGCGGTCGATGCCCTAGTTCTGCTTTGGTCTCAGTTCAACCTTCTGTACCTGTTTCCCCCCATTCCTCTCCTGCCCCGAGTGCTCAAGCGTCTCAAGGCAGCCCGTGTTCCGGCGATCCTGGTGGCTCCGGATTGGCCCCGCAGAGCGTGGTACGCAGATCTGGTGTTTCTGCTCGCCACGATCTCCTTTCTCAGGGCTCTCTGTTCCACCCGAATTTACCTCAGCTTCGTTTAAAGGCGTGGCTGTTGAGACCGCGATCCTGAAGTCCCGTGGCCTCTCGGAATCGGTCATTCAGACAATGCTTCACGCTCGCAAACCCCAGTCAGCCCGTATTTACTACCGGACCTGGAGAGCTTATTTTGCCTGGTGCGAGTCTGGGCTTTTTCGCCCTCTCAGTTTCTCCGTCCCTAACATTCTGGCCTTCCTTCAGGCCGGTTTTCAGAAGGGTCTTCGCCTGGCTTCTCTCAGGGGGCAGATTTCGGCCCTCTCGGTCCTCTTCCAGCGTCCTGTGGCCTCGCGGGCTCAGGTTAGGACTTTTCTGCAGGGTGTTTCTCGCCGAGCCCCTCCCTTTCGTTTTTCGGTGGAGACGTGGGACCTGAATCTCGTCCTCGACGCCCTTCAGGCTTCACCTTTTGAGCCCTTGGCAGAGATCTCTCTGTCGTTTGTCTTGTTTAAGGTGGCCTTCCTCGTGGCCTTCACCTCCATCCGCCGGGTCTCCGAACTGGCGGCGCTTTCTTGCCGTTCGCCTTTCCTGGTGTTCCATCAGGACAAGGTGGTGTTGCGTCCCGTTCCCTCTTTTCTACCGAAGGTGGTCTCCTCGTTTCATATTAATGAGGAGATCGTACTTCCTTCCTTCTGCCCTAATCCTTCTCACTCTAGGGAGAAATCCCTCCATTGCCTTGATGTTGTTCGGGCTCTCCGCCTGTATCTTCGCCTCACGGAACCCTTCCGTCGTTCGGACTCTCTTTTCGTGGTCCCGGCGGGCCTCCAAGGCCACCATCTCTCGCTGGGTTTGGTCGGCCGTCAAGGAGGCCTATGTCGCGAAGGGCCGTGCTCCCCCTTCCAGGTTGACCGCTCATTCGACTAGGGCAGTTGGGGCTTCCTGGGCGGTACGTCATCAGGCATCTGCTTCCCAGGTCTGCCGGGCCGCCACCTGGGCGTCAGTTCACACTTTCTCTAAGTTTTACCATATTCATTCCCTGGCTTCTGCTTGACGCCAGCCTGGGGCGCAAGGTTCTACAAGCAGCTGTGCTTTAGATTGCGGCAATGGCGTTCTTCTTCCCTCCCTCAGGGACTGCTTTTGGACGTCCCATGGTGCTGTGTCCCCCAATGCCATGCACGAGAAAAATGGATTTTTTGTACTCACCGTAAAATCCTTTTCTCGTAGTAGGCATTGGGGGACACAGATCCCACCTTTTTTTGAGTTTCTTCTTGTTTGTGGTCCCGGCGTTTGGTGGTGGTCGGGTTTCCCCAGTTGAAGACTTGTTGCCTTTCAGTTTTCTTTTTGGTTCAGGTGTGACGTTCCTACTGCTTTTGTACCGACTGATCTCTCTCGGCTCTGGCAGAGGGGTATAGCCCACCTGGGTGGAGCCAACACTTTTTTTGTTTCTAGTGTCAGCCTCCTAGTGGCAGCTGGGCATATACCTATGGTGCTGTGTCCCCCAATGCCTACTACGAGAAAAGAATTTTATGGTGAGTACAAAAAATCCATTTTTTTATAGTCATGAAAATAAAGAAAACTCTTTGAATGAGAAGGTGTGTCCAAACTTTTGGTCTGTACTGTATGTCCGCTAAAGGAATCTGCATTGTTGCATTTGGCCCACAGGTACATCAGGTGTCCGGGAAGGTCTCAGCTCAGCTGTATCAGCCAATAGAAGCTTGCAGGCCCTTAGTCTCCACATACACACAGTTTTACACCAGGTTTCCATTACAACCCAGTCATTTTTCTTCACTGCTGTAGGCCAGCTTTAAAGGAAATCTGTCACCAGGATAATCACTATTGAAGTAAAGCCATAGGCTAATAGCACTTAGTACCTAGTACCAGACAGGTGCTGGTAGTGGGAGACTCCATTATTAGGGGAACAGATAGGGAAATCTGTCACAAAGACCGTGATCGCCGAACAGTGTGCTGTCTTCCTGGCGCTAGAGTTCGACACATCGCGCATCGGGTTGACAGATTACTGGGAGGGGCTGGAGATGATCCAGCGGTCATGGTCCATATCGGAACCAATGACAAAGTTAGAGGTAGGTGGAGAGTCCTTAAAAATGATTTCAGGGATTTAGGTCAAAAGCTGAGGGCAAGGACCTCAAAGGTAGTATTTTCCGAAATACTGCCTGTACCACGAGCCACACAAGAAAGGCAATGGGAGATTAGGGAGATTAACAAGTGGCTCAAGAACTGGTGTAGGAAGGAGGCGTTTGGGTTCCTGGAGAACTGGGCCGATTTTTCTATCGGCTACAGGCTCTATCGTAGGGACGGGCTGCACCTCAATGGGGAAGGGGCAGCTGTGCTGGGGAGAAAGATGGCTAGAAGGTTGGAGGAGTGTTTAAACTAGGGACTGGGGGGGAGGGTAATTGCGTTATAGGAGGGGAAGATAGTGCAGATAGAGACCGGGGGCAAGGTAATAAGAATGGGGGAGGAATGGAAGGAGGGACTAGAACAGTTCAGAAGGAAAGGTGTAGGGTAAAAAATATACATAAACCTCTCAAATGTATGTATACTAATGCCAGAAGCCTGACTAATAAAACTGGTGAACTGGAATTAGTGATGTGTGAGGAGGACTATGACATAGTGGGAATAACTGAGACATGGCTGGATGATAGCTATGACTGGGCAGTTAATGTACAAGGTTACAGTCTGTTTAGAAAGGATCGTCAAAACCGGAGAGGGGGAGGGGTCTGCCTTTATATAAAGTCCTGTCTAAAGCCCACAGTCCGAGAAGATATAAGTGAGGGACATGAACATGTGGAGTCACTGTGGGTAGAGATACATGGAGCTAAAAACAACAATAAATTACTAATAGGAGTTTACTATAAACCACCAAATATACCAGAGTCCACAGAAAATCTACTACTAAACGAGATAGACGAGGCGGCAAATCATAATGAGGTGGTTATTATGGGGGACTTCAACTACCCAGATATAGACTGGGAAACTGAAACTTGTATATCTCATAAGGGAAACAGGTTCGTGGCAATAACCAAAGACAATTACCTCTCCCAACTGGTTCAGGACCCGACTAGAGGGACGGCCATACTGGACTTAGTATTAACCAATAGACCTGACAGAACAACAGACGTGCAGGTTGGGGGACACCTGGGAAATAGTGACCATAAAGTAATAACCTTCCAATTATCATTCAAAAGAGCGTTTCTACAGGGAGGAACAAAAATACCAAACTTCAAAAAAGCTAAATTTAGCCAACTAAGAGAGGCCATAGGCCAAACTAACTGGGACAAAGTCCTCACAAATACAGACACAAAATGGGATATCTTTAAAAACATCCTAAAAACTCATTGTGAGAGGTACATACCGTATGGTAATAAAAGGTTAAGGAACAAAAAGAAACCAATGTGGATAAATAGAACTGTAAAGAAAGCAATAAATGACAAAAAGAAAGCATATAAAACACTAAAACAGGAGGGTAGCACGGAAGCACTGAAAAACTATAAGGAAAAAAATAGAACATGTAAAAAACAAATAAAAGCGGCCAAACTAGAGACCGAGAGATTAATTGCCAAAGAGAGTAAAACTAACCCTAAAATGTTCTTCAATTATATAAATGTTAAAAAGTATAAATCTGAAGGTGTTGGCCCTTTAAAGAGTAATGAGGGGGGAGTCGCAGAGAGCGACGAGGAGAAAGCAAAGCTGTTAAATATTTTTTTCTCCAATGTATTCACTGAGGAAAATAAATTGTCAGATGACATGCAGAATGCAAAAATAAATTCCCCATTAAAAGTGTCCTGTCTGACCCAGGAAGAAGTACATCAGCGACTTAAAAAGATTAAAATAGATAAATCACCAGAACCGGATGACATACACCCCCGTATCCTAAAGGAATTAAGTAATGTCATAGCCAGACCCTTATTTCTGATATTTGCAGACTCTATACTGACAGGGAATGTCCCACAGGATTGGCGCGTGGCATATGTGGTGCCAATATTCAAAAAGGGGCCAAAAACAGAGCCTGGAAACTATAGGCCGGTAAGTTTAACATCTGTTGTGGGTAAACTGTTTGAAGGTTTTCTGAGAGATGCTATATTAGAGCATCTCAACGGAAATAAGCAAATAACGCCATATCAGCATGGCTTCGTGAGGGATCGGTCATGTCAGACTAATTTAATCAGTTTCTATGAGGAGGTAAGTTCTAGACTTGACAGCGGCGAATCAATGGATGTCGTATATCTGGACTTCTCCAAAGCATTTGACACTGTACCACATAAAAGGTTAGTATATAAAATGAGAATGCTCGGACTGGGAGAAAACATCTGTATGTGGGTAAGTAACTGGCTGAGTGATAGAAAACAGAGGGTGGTTATTATTGGTACACACTCAGATTGGGTCACTGTCACTAGTGGAGTACCTCAGGGGTCAGTATTGGGCCCTATTCTCTTCAATATATTTATTAATGATCTTGTAGAAGGCTTGCATAGTAAAGTATCAATTTTCGCAGATGACACTAAACTGTGTAAAGTAATTTACACTGATGAGGACAGTATACTACTACAGAGGGATCTGGATAGATTGGAGGCTTGGGCAGATAAGTGGCAGATGAGGTTTAACACTGATAAATGTAAAGTTATGCACATGGGAAGGAAAAATGCAAGTCACCCGTACATACTAAATGGTAAAACACTCGGTAACACTGACATGGAAAAGGATCTAGGAATTTTAATAAACAGCAAACTAAGCAGCAAAAACCAGTGTCAGGCAGCTGCTGCCAAGGCCAACAAGATAATGGGTTGCATCAGAAAGGGCATAGATTCCCGTGATATGAACATAGTCCTACCACTTTACAAATCGCTAGTCAGACCACACATGGAGTACTGTGTACAGTTCTGGGCTCCTGTAAACAAGGCAGACATAGCAGAGCTGGAGAGGGTTCAGAGGAGGGCAACTAAAGTAATAACTGGAATGGGGCAACTACAGTACCCTGAAAGATTATCAAAATTAGGGTTATTCACTTTAGAAAAAAGACGACTGAGGGGAGATCTAATTAATATGTATAAATATATCAGGGGTCAGTACAGAGATCTATCCCATCAGCTATTTATCCCCAGGACTGTGACTGTGACGAGGGGACATCCTCTGCGTCTGGAGGAAAGAAGGTTTGTACACAAACATAGAAGAGGATTCTTTACGGTAAGAGCAGTGAGACTATGGAACTCTCTGCCTGAGGAGGTGGTGATGGTGAGTACAATAAAGGAATTCAAGACGTATTTCTGGAGCTTAATAATATTACAGGCTATAGCTACTAGAGAGGGGTCGTTGATCCAGGGAGTTATTCTGATTGCATGATTGGAGTCGGGAAGGAATTTTTTATTCCCCTAAAGTGGAGAAAATTGGCTTGTACCTCACAGGGTTTTTTGCCTTCCTCTGGATCAACTTGCAGGATAACAGGCCGAACTGGATGGACAAATGTCTTTTTTCGGCCTTATGTACTATGTTACTATTTTACCTTATTTCCAGATGTGCCTTTGTTTCAGCAATTCAAGCCATAACTCTGCCCCCCTTTTCCCTTCTCCCAGCATGAGGGCGGGCTTAGGCACTAGCAGGAGGCATGCCTAGGCTCCTTCCTGCAAGAGTGACGCCCCTCTGGGTACCTTACTGGCTCATTTGCATACCAAATAAACTAGATTTTCAGAAGATAGAAAACATCTGTTGCTGAACCAAAGGCACATCTAGAAATAAGGTACTAAGTGCTATTAGGCCATGGCTTTACTGCAATAGAGATTATCCTGGTGACAGATTTCCTTTAAAGGGGCAGGGTGCTGTGAATGACACTGTTAAGGGAGCAGAGTGCTGTGGAGGTCACAGTTCAGGGGGAAGGTAGGGTGGCCATTCAGGCCACACTCAAAAGATGGACCAAAAAAAAAACGCCCCCAGTTCCAGCTAAGCCACGCCCTGACCCGGTTAGGCCATGCCCCCTCTTACTCCTCAGCCAACGGTGATTGAAAAAAATGAAGGTAAAAATCAACTTCTGTCAGCTGCAGGGGTGGGAGGGAGGATGACTTTCTCCCTGCAGCTCACGCTCAGACAGCACTGTGCTGCTGTCTGAGAGTGAGCTGTTCAAAAGGAAATCCCTGTCTCTGTCCAGGCCCTGCGCTGGTCGGAGGACAGAGAGTCTGAAAGCCGGACTGTCCTGCCTAAAACCGGACCTCTGGCCACCCTTGGGGCGGGCTGCTGTGGAGGTCACAATTAAGAAAGTCTGTGTTAAGCAGCAAATTGCTGTAGAGGCCACTGTTAAGGGGGCGGGGTGTTGTGGAAATCACTGTTTAGGAGACCCCGTACTGTGGAGGTCACGTATAAAGGGACGGGCCGCTGTGGAGGTCACTGTTAAGGGGACAGGATGCTGTGGAGGTCACTGTAAAAGGAGCGAGATGCTGTGGAGGTCTCTGTTTAGGGAGCAGGAAACGGTCACAGTTAAGGGGATGGTCCGCTATGGAGGTCAGGGTTAAAGGGGCGGGCACTGTGGAGGTCACTGTTAAGGGAGGAGGGCACCGTGGAGGCCACTATTAAAGGGGCAACGGGGTACTGTGAGGTCACTGTTAAGGCAGTGGGGTACTGTGAGGTCACTGTTAAGGGAGCGTGGTAGTGTGGCAGTCACTGTTAAAGGGGCAGTTGCTGTGGAGGTCTCTGTTATGGGGTCAGTGTTAAGGGGCGGGTGCTGTAGAGGTCACTGTTATGGGGGCGGGCCTCTATGGAGGTCACTGTCAAGGGGGTTGGGTGCTGTGGAACTCACTGTTAAAGGGGCAGGCTGCTGTGAAGGTCCCATTTTAAGGAGACTCGGCACTGTGTGTGGGGGGGGGGGCAGTGTTAAGGGAGCGGGGTACTGTAGAAGTCACTGTATACTGATATCTTTTAACGACACACGCAAACATTAAATTAAATAGCTGAAATATACCCGAAGCGAAGCCGGGTCCTTCAGCTAGTACAAGATAAAAATAACACATGCTCCCTGCTGTGGTGGTCTTGAGAATGATGTAATCATTGACACTTTACACTGCTCTTAGAGATGCTCCAGCGTATGCAAAATGGAATTCCAGCAAGTTGAAACATTGCTGATCGAGAGGTAGACAGGCAGACCACTCTGTCTCTGCAAGTCCAGGAGGGCGCTCTAAGCACATAAAAATGGCTGAAATCCACACTCTCCTGGACATGAGCCAAGATCCCTTCTCCGCTATATGATGGAGCAGTCAGGGCAGACGGTAGATATGGTTAAGAACCCCTTGCTATATGTGGGTGAGCATTCTGGTGCTGGAAAAAGGCCAGTTAGAAACCTTGCCGTGAGAATCAACACATGTGGCCGTAAGATGTCCTGCACATATCGCCGAACTGTTAGGCCCCTTTCACACAAGCGATTTTTCTGCGCGGGTGCAATGCATGATGTGAACACATAGCACCCGCACTGAATCCTGACCCATTCATTTCAATGGATCTGTGTACATGAGCTTTTTTCTTCACGCATCAGTTCTGCATTGCGTGAAAAACGCAGCATGTTCTATATTCTGCGTTTTTCACACAGCCCTGGCCCCATAGAAGTGAATGGGGCTTCAGTGAAAAACACATTACATCCGGAAGCAAGTGCGAATGCAATGCGTTTTTCACTGATGATTGCTAGGAGATGTTTGTAAACCTTCAGTTTTTTATCACGCGAGTGAAAATTGCATCAAAACGCATTGTACTCGCGCAAAAAAACTGAACGCTATCGCAGACAAAACTGACTGAACTTGCTTGCAAAATGGTGCGAGTTTCATTGAACGCATCCGGAGCCAATCCGTCATGCTCGTGTGAAAGAGGCCTTAGTGTCCCTCATTACACTAGCATCTGGGGCAGTGTATCGCTCCACAGCTAACGCAAGATTAAAATTCTCACCATGATGCCTCCATACTCAAACAACAATTTTGGCATGCCAAACAAAACCCGGAATCTTCAGTAAAATATGTTTCCAGTTCGTTGCAGTCCAGATTACTTGTTCACGGCACCACTGCAAACAAAGGCGATGGTGGCTGACTGTTAATGGCAAGACACATAATAGGTGCCATGACATCAGATTACCTTATGCTAAGCGCCTGGAAATGGTCTGGGAGAGCTAGGGGTGTGTAATGAAGGTGCCATCTGTGTCTGGATGTTGGAGATCAAAACTGTGGGGATGTGCTTATCAGCAGGTCAAACAGTTCCCTCTACTGGTATTCTGTTTGGGCTATCTGGAGCCTGACTGCTATGTGGGCAACCCTTCTTGTAATGACTGCTCTCAACACCTCCTAACAGCTAGGTCAGAATGGACTAGATGGTGAGTAATTTGTCGAAACAACCATCCTGCTTCTCTGCATCCAATAATGGGCCCCCTCTCATAGTCTGCAAACTGGGAAAAATGTCTTTGAGTGCATTGTAGGACTGCATTTATAGCACTCAACAATCTATTACCAAGAGGTATACTACTTAGGCCACTTTGACATGGGCGTCATATTTTTGGCCCGGATATGATGCGGGTGCATTGCGGGAAAATGCGCGATTTTTCCGCGCGAGTGCAAAATATTGTAATGCCTTTTGCATGCGCGTGAGAAAAATCGCCATGTTTGGTACCCCTCGGTTAGGGGTTGTGTAGATTGGATTATTTTTCCTTATAACATGGCTATAAGTGAAAATAATAGCATTCTTAATACAGAATGCTTAGTACAATAGGGCTGGAGGGGTTAAAAAAATTAAATAAAATTTAACTCACCTTAATCCACTTGTTCGCGCAGCCCGGCTTCTCTTCTGTCGTCTTCTTTGAGGAATAGGACCTTTGATTACATCACTGCGCTCATCACATGGTCTATCACATGATCTTTTAGCTCGGCGATGGAACATGTGACGGACCATGTGATGAGCATAGTGACGTAACTACAGGTCCTTTTCCTGTGCATAGCAAAGATGAAGACAGAAGAGAAGCCGGGCTGCGCAAACAAGTGGATTAAGGTGAGTTAAATTATTTATTTATTTATTTTTAACCCCTCCAGCCCTATTGTACTATGCATTCTGTATTAAGAATGCAATTATTTTCCCTTATAACCATGTTATAAGGGGAAATAATAATGATCGGGTCTCCATCCCGATCGTCTCCTAGCAACCGTGCGTGAAAATCGCACCACATCCGCACTTGCTTGCGGATGCTTGCGATTTTCACGCAGCCCCATCCTGCGTTGCGTGGAAAACGCACAAAGAGGAGCATGCTGTGATTTTCACGCAACGCACAAGTGATGCGTGAAAATCACCGCTCATCTGCACAGCCCCATAGAAATGAATGGGTCCGGATTCAGTGCGGGTGCAATGCGTTCACCTCACGCATTGCACCCGGGTGGAATTCTCGCCCGTGTGAAAGGGGCCTTAGGCTTCCTGCACACAAAAGGTTTTTTTTTCCGCTTACAGGCCATTTTTGGTGTTCCGTATACAGTCCGTATGTACTCTGTATGCATTCCGTTTTTACGTTCCGCTCAAAGATAGAACATGACCTATTATTGTCCGCAAATCACGTTCCGTGGCTCCATTCAAGTCATTGGGTCCGCAAAAAATATGGAATGGATACGTTTTTTGCTCCGTGATTTAGAAATTCTAGGCCCAGCCCACTTGTGCCATGTGTTTTGTGTTTGCAAATATTACCAGAACACATATACAAGTACTGAAACAGGCCCCAGCGTGTCTGCCTTGTCTGACAACAAGCAAAATGGATGCGGGGAAGCTCCTCTCGCCTAAATACAAGAGCGTCCCAAGCTATGGGATACCAGAACGGATGCATATCATGACCGCATTACCAAGGAGCGAGCATGGGACGATGTAACACTGAAGATTTTGGCCAGAGAGTGGGAGAGGGCCAATTCCTCCAAACGCTGAAAATTAGGTAAGTCAACCCATGCGGATGTGTTGTCTTTTACAAATGTGTAGTATTTTTATGTGTTAACTTTGATGCAGTGGTGTATATGTTGGCGAAGCAGGGAAATGAGGACATGTCTTTTTGAAGGGGCACCATGAGGATGTTTTATACAACACTTAATTTCAATGTCAATGTCCACAGCACTATATATTGTTTTATTACATCAGCCATGTTCACCGGTGGCTCTCCTGCTGTAGTTAAACTACAATTGTCACCATGTTCTGCTGTAGGCTGCTATATTTCTTATCTGTGGACATTCTTTCAGTTGTAGTTATAATACAGCTGTCGACCTTCATATTGTGTATCCATGTATTTGACAAATATAACTGGTGACTACTGTTTTAGCCCTGTCACGTTTCCGTGGTTACATCAACCCTGCTATCCAGCAGTGGTGGCCATTCTTGCATAGTATTGTAAAACGTGCCACACTCTGTTGTCTGGGACCACTGGAGGTTGGATAGTTCAGCTTGTTTCCCTGTACTGGTCAAGCGTGGTCACTGCAGATGGATTTCATGGTTTTTGGAACCATAGTAACAAGAAGTCAAGGAAGTTATGTTAACATGAGGTCAGCCAGCGTAGGAAGATATAAAAGTATAACTGTATATGATATCTACTATAATGTATTTGCATGTCTAAATGTTGTAGTAACCGTGTTTTTGCATGTGCTTTTAGGGTCTATTCACACGCCCGTAGGATCTGCGGATCTGCAAAACACGGACACCGCCAATGTGCGTTCTGCATTTTGCGGACCGCACATCGACGGCACTAATAGAATATGCCTATTCTTGTCCGCAATTGCGGACAAGAATAGGACATGTTCTATTTTTTTCGGGAACGGAAATGCGGACCAGGAAGTGCGGGTCCGCATTTCCGGATCCGGGCCGCATATCGTGCAGCCCCATAGAAATGAATGGGTCCGCAATTCCGTTCCTCAAAATGCGGAACAAAATTGTGGACGTGTGAATGGGGCCTTATACGTGTTTTTAGATATCTTAATTTAGAATGGTTGTTATGTTATATTTCTACAGTCTAACGTGTCAAGACCCACTGGCCTCGACCAATACCGCTGGGAACGTGTGCACTCAAGGGGAAATAGGGCTTTTTCCTATGGCCCCCATTGCCACTATCTATATACTAGGCAACTCCGTTTTTTGAAACCAGTGCTGGACCTTAGGCAGTATCAAATGTATTTATTATTTATAATGTAATCGTATTAATTGTAAAAAAAAAATTAAAAAACTTGCTTGTAGCATTTCTTTTGTAAGATAGTTAACATCATAGAAGTAATGTTTTAGCCTAGGCTACAACTAGGCCTGGATTGCACAAGGCAGGTACATGTTGTTCTCTGGCGGTTATATACTGCCCTTGTCAACACTATGCTAGAAGAAGTCTTCCATCTAGCATTGTTTCTCCTGATATGACCTGCACAAATGGCTGACATTAGAAACAGGTGAGGAGAGCGATAAGGAACATCCATCTGTGCAGGTCCCTTTAACAGGTCCTCAACATTGTTAGGCGGAAGTCGGTCTCTACCATAGTGTGGACAAGGACAGTACATGACTGTAAGTACTGAAACAGGCCTTGGCCTCTGCAATGCAGCACATTGCAAATGGGAACAATGGGCCAAGACAGGAAAATATATTATGTACTTAAGTACATAAGATATGAATTTTTTTTTTCCATGTTCAATGTAAAATGCAAATAAATACTTTTTTAAGACTTTCTCCAGCCTTTTCATATTGATTACCAATCCTGAAAATACTTAATCAATATGTTAAAAGGCTACTGGACCGATGTAATGTAGTGTTAGTTCTGATATGTGGTTTATATTTGCGTACACTTTTATATATACACCTTTTTTATTGACATTGATCTCTCATTCAACAGCACCGTTGACAGCCTGGAGGAACAGGGGGGCGATGCCTCAAGCTCCTGTGAAGAGGAGCATGCTGCTGCTCCCTTGGAGTCCCCTCATCCTGGGCAAGAAGAGACCGAAGCATCCCAGCAGATGGGTCGGACCAAGAGGGAGGAGTCATCTGCTGTGGAGGGAGCTGCTGATGTACCATCAAGCCAGAACCCTGAAGGAGACAAGCAAGGCGTAGAAGGTTGGCACCACAACCTCCTGAACCTGCCGTAAATGCTCGAGCCCTAGTTGATGGTCAGGTGCTCGAGTATTTGAGGCAGAGACGGTCAGAAGGAAAGGAGGAGCGCGTGCTCTGTGGGGGCCTGCTCCACTTATAGAAACATTAGGTTCTGAGAAACAAGATATTTTTGTTTCTATAATGGCTTCTGTGGCCAACATTTTAAAAAGC
This sequence comes from Bufo bufo, assembly GCF_905171765.1. NCBI lineage: Eukaryota > Metazoa > Chordata > Amphibia > Anura > Bufonidae > Bufo > Bufo bufo. The sequence continues at coordinate 543,258,578 of NC_053389.1, forward strand.
CCTCTTGAACCCATCAAAATTGTGCGTGCGGTGGATAACATTAAAGGGATTCTGTCACTAGGATTAACGCTATAGAGATATTTATATGTGCCCATCAGTCTCCTCGCTGTGTTTAAAATGATCCCACTGTTACTGCTCTGTGTGTGTTAGATTCTTATAAAAATCGATCTTATTGATATGTAAATCACCTCTGTCAGGAACCCAAGGGGTTGACCCACATCTGTTAGAGCCCAGCCGCGCCCATCGATCCGGAGCCCAGCACGCCTACCACTTTATTTATTCACTCCACTTGCCCTGACGTAATTTCTTCTCAGTGCCGTAATCTCACACAGGCGCAGTGGACACTGTAGTCTGCGCCCGTGCGGACTACTGGCACCGGCTTCGACGAGTCAACTGCGCATGCGCCGGCTCCCTGCGCACCACGCTGGCACCGGAAAAGGGAGCGTCAAAGCCGGTCACATATAAATATCTCGTCAATATGGGGCACATATAAATATCTCTATAGCGTTAATCCTGGTGACAGAATCCCTTTAAATACACAGTTTTAATGTTAGCCACAGAAGCACAACCTGGGCCCAGCATGGTGTCCCAACAACCTAGGGCAAGCTCCTATTCACAGCCCCTATTTAGTCAGGAGCCAGAATTTATTCCTCACCCCCATTATCCTGGGCCCAGGATGAACTACCCACTACAATGTAATGTGCCTTGACCTAGTGCACAGGGCCCTTTTATGCGGGAGCTTATGCAGCTGTAAATTTAGTTTTTATATTGTTACATGTTAATATTTGCTGAATATGAAGCAATTTTGTTTTTAAAAAAGTTTTATTTTGCATATAAACATATGACAAGTTACATGTATCACCTTTTATTCAATATTTGTACTAAATAACGACTTTACAACATCCCATGTTTTCTTTACATCCCAACAGTAGAAACGTCATACACATATTTATAATTTTGTTTAATCCTTCCGACTAGGGCTGTGCATATACTTTAAAAGTCAGTGCTGCTCAATCTGCCGCCCTCCAGCTGTAGCAAAACGACAACTCCCAGCATTCCCTAAGAGCTGGAGAATATCCAGCCATACTGGGACTTGTAGTTTGGCTACAGCTGGAGGTATACAGGATGTCCAGACGTTCTTTACCAAACACATACATATGCAACATCTATTAGGCAAAATGTTGTATGTGTTGGGATAATCTCCAAATCCGGGACCTTGGACAGCGCCGTCAAGTCTTCTGCATGCCTAAATAATAAAAAAAATATGTTGTAATAAGTATTTAAACATATGGGCATGTTTGAAAACATTGGTTATAAACATATCATTATAAAAAGGTATTAGAGGGTTTTAATCGACAATTTTTTTTAAAAAAAATTTATAGTCAGGAAAATGTAAAATATTACATATTTATAGGACATAGATGTTTCTATAATTTGCATACTTTTTAACCCCAGCCCACAAGCCCACGTCAAGGGTTCTCTTTGTCTTGTGAGCAGGCCAGGTACTATAATAATGCAGACCAAGCGGGTGCCTTAGGGTGCAGAGAAGGGAAGGGGGGGGGGGGGAAATGAAACTTATTTTTGATTTTTTATGAATCAATTGCACGCCTGCGGCTGTTCTCCTCTGTGTGGTGGTCCTGATATCTTCTCTCTGGGCTCCCGAGTCCTGATAAGTTTTTTGAGGACCTTTCCCATTCAGCCAATCAGTGGCTGCAGCTGTGTCACGTGTTAGGGCAGTCATTTTCCGCTGAGCCAATCACTGGCCTGACACGTGACACAGCTGTGGCCACTGATTGGCTGAGTGGGAAAGGTCCTCAAAGTTTTGTCGGGAGCCCAGAGAGAAGATACCAGAACCACACAGAGGAGAAGGGGAGCTGCTGCAGACGGGACCAGGGCCAGGTGAGGAGCATAATGTTTATTTTTACACATTAATAGAGGGGGGAAATGTGCCATGGAGGGGGTGAGGTGAAATGGGGGGGAGAAATGTGACATGGAGGGGGATGAAATGTGACATGGAGGGGGTTGAAATGTGACATGGAGGGGGAGAAATGTGACATGGTGGGATGATGTTCCATGGGGGGGGAGAAATGTGACACAAAGGGGTTGATGTAAAAAGGAGGGGGTGATGTGACATGGAGGGGGAGAAATGTCACATTTCCCCCCTCCATGTAACATTTCCCCCCCTCCATGTCACATTTCTCCCCCCTCCATGTCACATTTACCCCCCTCCATGTCACATTTCTCCCCCTCCATGTCACATCACCCCCCTATGTCACATTTCTCCTCCTCCATGTCACATCACCTCCCTATGTCACATTTCTCCCCCCTCCATGTCACATTTCTCCCCCCTCCATGTCACATTTCTCCCCCCTCCATGTAACATTTCCCCCCCTCCATGTCACATTTCTCCCCCCTCCATGTCACATTTACCCCCCTCCATGTCACATTTCTCCCCCTCCATGTCACATCACCCCCCTATGTCACATTTCTCCTCCTCCATGTCACATCACCTCCCTATGTCACATTTCTCCCCCCTCCATGTCACATTTCTCCCCCCTCCATGTCACATTTCTCCCCCCTCCATGTCACATTTCTCCCCCCTCCATGTCACATTTCTCCCCCCTCCATGTCACATTTCTCCCCCCTCCATGTCACATTTCTCGCCCCTCCATGTCACATTTCTCCCCCCTCCATGTCACATTTCTCCCCCCTCCATGTCACATTTCTCGCCCCTCCATGTCACATTTCTCGCCCCTCCATGTCACATTTCTCCCCCCTCCATGTCACATTTCTCCCCCCTCCATGTCACATTTCTCCCCCCTTCATGTCACATTTCTCATCCCCCTCCATGTCACATCACCACCTCCTTTTTACATCACCCCCACCGAGTTCTGGTGGGGGGGGGGGGGTTGGGGCGCAAAAATGTAGCTTCGCTTGTGTGGGCAAAAATCCTTCCACCGGCCCTGCTTGTTAGTCCCTACACTATCAACATATAACCCTACCACCCAAAACTAAACATTTAGAAAATAAACTACGATAACCAGTCTGGTATATTCATAGTCTGACATGCACTACGTCCATCTGCCAACACAATGCACCCTCAGGACTTGAAAAATACTCTTCATCGAGAGCCTGAACTGCAAGGCCTGCAGTTCCAGGTCGTCCATGAAGGGTCTGGTCCAATCCTCCTGATGAAGAAGATGTACCAGGTTCTAATAATTCAACTTCGGAGCGAGCATCATGAAACCTGACAAAGTTATGCAGGATCACCCATGCTTGAATAACCAGGGTGGCATTCTCCGGTGCCATCTGTAAGGATGACAGTAATACTCTCCATTTGTGTGTGAGTATTCCAAACGCACATTCAACATACCGACTGGCTCTTCTCAGCCAATAGTTAAAGACACGTCTGCTGTCATCTAGGTTGCGTCTGGGGAAGGGGCGCATGACATGGGGTGTCAAAGCAAACCCTTCATCAGCCACAATAACAAATAGAGCCGTTGGTCCCGCTGAACCTGGCAGCATTCTGGGCTCTGGGGGGGGCAAGCTGGTTGGCTTGAAGCAGATCACCCATTCTAGAAGAACTGAAAATGCGCGCATCAGCAGTGCTCCCATAGGCTCCGATATCCACAATTATAAACTTGTAAGTACTGTCAGCCAAGGCCATCAGCACTACTGAAAAGTATTGCTTATAATTGCAGTAGTGGGACCCTGACTGAGGCGGCTTCTTAACACGTATGTGTTTGCCATCCAGTGCCCCAATGCAGTTTGGAAACTGTGCATCAACATAAAAACACTCAGCAATTCGGTTCCAATCCTCAGCCTTGGGCTCTGGCATCACCGCTTCCCGGAGTCGCTGCCAAATCAATATTATTTACAAGTGATCCACTGGACCCAAGAGGTCAAAAGGTACGGTTTCAATAGTCAGAGACTATATTTCCTGTTTCTGGTCTTTTCTCTAGTTTTCTATTTAAAATATAACTTTTATTTCTCTTTTAATAAACAGATTAGCCACAAAAATATATAAATTTAAAATACCATATGGAGGGCAATACTAATAGGGGACTTATAGGCTTAGCATCCACTGCTTGCTTATAGGTGAGCTAAGGTCTTAATTATCTCTGGCAACAATTTGCGATATGCGTGTCTGTAATGTCAGCCGACATCAGACACATTGCAGCTATCGCTCTTGGGTTTGAATACCCTTCCTATGGTGCTATATTTATCTAAGTCCGATATTTTTTATCTGCCACTCATAGCGGCTCTTGCCGCCCGCACTTGTACCTATTATCTGCCCCTGTAATGTGCTTATGTAAGCGGCGTCTGCAGATCGCCGTTCATTTATTCATTCTTTTGCCCTGCACAATCGTTAAAAACTAATGGTGCAGCTCCCCCAACATGTTTCACCGCGATGCGGCTTCTTCAGGGGGGTAAGGAGCTACTAGCAACACGAGTGTTCCGTTTGTAAGAACTTATATATCCAAGGGGCGGGTTTCCGCTCAGTGATATCCAATGGGATTATATCTCGTGTTGAAAAGCATGCATATGAACCAATCCAGATGCGGTTTCGTCAGTCACGATGGTCTGTTTGTCGGCTAATTACATTGTTGCTAATGCGCTTGCGTTCAGTACTTAGTTTCTTTTTAGTAACTATTAAGTGCGCATGCGCCGGGACTTAGTGTCTTTTCTTATTGTGACTATTAAGTGCGCATGCGTCGGGACTTAGTGTCTTTTCTATTGTGACTATTATGTGCGCTTGCGTCGGGACTTGGTGTCTTTTTTTATTTTTGGCTATTATATGCGCTTGCGTCGGGACTTAGTATCTTTTTTATATTTGCGGCTTTTATATGCGCTTGCGTCGGGACTTAGTGTCTTTTTTGTTTGTGACTGTTATGTGCGCTTGCGTAAGGACTTAGTGTCTTTTTATATTTTGCAGCTATTGTGTGCGCTTGCATCAGAACTTAGTGTCTTTTTTCTTTTGTGAATGTTTTGTGCGCTTGCGTCGGGACTTAGTGTCTTTTTATTGTGACTATAATGTGCACTTCGTCGGAACTTCATGTGTTTTTTATATGGCTGTGTATGCGCTTACGTCTGGACTTCAGATTTCTACTTTATTTTCTTATTGTAACTATTATATGCACTTACGTCGGGACTTGTGTCTTTTTATTATGGCTATTAAATGCGCTTGCATCTAAACTTAGTGTCTTTTTATTGTGACTATTTATGCTTTTGCATATGAACTTGGAATTTCTACTTAGTTTTGATATCATCAATTCGCATAAATAGTCACTTAGGATTTTTCCATCGATGTTTTGATGCGCATATATTGAGATTTAACTTTTTCTCTCTTTTTTCTCTTCTCCTTTAGGGATCTATTTCCATCTAAGTAGAGTGAGCACGAAATTCACCCCCGATCCGCGAGGTGTAAGTAACATATGTCCGGACTTAGATCTTTCTCAATAGTCTTATTCCTTTTTTTCCCTGCTAAGTACTAAATCCGATTAGGAGGTTTGTTGAGTCGATTACACTACTAAAGGTCATCTTGACACTTACTCTACTAGAGAGTGTTTCTATTATATTTATACTAGAGGAATCTCCCTGATATTATCAAGAGGATTATATCCTTACATCCTCATTGTAATCCAAGCTGTATGAATAAAATTGATTTAAGTATCGTGCCCATATCTCAGAATATTTTATATACTTCCCTCCATATCCATAACCTCAATATAATTAAGACACATATACATACTGACTCTGACTGAACTTTACCGATTTTATTCTGATTATTTATGAATTAACCGCATATTTTTGGGTAGGTATGCTCTATTATATTTTTGCTTCTGCATATTAGTTTATTAGTAGTTATTTATAGTATTATCTTATATAGAATAATTTTTAGTAACAAGAGTGATGCTTTATCATATACTAGTTATTTATTTTCTTATCATAATTCAATTTTTATTCATATAAACGCTGTGAAGGTAAATCCTTCATTCAATCCATTGGGACTCATGGTATCCAATCTCTGAATCCATCTTGCTTCACTTTGTAGGAGTTTCCTATCCAGGTTGCCTCCTCTGGGACCCATACTCAGTTTTTCTATGCCCCAGAACCGTAGGATTTTAATATTGTTGCCATGCATATATTTAACATGCCTGGCAATTGGTGTATCTTTTCCTGTTTCTATAGAGCTCATATGACCGGAGATACGGCGCCTCAATTCCTGGATAGTTTTGCCCACGTACAATTTGGGACATGGGCACGATGCTATATATATCACTCCTTTGGTCTTACAGGTGATCAATTGTCTAATTGTATATTCCTTACCATCTGATGGATTTGTGAATTTTTTAATGCGTGGGATATATCTACAAAAAGAGCAATCCCCACATGGTGTAGAGCCACAATATTTTTCTCTAATTAGATTTTCTCCTTTTCCTTTTTCTTTTAGATGGCTATGTACTAGATGATCTTTTAGATTGGAGCTCCTTCTATATGTCACGCTTGGATTAACGGTAAGTACTTCTCTGAGATCTCTCTCTGTCTGTATAATGTACCAGTATTTTTGAAGTATACTGTATATTTCCTTATTATATCCGTCGAAAGTTCCAATACACCGAATAGTCTCGTTTTTCTTGGGAAGAGTAGTCATAAGTAGTTCATCCCTACTCATAGCTTTCGCTCTGTTATAAGCTCTTTTTAAGGGGGCTGTGGGATAGCCTCTTTTTTTGAAGCTGGTATAGAGGTGTCTGCTCTCTTTTTCAAAAGTTATTACATCAGAGCAGTTCCTACGGGCCCTCAAATATTGGCCCGTAGGTATTCCTCTCTTGAGTGGTAGAGGATGCCAACTCTCCCAATGCAAATAACTATTTGTGGAGGTTGGCTTTCTATACACCTCAGTACCAAGATGTCCATTGTCCATAATCTTGATTTTCAGATCTAAAAACACAATTTCTCTATCCTGTAGTTCATACGTAAATCTCATGCCTATGTTGTTATCATTTAGCACCTGGGCGAATTCCCTGAAAAGTGTTTGTGCACCATCCCATAGGATGAGGATGTCATCGATATACCTGCCCCAATAGAGAATGTGGCAGGTATATCGTGACATCCCCTCCGTAAATACAGTGTCATTTTCCCACCACCCTAAAAATAAATTAGCATAAGTGGGGGCGCAAGATGTCCCCATAGCGGTACCATTAATCTGTTTATAATATTTCCCCTGAAATATAAAGTAATTGTGCTCTAAAACAAATTTTAACATAGATATTACAAAGTGATTGTGCTGGTGAAAAATACTACTTTTAGTGCTAAGGAATTGGTGAACTGCGTTTATTCCCAGTGAGTGTTGTATATTACTATACAGGGATTCGACATCCAAGCTAGCTAATATAGTGTTTGGTGTCGTCACCATATCATTAATTTTTAAAAGGAGATCTTTTGTGTCTTTAATATAGGACGGTAAGGTGGTTACAAAAGGCCTCAGTATTTGGTCAACATACTGGCTTGCCCCCTGTGTCAGATTATCATTCCCGGAAACTATCGGTCTCCCTGGGATTGGAGTTTTCCCCTTATGCACTTTTGGAAGTGCATAAAAGGTAGAGATGGTAGGAACTTTTTTGAGGAGATACGCAAATTCATCTTTTGTTATTATATCTCTAGACTTTGCCTCTTGCAGGAAAACCTTTAATTCAGTAATGTATTCACTGGTCGGGTCATTGGGGAGTATTTTATAGGTCTTTCTGTCTTTCAGGAGTCTCTGCACCATATCTACATAGTCATCTCTGTCCTGAATGACTATGTTCCCCCCCTTATCACTAGGCTTGATAACAATGTCCTCATTATTCTTAAGTTCTTCCAGAGCTTTTAACTCCTGGATATTCATATTTTGGTCTATATGGTCTTTTCTCATTTTTAATGCTTTTATATCCTGAGTAACCAGGCTGACAAAGGTATCAATCTCTTTGAATTGTGCAAATGGCGGAGTGGTCTTTGATTTTGGTTTTAGAGTAGAGAACGGGGGGTCTGGAATAACGCCTTGTCCTTCATTCTCCCTCAGGAGATCCTCTAAGGTTTGAATACATTTTTCCTCATTTTCTTGCGTTTTTCTCAGATCCCATTCTACCTGTTTATGTACCTTATGTAAAGCCAATTTGCACGCAAAGAGATTGATATCCTTTATCCACAGGAACTTATCGCTCTGTGGAACTGGAGAGAAAGTAAGACCTCTATCCAAAAGTATTCTCTGTGCTGTTGTTAGGGGGTATGTGGACAGATTGATAATCCGTCTATCATTATCTTCCTATGTTTGTGTATTTTCTCCTATTTGCTGTATCCCCATTTCTCCCGATCCCGTAGTTGTATCCCTGCCTGTCCTAAAAAAAGGGGGGCTATAGGTGTATTCCTCTGGGTATTCATCTGTGTTGATGTTATTTGGGGAGTGGGAGGATTTGGATTCACATTGGTTATCCCATTCACTGTCTGTCCGAAAGCAAACGGTTGTGCAGAGGTAGAGGTGGAATAGGATCCAGAAAATGGACCAGTAGTTATATTGGTCATTGTTGTATTTGGACCTGTATGGTACTGTTTTCCCATTATTGACGGACATATTTTTGGCGTTTGTCTGGCTTCTTGAGTAGCTTTTTTTGGGGGCTGATATCTCTGTAAAGAATTTTAGCAGTAGTATGCCATTTGAAAATGAAATGCAAAATATTGCGGGAGATTTATCAAACTGGTGTGAAGTAGAACTGGTTTAGTTGCCCATAGCAACCAATTAGATTCCACCTTTCATTTTTCACAGCTCCTTTGGAAAATGAAAGGTGGAATTTGATTGGTTGCTATGGGCAACTAGGTCAGTTCAACTTTACACCAGTTTGATAAATCTCCCCCATTGTCTTTCTTTAGCGGTCAGCAAAGAGATGAAACTTCTAAATAGATAAGCAACCTATTGTTAGATTGCTGCTGCTATGAGGAAACCGTTATCTGTTAGTATAATAGTAGATGTAGAATTTAGGATGACAGCATGATAGCTCTATAAAGATGCCCACAGAAGAGCATTACCAGTGTAATGTGTGATGCTTAAATTGGGTCATTCATCCCCCTTCCCTCTCTGGATGCAGTGAATGGGCTGATTGAGAAAGGCAATTGAGGCTGTTTGCCATGCTAAAAATCCAGAGGAGGAAGTTAAAAATCCAGAAATGGAAGTAGAATATATGGAGTGAATATGGAATATTCATATATAGGCTGTTAGTATGTGATGCATTTTGATGGCAGTGTTCCTTTAAATTAATGATAAAAAGCAGATTTAGGCCTCTTGTACACGATTGTATGGCTTTTTCAGTATTTTGTGGTCTGCAAAAAATACAGATAACGTCCGTGTTTATTCAGTTTTTTTCAGAACGGAACTGCTGGCCCCTGATAGAACAGTACTATTCTTTTCCATTATGCGGACAATAACAGGACATGTTCTATCTTTGAAAGGAACGCAAAAAACAGAACATAAACGGGGAAAAAAAACTTTCGTGTGCAAGAGGCCTTAGGAAGCTCATGATATCACCTAAACAGTAAGACTCATGGATATGAAGTGACACAGGTTTTATTTTATTCTTTGAGTTAAGGCAGAAAATATGCATTTCTGTTTAGGCTACACTGGCGTTTTTACTGGATCCGGCAGGGTTTAGCAAAAAAGCTTCCGTTACTGATAATAAAACTATTTGCATCCGTTATGAACGGATCCAGTTGTATTATCTTTACCATAGCCAAGATGGATCCGTCATGAACACCATTGAAAGTGTATGGAGGACGGAAGAAGAAGCTCTTTCAGCGCCTCCGCCAAAACGCCAAAAATTTATTAGATATATCCTCCTCAGACTGACGGGTTGGAGGACGAGGCTTCCTCATCGAAAAAAGAAGAAGACGAACATCCCTTATCAGAAGGGGAAATAACGGATGAATCAAAAAAATTCTTCTTTTCCATAGCACAGATGAATGACTTTCTAAAAGCGGTCAGAGACAATATGGGCGTAGAGGATGTCCAAAAACCTCACTCAGTCCAGGAGGAGATGTTTGGGGGTTTAAAAACCAAACCGTTCAGGGTATTCCCCATTAACAAAAATATAAAGGAAATGATTATGGGCCTCCCCTGAGAAAAAATTTGGCATTTCCAGGGATTTTAAAAACAGGTTACTATTCGATCCCAACGAATCTAAGGTGTTTGACGAAATACCTAGAATCGACATCCAGGTTGTAAAGGTTAATAAAAAAAACTCTACCTTTCGAAGATTATTCCCAATTAAAAGATACCATGGAAAGGAAAGCAGATAGCCTCCTGAGGAAATCTTGGGAAGCGGCAATGTATTCCCTCAAAATGAATATCACCGCAACCTCTGTGGCTAGGTTGCTGTATCTCTGGCTAAACGAACTAGAGAAACATCTAATTAATAAAACATCACAAGATCAGATACTTGATTTAATACCATTATTGAAGTCAGCTACAGGCTTCCTAGCGGACGCCTCAGCAGAAACTATCCGTTTTTCAGCTAAGGACGCGGCTCTATCCAATGCCGCAAGAAGAGCTCTTTGGATGAAATCCTGGGGGGGGGGGGAGATATAGCATCCAAAATGAAGCTATGTTTGATACCTTTTTCTGGGGAGTACATGTTTGGCCCTGTCCTGGACACGGCTGACAGCCTGCCCTCGGATTGACCATCCTGTGGCTCTATCTACCCACTATAGCTGGCACCCACTGGTGCATCTATATTATTGATAGAATTTTTGATGCCGTCGTGTCTTGTGCGATTTAGCCTGACTGGCTGCACACATTTTTAGACATTTGACCTGTATCATCCCTTCTTTTGTACCATCTTCCCCCTTCATTGGTCGCACAGGCCCCATCCATAGTCCTGTGACCACCACTGATCTCCCCTGATGATATTCTTTCACGAACTGAAACGTGACACGTAGGGAGCATTTTTTTAGGGACTACTAGGGAATCTGTCCCCACAGGGCCAGGTATCCGGACAGGGACGCTCCTTGCGGAGCAAGTTCCCCATATAGGTAGGTAGGGCGTACTAGCCCCTGCCCCCTTCTCAGGGCCGTCTAGGGTTCATTACCCTGTCACCCACCTATGCTGAAGGGGCACATACACCTATCCTCCTCCAGTGTGGCTATCAAGTACTACAGGGCCGTCTCCACCATCAACCATCTCTGTGAGAAATCCTGGTCTACAATCGGGTGAAAACGTTCCTGTTATTTATCTTTGGCCACACTGCGTATATGTACAAGTTATGCCCGCTGGGCTGTCTTTCATTATGTTTGTTGTAGAGGCTCATCCTCTAGTGTCTATGTATTTTAGATTGCATCATTATTAAATGCTAAGTTTTATCCCTCTGTCCTACGGGATTAGTACATACACTTATTAATTTTGGGATTAAGTAGGCCTGGTCGTCAAATCTGGCCTTTTCGCTTTTCTGTCCTGGACACGATCCTAAAATAAGCTACCGACAAGAAAAAAAGGTTTTCCTGAAGAGAAGCCGACAAAAAGAAAATTGCCCTTTCGTCCACAGTTTAATCAGGGAAAGTCCTTTCGTGGAAAGGGAAAAACGGTCCACTGGAGCTTTGCCAAAGGGGGACGGGGGAGAGGATATCTTTTTAACCCCAAACCAAATCCAGCGACAAACAATGACGCCAGGATAGGGGGGAGACTAAAATCCTTCTACCCGCAGTGGAAATCCGTAACCTCAAATCCCTGGGCTTTAAACATAATAAAGGACGGATACAGGATAGAGTTTTCGTTATTCTCCCCCCCCCCCCCCCAGCAAAGATTCAAAATCTCTCATCATCCGGCTCAGTTACCATTGATTTGGGAAAAAATCTGGGATCTCCAAAAATTAGGTGTCGTAATTCCAGTCCCTTTATCTCAACAGGGGCAAGGCTATTACTCAAACCTTTTCCTAGTGAAAAAACCTGGGGGCACTTATCGTTTAATAATAAACTTAAAAGACCTAAACAAGCATGTTACTTACAGGAAGTTCAAGATGGAATCCTTGAACTCCACCATCCCTTTAATAAAAAGAAATGCCCTGATGTGTATAGTCGACTTGAAAGACGCGTACTACCACGTCCTGATCCGTACCGAGTCTCAAAAGTACCTAAGGTTCGCCATAAAAGATCAGATAGGGAACCTAGCCCATTTACAATTCGTCGCCCTCCTTTTTGGAATATCATCTGACCCCAGAATATTCACCAAGCTAATCGTAGAAATGGAACAACAGATACAAAAAGATTGAGACAGGGTTTGCGACCTCTTTAAAAGACCTAGGATGGATAATAAACTTAGACAAATCCTGCCTATCTCAAAAAAAAAAGATAAAATTTCTGGGAGTTCTTTTGGACTCCACAAAACAGACTTCCTTCCTTCCAGAAGAAAGGATAGTGAATATACAAAAAACAGTCAGAGGGTTTTTAAAAAGGAGGTTTTATTCCATCAGGGAGACAATGAGTCTCGTAGGGCAGATGGCAGCTTGTATCGTTGCAGTTCCATGGTGTCAGGCCCATTACAGAACCCTCCAAACTTGGCTCCTAAAAAAGTGGGACAAGCGCCAGTCATCACTAGACCAAAGAATTCGGATCCCAGGGCACGTAAAAAGTTCCACACTCTGGTGGTTGGATTAAAAAAAGCTAAGGAAGGGCGTAGAATGGCAGAAAACCCCAGCAATAAATATCTAGACCGACGCAAGCGGCACGGGATGGGGAGCAAAGGTCAACACAGACCTCTATCAGGGAACCTGGTCTATGGAGATAGCAATGTGATCCTCGAATTATCGGGAGCTCAGAGCAGTTTGGGAGACCTTAAAAGCGGCCTTGACAAAAATAAAGAACAACCACATAAAGATCTTCTCAGACAATGTGACAACAGTATCCTACCTGAAACATCAAGGAGGTACAAGATAAGTAAAACTTCTGAATCTATCCGCAAAAATATTCTCCTGGGCAGAGGGAAAAGTAAAATCCATCTCGGCCATTCACCTAAAAGAAGAACAAAACTTAATAGCAGATTTTCTGAGCAGGACCACCATAGATCAGGGAGAAAGGTCCTAAAACAAAGAAATATTCAACCTGGTGGTAAAGAAGTGGGGTCTTCCAGCAATAGACCTATTCGCTTCCAAGCTAAACGCAAAAGTCCCATTGTTTTTCTCCCTGAATCCAAGGGACAAACCTTGGGCAATAGATGCGTTTTCCCAGGTCTGGAACTGGGATCTCGCTTATGCTTTTCCCCCCATTCCAGCTAATACCCAGGGTTCTACAGAAAGCCATGCAGGAGTCGGCAAAACTAATATTAATAGCTCCATTCTGGCCCAAGAGGAGTTGGTTCTCCATACTAATGAAGCTATCTCCACAGGAACCCTTAAAGAGGACCTTTCACTAGTTTAAAAACGAAAAACGAACTATATCAGTGGGCAGAGCGGCGCCCAGGGGTCCCCCTGCACTTACTAGTATGTCTGGGCGCCGCTCCGTTCGCCCGGTATAGGCTTCGGTGTCTGCAGCTCCCTCTGTTGTACTGGGCGGAGTTTTTGTATTAGGGTTGTCCCTTGCTGCAGCGCTGGCCAATCGTAGTGCACAGCTCATAGCCTCGGAGTCCCAGGGCGAACATAGCGGCGCCCAGACATACTAGTAAGTGCAGGGGGACCCCTGGGCGCCGCTCTGCCCACTGATATAGTTTGTTTTTAGTTTTTAAACTAGTGAAAGGTCCTCTTTAACTCTTCCACTCAGGGAAGATACCTTGGTCCAGGGCCCGATCTCACATCCACATCCAGAACTCTTCAAACTAACAGCATGGATCCTGAATCCGACATCCTAAGACGCAAGGGTCTTTCTGAAAAGGTAATATCTACTCTCAAGGCAAGTAGAAAAAAAGTTACTGGTGCCATTTACCTCAAAATATGGAAGAAGTTCTGTATCTGGTGTGGAGAAGATACACCTAACTATTCAGAGCCCAATATCCAGAAGATCCTAGATTTTCTTCAAAGGGGTCTAGAACTAGGCCTCAGACCTTCTACCCTGAAAGTTCAGATCTCAGCCTTAGGCCCCTTTCACACGAGCGAGTTTTCCGCGCGGATGTGTTGCGGGAGGTGAACGCATTGCATCCGAACGGAATCCTGACCCATTCATTTTTATGGGGCTGTTCACATGAGCAGCATGCTCCTCTTTGTGCGTTTTTCACGTAACGCAAGCCCCATAGAAATGAATGGGGTTGCGTGAAAATCGCAAGCATCCGCAAACAAGTGCGGATGCGGTGCGATTTTCACGCATGGTTGCTAGGAGACTATCGGGATGGAGACCCGATCATTATTATTTTCCCTTATAACATGGTTATAAGGGAAAATAATAGCATTCTGAATACAGAATGAAAAGTAAAACAGCACTGGAGGGGTTAAATAAAAAAAAAATCATTTAACTCACCTTAATCCACTTGATCGCGATGTCGGCATCTCCTTCTGTCCCCTTTACTGAATAGGACCTGTGGTGAGCATTAATTATAGGATCAAGGACCATGGTAAAAGATCATGTGACGTACCATGTGATGACCGGAGTGACGTCACCACAGGTCCTGTTGCTGCACAGAGATCAGATTAAGCCAGAAGGAGATGCCGGGCCGCGAACAAGTGGACTAAGGTGAGTTAAATTATTTTTATTTATTTTTTAACTCCTCCAGCGATGTTTTACTATGCATTCTGTATTCAGAATGCTATTATTTTCCCTTATAACCATGTTATAAGGGAAAATAATACTATTTACAGAATACCGATCCCAAGCCCGAACTTCTGTGAAGAAGTTCGGGTTTGGGTACCAAATACGCGCGATTTTTCTCACGCGAGTGCAAAACGCATTACAATGTTTTGCACTCGCGCTGAAAAATCGCGGGTGTTCCCGCAACGCACCCGCACATTTTCCCGCAACGCCCGTGTGAAAGAGGCCTTAAGTGCTTTCTTTGACAGTGAACTGGCCAATCATAGGTGGATCAGGAGATTTATTAGATTCGCATCCAGACTAAGACGTTCAATCAGACCCCGGATGCCTTCGTGGGACTTGAATACGGTTCTTAAAGGACTGACAGGGGCTCCATTTGAACCTTTGGAAGAAATCTCCTTAAGGAACCTTTCACAGAAAACTGCCTTCCTGATAACCATATCATCAGCCAGGAGATTAAGCGAAATCCAGGCCCTTTCAATTCGGAAACCATACCTCACTATACAGGAAGACAGGATAACCCTCAAACTATATCTAGGGTTCTTACCCAAGGTAGTAACCGATTTTCACAGAAACCAAGAGATAATATTACCTTCCTTCTGCACAAACCCCAAAAATCCTGGGGAGGAGCAATTCCACTGCCTGGATGTCAGAAGAACGGTCCTCAAGTACTTACAAGACACCAAGGACTTACGCAAGGTGGACAATTTACTTATCCAATTCCGAGGGAAGAATAAAGGCAAAGCAGTATCAAAAGCAACCATCGCTAGATGGATCAGACTGACGATTTCTGATAGTTACAATATTCAGGGTATTAGTTGCCCCATAGGAGTTAAAGCCCATTCTACCAGGGCAATTTCCTCATCATATGCAGAAAGAGCAGGGGCCTCTCTGGAACAAATATGCAGAGCAGCCACATGGTCTAGTACGAATACTTTCGTAAAACATTACAGATTGGACATATTCAGAACCTCAGATCTTTCTTTCGGGAGGAAGGTTTTGCAGGCCATAGCCCCCCCTTAATGTTGGTAATCTGGTAGGTCTCTCATGTGTGCCGTCATGGTGGTGAAATGGAAAACCGGAATTAGACTTACCAGTAATTCAGTTTCCATGAATCCACCATGACAGCACAATATCCCACCCAAAAAAACATATATATATATAAATATATTGGTATGAGCAAATACCCCCCAAAAAAAAAAAAAAAAATATATATATATATATATATTTACTGGTATGAGGAAATACCCCAAAATTTTTTGCATGTTACACTTATAGTGGGTCGGAGCACTGTAATCTGGAACTCACTGGTGTATGGTGGTGGGAGGGGTCAATTTAACCTTTCTCTGTTCCTGCCCCTACAGAGGTCAGGGGTCAATCTCTCATGTGTGCCGTCATGGTGGATTCATGGAAACTGAATTACCGGTAAGTCTAATAACGGTTTTTAACGGTATTGAGCCCCTATGATGGATCTCAATACCGGAAAACTAAAACTCTAGTGTGAAAGCAGCCTAACAATTCGGCCTGAGCAAATCGACCTTCACATTATAGATACAAAGTCAGTTCAAAAACTTTGATGTTACAGCTGTTTCCGTACAGCTTTAAAATGCATTGGCTCTGTGAAACCAAAATTCATCTAGCTTGAAGTCACGTGAGACTTCGGTGGATTCCTACTGTATTCATATCTGCGTATTTAAAAACAATTTATAATGGCAATCAAAACAGGGCTTTGGTACTGTCTGGTACCTCGGTACCTAAGTCCAGTTCGGATTTCTATTTTAAATAGATTTTAAATATGCAGATATGAATGCAGTAGGAATTCACTAAAGTCTTGCGAGACGAATGCATTTTTAATGCTGTACGGAAACAGCACTAACATCAAAGTTTTTGTATTTATAATCTGAAGGTCGATTCACTCAAGCCTTCTCACAGTGAAACAATACTACATTTTTGTTTGTAAAGAATCTGATTTGTTCACTTAATGTGGCACTGTACTTTCAGTAAACTTGATATCTCATAGATATGTCCTAGGGACACTAAAAGTTTAGATCAGTCACTTTGCGCAAGAGACAAGAATGAGACCGGCCTATAAACTTTCTATTGAGTCCGACTTGGTTTCTGACCTGCAGCAAGGAGACAGAAAGCACTAAGCGAGCGCTTCTCTCCCCTCGTCCTACTGATTGTGTGGATCTCAGTCTTTGGACCCCCACCTATTTAAATTTTTGATATGTCTCTATGACATATCAAAAGAATAATGAAAGTATAGCGCCACTTTAAGCTGTGTTTAAGCTTTGTGTTCATGTCATTCTTCAGAGATCTGATAAAATGGCTTCTATGGCCATCATCGCCAATTTAAAGATGCCACTCAGCACACCATTTAACATGCTGAAGAAACAGCTTGTTCAAAAACGGCTGCAGAGTATTTGAAATGACACTTTCTCAAGGTAGTTATATAAATAGTTGATAATACAGCATTGTTCAGGTTGATACTCTCCCTTGTTTTAAAAAATGTTTTGGGAGAGATGCCTCTAAAGGAAGCAAAAAGAGGTCATTGTCTGCAGATTACTTTAAAATTGACCATGAAATGGGAATTTACTGTCAATATTTTATTTATTTTTCCTTTTTTTTTATAAGAAAAAGTGTCTTCCTCAATGTTAGTCATTTTCTTCTCAGGACTTCTACTGCTATGTTTAGAGTGGCGGATCTTATCCAGTTTTATTGTGTAGCAGATATCTGTTGTTGTGCCATTTGCTTTAGAAGGTTCTGCAATTTCACAACTTGATGTCTAAATTGGGAAAACCATGTGACTGACAGGCTAAATAAAATGGAACAGCAGCTGGAAAAAGGTATTTTTATTTTTATTTTTTTTCTACAATTCCACAACCATTATAAAAGATGGAATCTGTCAGACAATCGGTAGGAAGTTATATCTCCATCAGGAAATAAAGACCTGTCTGTCACTAACAGGTAGGGTTGAACAGTGAGCTGAATTTTACATTGCCTTGTGTGAAAAGCCCTGTTTGAATGTAGATCCCATTTTTTAGGTCTTAAAATAACCAAAAAAAACAAGTTAGAGTTTAAAGTATAACTGAATAAATGTTCTTCTAGTTGTTTTATTATGCTTTATGCCTGTTCTCACAGCGTTTTTTGCCTGCGGAATTTTGGTGCAGACACTGTGCCAAAATTTTACGATGGCCACTTGTGTTCTACACAGTGGATTTTAACAGTGTCAAAATCTGCCGTGTGAATGGCCCCTTAGGGTAGGTTCACATGGATTTTTAAGGTAGATTCTCCTGCAGGTTTTTCAGGCAAAGCTAGAAAATTGATCCAACATGGAGGAGAAGTATAAGTCCTTCCTTTATAAGGGCTCATGCCCACGGCTGTTTGCCGGCCGGGTCCGTGCTGCAGACCGCAAATTGCAGTCCACGATGCACGGGTACTACTGTGGGGCAGCTGCATGCGGATTGCTGACCAATTCACTTGAATAGGGTCCGCGATCTGCATCCGACGGTCCGTACCACATGCACTACTTTTTTGCGGTGCGGAGGCACGGCCAGAAACACCACGGAAGCACTCTGTAGTGCTTCTGTGGGGTTCCGATCCGTGCCTCTGTGACGCATCTCCGTGATTGCGGACTCGGGGTGCACACGACTGATGGCGGTGTATTGCGGGCCACAATACGGCCACGGCCAGGCAACGTCCATGTGCATGAGCCCTAATTCTGATTTCTTGGGAATCTACTTCTGGCTGAAAATCCTACAGGAAAATCTGCCTCAAAAACCTGCTCCAAAAAACTCAATGTGAACCTTCCCTTAGAGTATGTACAGATACACTTTTCAGTCACTGCTTGTATTCATTTTTGGTTTAACCCTTTCATGACTGGGCCTGAATGTCCAGGAACCTTTTTGTGATTTTGTGCACGTGGTGGTTTAGCGACCCTAATTTGTTTAATTTGTTGACTACTAAAATAAATTTTGCGGTGTTTTTTTACTTGATACTTTTTATTAGCTTGGACCTTTTATTACCATGCTTTTTTTTTATAGATTTTTTTTCTTTTTTAAGGTTTAATTTGGGGGAAAACCGCTAATTCTTATTAAAAAGTATTTTTTTATTATAGCTTTTTATTTCTCAAAGATTAAAACTGACACAAAAAATTATTATTGCAATGGGTTCCCTATTTTGTGTCAATCGTTTTGTTATTTAAAATGTATAGATTTAAGTGAACCTATGGTGGTGGTTTCTGTTAGCGATGGCATTTTTTAATTTTTTTTTACCTATTTAAATCTCTTTTTGAGACATAATATGTCCCCCAGGAGGTCATTAAAAGACCTCTGGAGGACACTGACTTGTTTTTGCTGTTTCCACTGTAACTGGGGCATCCACACATGCAGAGCTGATTAGGAGCTCCTTAGACCCTGCAGCTCTGCTCCTGCCCCGAGACACCCGGCGGTCACATGACCGTCAGGACTAACAGAGGAAGTGGCTCGGCCGCTTCCTGCTCTCCCTCCCTGCGCTCAGGTGCCGCTCGCCTGCCGGCACAGGAGATGGCAGAAGCGGTAATAAACCGCTCCTGTCTTCTCCTCAGGGTCCCCGCTGTGTCTGACAGCCAGGACCCGACCTGCTTCTGCTAGATTGCAGGAGCTGGAGCTATAATCCCAGCGCTGATCATCACTGGGATTAAAGCGCTGCAGACCCTTTATATACATGCTATCTGCATGGGGTATGTGCAGATAGGGTGCATATAGCCAGTGAGCAGTTGGGAAGGGGTTAAGATATTTGGTCCCTTAAAATCCTGAACTGGTCTGAATGGATCCATAACAGTGAAAACTATCATTCCACATCATGCACTGAGGAGTGCTAAAAGATATTCTCATTTTGTTTGATGGCCCCCTAAGAATAGGATGATCACAAGGTGCATCGCCACTGGGAGTGATCATCTGCGTTCTCTGTAGGATCCAGCAACAAAGTGTTCTATTCTCCTCTAGCCTCAGCACAGGGAAATAGAATTAATGGTCTGTCTGCTTAATGGATGCAAAATTGCATCCTCCGGAGAGAGATGCTCTGTAAGTGTGCTTCTGTACTTTCTGCTTTGTAGAGAATATACCCAGAGAAGTGAATGGGAGCTATGATGTCTCCATAAGTCAGGACCTGTGAAAACTGAGGGGGTAATTTATCAAACTGGCGTAAAGTAGAACTGACTTGGTTGCCCATAGCAACCAATCAGATTCCACCTTATGTTTTGGACATCTCCTTTGAAAAATGAAAGGGGAATTTGGTCATTATGGGCAACTAAGCCAGTTCTACTTTACACCAGTTTGATAAATGACTTCCTGAGTATCTTGCTAAGCTACATTGATTTCATAGCTTCCATTCATTTCTATGGCGTTCTAAAAACAGGATAGCACAACCCACTCATCTGTTTCTGTGACTCCAGCCACCCTGACTACCGTATAAGGGCTCATGCACACGATTGTGGTTTTGTGGCTCGGATGCGGACCCATTCACTTCAATGAAAAACTCAATCTGCTGTCCGCATCCGTTGCTCCGTTCTGTGGGGTCACAAAAAAATAGAACATGTCCTATTCTTGTCCGTTTGGCGGACAAGAATAGGCATTTCTATTATGGGCGACCCGTTCCGTTCTGCAAATTGTGGAACGCACACGGGCGGCATCCGTGATTTACGGATCCGCAATTCGTGGACCGCAAAACACGACGCGGTCCTGTGCATGAGGCCTAAGGCTGGTATTCCAGTCTCAGTCAATTGCTGAAATGGAAACCTCCCTTACAGAGGTTTCTAGTTTTTAAAAAAAATGGCATCTACACAATTCGGAGTGGAGTGTCTCATTTGGAAGAGCAGCTACAAAGTTTTTTGACCTATCTACTCTCATTTTTCCTTAAGTGGATTGTCTCTTAAAGACAACCCGTGTTCATACGCCTTTTGGAAGTTATAGAGGGGGATCCCTCAAATGAGACCCGCTCTATCAGCCATAACAGAGAGCTGCTGAACTGGGCATGCATTAAGTGAATGGCTGTTCATCTGAATTCCTGCCATGTAAAACTGCATTTCCCCTGCAGTTGCCTCATCAGGGAAAATGTTTTGCCAAAGAAGTTACTTTAAATCCATCATTTGTGGTTTGTGTATGGAAATACTAATTTTATCGCTAATTTGTAAATGCCTCTAAATACTAAATCTCATTGGTGGAACCCTCTACCAGCAGCTGCCTTAGGCCAAAGGGCATATTTTTTCTGCATAAAGCAGCATACATGATGTGATATCACATAATGGATGGTGATATCATGCACCATAGCCTCCTGTGTAGTAAAAATGCCAGATGACTGTGTTGTGATCACATTAGAGGACTATAAAGATGATGCATGTAAGTAATGTCTTCAAGGCCATTTTTGCTCGGCGTATTATCTCCATATTCATCTTAGTTCATGTTCATCTGTACGACCTGTTCTTCTCAAGTCATCCATTGCTGCAGTTATTTTAACTGATGACTGCCTATCTGTAAAAGAAACCTAGATTTGGACCATCTATCAAAGCCAATCAGTGGTGATGGACGTAAGATTTTATTATTTATATAAATATATAACACTGGTTCATATCTGCGTTACAGAGTCGGTTCAGGGCTTTTGTCACACTTTGTCCTGAATGCAGAACTTTTTTCCTCTAAAAGAACAGCCACCCAAAAAGACCCCAATATAGTCAATAGGGTCCGTTCAGCACCGTTCAGTTATATGTCGGCCACAACAATTTTGTTTTTTTTGTGGCTTTGCTCCTATAACAATGGGAATAACTAGCAGTAATGTGAAGAAGCCTGTATCTATTCTTGATAGAAATCCCAGACAGCTTATCATTATGTATACATGGAGGTAAATGGGTTACCAATAATTTTCAATAACTCTTTGGTAGGATACATTATACATATCTTTGCCTCTTTTTGCAGAACATTATATTTAAAATGATTATTTATCATCATGTCATGATAGAAAGAAGAGAAGAATACGGTTCTTACATTTCATAAGATGGAATATCTAAAGATCTTAGGATACTAATTTTGTGAGATTGTAGACCTATAAGTTTATTAATAAGAGCAACAAAATGCATCATAAAGTATATTTATAAAACAAATACATATATAGTGGAGTACATAGAAGATTGTGGGTCTTGTTAAGATCACAATTGGCCCCATTATGGTGCCAGTTTTTCCACCCAGAACAGAGGGCCAGGTAAATCTCTACTTCCACCTCTTTTCCATGAACCTTAGACCATCTCACATCCCCTTGATTAAAAACAATAACATTCCTATAAAGATGCTCCCTCAACCAAAAACAGGAAATGGAGCAAAACGGGCTAAGCCCTCTTTCTTCAAGGCTCCATAGCAGCAACATGGTCTGCCCCTATGGTATGTACGCCCATGGATATACAGCTAAGGCTGGGTTCACACCAGAGCTGTTATTTCCCATGTTTCTACTTTATTACAGGAGCAGAACAACGAAAAAAATAACAGAATTGCCATATCATCGTCACATAACTCAATCAAATGAGACAATAGGCTATAATGGGTTCCATTCGGATGTTAGTGTAGCATGCAGGACTTTTTTTCCACTGGTTTTAACAGAATCTACAATGGAGGCCCCAAATGCAGCCTCTGATGCAGATGTGAACTTAACCTATTAGTAATTACGATACGCAGAATATTTTGTTTCCTGCTTAGTGATTGAAGGTTTTTGGCAATGTCACTCTTTTTTATATAATGACCCAATTTCTCTTCACAAGCATATTTTTCTGAAATGTATTAAAGAGAACAAACAAAGAGAATTAAATTTGTGTATTCCAAAAGGTAAAAGTATGCTTTAGTGTAAAGAGTACGGAATATAATTCTCAAAACAAAAAGCCATTCATGAATTCCTTCTGGCTTCTAACATAACGGAAAAAAACCTTGATTTTATAATATATTAGAAAACAAAAACTTTTTGACCAATAGTTTAATCCCATAGAGCAGAAAACATATTGAGAGCACAAGTCTTGTAATTCTCCCTTGGAGGAACCATCTGCTTTCCTGTATAATCTTGTTCATTAAGTTATACTAATGAGTGCAACATAATCACTGTAGCTGATATAGATTAACAATTGTTTTATATGTAGAGTAATATTTTTTGCAGGTTACTGGAGCTCTCAGCTCATTATATGCAATTTATATCAATTTGCTAATAGTTATTTTGTACATAGGGTCTGCCTTACAGAAAAGGATAAAGGATTATTGGTTGAATTGATGACCTTATGTTCATACATCGTGAATATGTTATTACTATTATAAGCTTACGATATGACCTGGATTTGGAAAACATCTGCTTTCTGCTATCTTGTAGTACACCAATGAAAGTAAGCAAATAACGCTGTACCGTCATGGCTTTATGGGGGATTGTTCATGTCAAACAAACTTAATCAGTTTCTATGAGGAGATAATTTCTAGACTTGACTTCCGTGAATCAATGGATGTCGTATATCTGGACTTCTCCAAAGCATTTGACACTGTACCACATAAAAGGTTAGTATATAAAATGAGAATGCTTGGACTGGGGCTAAATGTCTGTATGTGGGTAAGTAACTGGCTGAGTGGTAGAAAACAGAAGGTGGTTATTAACGGTACACACTCAGATTGGGTCACTGTCACTAGTGGAGTACCTCAGGGGTCAGTATTGGGCCCAATTCTCTTCAATATATTTATTAATGATCTTATAGAAGGCTTTCACTGTAAAATATCAATTTTTGCAGAGACACTAAACTGTGTAAAGTAATTAACACTGAAGAGGACAGTATACTACTACAGAGGGATCTGGATAGATTGGAGGCTTGGGCAGATAAGTGGCAGATGAGGTTTAACACTGACAAATGTAAGGTTATGCACATGGGAAGGAATAATGCAAGTCACCAGTACATACTAAATGGTAAAACACTGGGTAACTCCGACATGGAAAATAACTTAGGAATTTTAGTGGACAGCATACTAAGCTGTAGAAACCAGTGTCAGGCAGCTGCTGCCAAGGCCAAAAAGATTATTGGGTGCATCAAAAGAGGCATAGATGCCCATGATGAGAACATAGTCCTGCCACTTTACAAATCACTAGTGAGACCACACATGGAGTACTGTGTACAGTTCTGGGGTCCTGTGAACAAGGCAGACGTAGCAGAGCTAGAGAGGGTTAAGAGGAGGGCAACTAAAGTAATAACTGGAATGGGTGGACTAAAGGACCCAGAAAAATTATCAAAATTAGAGTTATTCACTTTAGAAAAAAGTCGACCGAGGAAAGATATACTAACCACGTATAAATATATCAGGGGTCAGTACAGAGATCTATCCCATCATCTATTTATCCTCAGGACTGTGACTGTGACGAGGGGATCGTGAGAGAGATGTATATGCAACAGCGATGTGTGTGTGTGTATATATATATATATATATATATATATATATATATATATGTGTGTGAATGTCTGCGTGTATATATTGTGGGGATTCGCTCTGGTAGACAGGGTGCGCGGACGCAGTAAAGAGGAAAATTACCAGTTC
This sequence comes from Bufo bufo, assembly GCF_905171765.1. Lineage (NCBI taxonomy): Eukaryota > Metazoa > Chordata > Amphibia > Anura > Bufonidae > Bufo > Bufo bufo. The sequence goes on from NC_053389.1 coordinate 543,282,907, forward strand.
TTAACCACTTGCCATCTGGGCCATTTACCCCCTTCCTGACCAGGCCTAATTTTGCAAAACTGACATATCTCACTTTATGTGGTAATAACTTTGGAACGCCTTTACTTATCCAAGTCATTCAGAGATTGTTTTCTCGTGACACATTGTACTTCATGATAGTCATAAATTTGAGTCAAAATATTTCACCTTTATTTATGAAAAAATCCCAAATTTACCAAAAATTTTGAAAAATTCTCAATTTTCTAAATTTCTATTTCTCTGCTTTTAAAACAGAAAGTGATACCTCATAAAATCTTTATTAATTAACATTCCCCATATGTCTACTTTATGTTGGCATCATTTTAGAAATGTCATTTTATTTTTTTTAGGACGTTAGAAGGCTTAGAAGTTTAGAAGCAATTCTTCAAATTTTTAAGAAAATTGCCAAAACCCACTTTTTAAGGACCAGTTCAGGTCTGAAGTCACTTTGTGGGGCCTACATAGTGGATACCCCCATAAATGACCCCATTGTAGAAACTACACCCCTCAAGTTACTTAAAACCGATTTTACAAACTTTGTTAACCCTTTAGGCGTTCCACAAGAATTAATGGAAAATAGAGATACAATTTCAAAATTTCACTTTTTGGGCAGATTTTCCATTTTAATAATTTTTTTCCAGTTACAAAGCAAGAGTTAACAGCCAAACCAAACTCAATATTTATGGCCCTGATTCTGTAGTTTATAGAAACACCCCACATGTGGTCGTAAACTGCTGTACGGGCACACTGCAGGGCGCAGAAGGAAAGGAATGCCATAAGGTTTTTAGATGCCATGTCCGATTTGAAGCCCCCTGATGCACCCTTACAGTAGAAACTCCCAAGAAGTGATCCCATTTTGGAAACTAGGGGATAAGGTGTTAGTTTAATTGTTACTATTTTTGGGTACATATGATTTTTTGATCATTCATTATAACACTTTATGGGGCAAGGTGACCAAAAAATTTGTTGTTTTAGCACAGTTTCTATTTATTTATTTTTACAGCGTTAACCTGAGGGGTTCAGTCAAGTGACATTTTTATAGAGCAGATTGTTACGGATGTGGCGATACCTAATATGTATACTTTTTCTTATTTATTAAAGTTTTACACAATAATAGCATTTTTGAAACAAAAAAATTATGTTTTAATGTGTTCATGTTCTGAGAGCTATAGTTTTTTTTATTTTTTGAGAGGTTTTCTTATGTAGGGGCTCATTTTTTGCGGGATGAGGTGACGGTTTTATTGGTACCATTTTGTGGGACATACGCATTTTTGATCACTTGGTGTTGCACTTTTTGTGATGTAAGGTGACAAAAATTGCTTGTTTTGACACCGTTTTTTTTTTTTTTTTTACGGTGTTCATCTGAGAGGTTAGGTCATGTGATATTTTTATAGAGCTGGTTTTTACGAACGCGGAAATACCTAATATGTATACTTTTTTTATTTGTTTCACTTTAACACAATAATAGCATTTTTGAAACCCAAAAAAATGATGTTTTAGTGTCTCCATGTTCTAAGAGCTATAGTTTTTTTTATTATTTGAGAGATTTTCTTATGTATGGGCTCATTTTTTGCGGGATGAGGTGACGGTTTTATTGGTACCATTTTGTGGGACATACGCGTTTTTGATCACTTGGTGTTGCACTTTTTGTGATGTAAGGTGACAAAAATTGTTTTTAATACCATTTTTTTTTTTTTACGGTGTTCACCCGAGGGGTTAGGTCATGTGATATTTTTATAGAGCTGTTTTTTTACGGATGCGGCAATACAAAATATGTCTATTTTTATTTTATTTTTTCGATTTTTAAATTTTTTTTTTATTCCTTACTTTGGGATTTTTTTTTTTTTTTCATGTGAAACCTTTTTTTTTTTTTTCATTTTTCAACCCTTTATTTTAATTTTTTTTATTTCACACTTTTCGGCCCCCATAAGGTCATACAAGACCTCTGGGGGACATTTACTTCACTTTTTCTTTTTTTTTTTTCACTGTTGACTTCTCCTGTAACTGGGGCTGACATAGTAGCCCCAGTTACAGGAGAAATACACCCCCCAGAGAGGCTGTACAGCAAAATACAATGCTGTACAGCCTCAGTGCAGGGCTGATCGAGGTCTGTGAAAGACCTCACAGCTCCTGCACACTCCAGTCCCGGCGGTCACATGACCGCCGGGCCAGAACAGGAAGCGCATAGCACTTCCTGCTCTGCATACACAGCGCTCGGTGAGCGCTGTGTATGCCGCGATCCAGAAGGAAAGGACACCTGGGCACTGTCCCTGCCTTCTCTCTGGGTTGCCCTGCTGTCACTGACAGCGGGCAACCCGATCAGCAGCTGCACGATTAGCGTGCAGCTGCAGTTTCTGAACGGACGTTCTGGAACGTCCATTCAGAAATAGAGAACCACCTCCCGGACGTTTATATCCTATGGGCGGACGGGAGGTGGTTAAATCAAACTTCTGTGTTTATTCACACATAAAACAAAAACAAAACATCACTTTGCAGTCTTGGTGTTAGTTCACACACAATGGAAAGTCCTCATAGCAGAAATCACCTTGTTGGCAGTTCTGCCTCCAGCAGTCCATAACAGGCTTTTAGGGGGCTTGTTTCACTTACAGATGGGTCTCAGTCCTCCTGCAAGGCACAAGCCTCAGATTCCAGCACACACACCTCCTGGGCTCCACTGTCAGACTGAGGTAATCCTCCTCACCTGGCAGTTCTGGCTGGTTTTTAGGCCTGGCAAAAACCGGCCTGGAACATGGGGAGTAGTCATCCACCCAGCACTTTGACTACTCCCAGTAAGAGCTGTCCCGGATCAGCTATACAGCCATACTAAGTATTTAGGTGTCAAACAGCAAAACGGCTCTTACTCTACTAAGGCCAGGAACCTCAGTGACACATACCTATCATCCACGATGATTGCTTGTACCTTCTTACTATATATATATATATATATATATATATATATCTCCATAAGGAAAATCCGGCAGCACTCCCTTCAGCAGTATCACAGGGTGCAGGCGGTAGTCCCTCGATTCAGGACGGAAGATAAGAAAGAAGATCCGCAGCACTCCTTGAAAGATAAAATGTGCTCTTTATTCACACATATCAAATATTGACCACGTTTCGGTTCTCTCACAGAACCTTTCTCAAGTCACCTGAATAAAGAGCACATTTTATCTTTCAAGGAGTGCTGCAGATCTTCTTTCTTTTATATATATATATATATATATATATATATATATGTGTGTGTTTTAGTTGTGTAACAGACTGTCTTTGTTATGTGTGTATGCAGAAGGGCTGTGTGTGTATATATATATTTGTCAGCTGTGTTTGTCTGAGGTGTATGCAGCAATACCTGTGTGTGTGTGTATTTTATATGTCATCTGTGTAGCAGTGCTGTGTTTGTGAGGTGTGTATTTCACAGACCAGGGTGTGCACATATATATTTCAGATATGCATGATGCAAAGCTGTGTGTGTATAATGTGCTTACTGCACTGCTGTATGTGTGTATGATGTTCATACTGTAGAGCTCGGTGTATGCATTTGTATAATGTAATGATCCTGGAGAGTAAAAAAAAAAAATAATCTAGCAGACCTAGCATGGAGGGACACAGAACAATGATAGGAGACACTTTTACTTGGATATACACAAAGAAGTGACCAAATGCACCATTACTGTTTGTTATAATGGTCAGCAGATGAGCAGGTAGTTTAGGCTAAAGTGATGCTATTTCCAGCTTTATTTTTTTCTTGGCATTCACGTGTACAGATGAGGCTCCTGTGTATCAGACTATATAATATATTATTTGACTTGATTTTGTCTTTGACTAGTAATAAGTATGTCGAGGATTTGGAATAAGTGTAACAAGTTCTCATGGGAAAACCATGCCCTCAAGCTTTTAGCAGTAAACTCAACGTTTTGAAGACCAATGCTATAAATTAATTCCTCATTCTAACCACCTTCCAAGAACAGATGTTAAACATCTCATTAGTCTATTAGATTCTATTTTAGATGCTCTTTTATAAATTAACCTCTCATTATACATGATGCTTCTCTTCACAATTGATTCAGCCGTTAGCTTTTTTGTATTTTTTGTATTATTTGGGAAAGTGCACTTCTACAATTTCTACTGGTATTGGGTTATGACCTGTGAAACTCGTCTGTTAATTTTCTTGTATCCTAGTAAATTAACCCCATAAAGAGATTGTGCTACTCCTCTTCCTCATGAAATAATCATACAGGAGGAGATTTATGAAAACTGGTGCAAAGGAAAATTGGCTTAGTTGCTCATGGCAACCAATCAGATTCCACCTTTTATTTTTCAGAACTCCTTTGAAACTAAGCCAGGTTCACTTTTTCACTGGTTTTTCTAAATCTCCCCCATAATGTATAGGTATAATTTATATAGGGCATATTCTACTTGAATGAGTCCAAAGCAAAAAGGAAGAACCAGTACTTTGCATTGGATGTTTGGTCATTGGTAAATTTTATGACCAGCAACTCTTTTGCTGCTGTGTCATCTTCTCCTATTTATTAGTTTTTTTGGGGCAGTTGCAATCTATAGGCTGATTTACATGGCCCAATTGGAATAAATGTTACAACGAATGCTCTTTCCCATTGTAACATGTGCTGCCGATCACCCAATGAACAGGCAAAATGCTTGTTCATTGGCTGAAATTATCTTTTGTACAGCACATGAAATCATCGTATCTGGTCAGCAGATCTGAACTGCACTCTGCTGCCCAGAAACAATATATCTGTAGCCATCACTCTTCGCTATACAGTGGGGGTGATCTCTGCATGTAAATTCAGTTCTTAACCTCCTCTGACCAGCAGGCAGTTATTGGGAAGGAATAGTCCCTTCCCGGTAATTGCCTGCCAAGTCGGGTAGTCTAAATGACTGATGCAGGGCAGTCTCCCTAATTGAATCGTCTTTTCTTTAAATATTTTTGGTCTCAGCTATGATCTTCCTGGTAATAGTGTAGGCTTTGTGTTTGTGTCCAATATATCCTTGCATATTTCTAGTATCTAGTTTCTTGTATAGTTGTTTTTTAAGAGGATTTTTGTGCAGTCCTATTTGTGAGTTTTTTGTTTATAGTTATTTTTTTCTTGTTTGTTTCAACTTTCCCTTGTTATCCTCTGCTGTTAAGTTTTCTTTGTATCTGGGTCCTACAGTTTCCCTTCTGTGGTCTTCGGATCAGTATTACAGAGTAGTTATGGTCATATTAAGTTATCCCCTACCCATAGGATAGGAGATATATAGATCAGTGGGGTTCTGGTGGTAGGTCATAGCTATCCCCTATCCTAGATGCTTTTATTCTGGGTGTCGAGTAGTGTTGATCGCGAATATTCTAATCACAAATTTTTATCGCGAATATTGGCACTTCGATAATTTGCGAAGATGTAGAATATAGTGCTATATATTCGTAAACGTGAGTATTCTAGATTTTTTTTCAGCATTAAACTCCCTTCTTGCTTGTGGGCCAATGAGAAGGCTGCAATATCTTTGTCAGAGCTTAGCAAGATCTCTAGCAACCAATAGAAAAGTTGCCTACCTCTTTACTATATAATAAACTCCCCAGCAGCCATTTTCTGCAGTTTTTTTTGCAGTTATGAGAGAGATAGCAGTGACATTGCTGTGCTATGTGCTTTCATCTGGATCCTATTCCTTATCCAATTACATTAGATAGTTAGTTAGCTCATATATATAATACAGATAGTTAGTGGGAGATAGTTAGTGTAGGCTAGATGGTGATATAGTGTAGCTGATAGGAATTACTGTACTGTGTATTTTCTCCAGTCTCAGGAAACTTCTAGCAGCTTGAAAACTGGAGATCACAAATTCTCGAATTTTGTGATTTTGTGAATTTATCGCGAATATTCGGCCAAAAGTTTGCAAAATATTGCGAAAACGAATATTGCCCATGCTGCTCATCACTAGTGTCGAGCCAGGACCAGGAAATAGAGAGCAGTGAGACCGGAGTAGCAGGGGATCAATGAGCTGAGTAATGCTGATTTGTTATTTTTAAACATCTCTAGCAGTTTCAGGGCCCAGGGAGCAGTGAGTATAGTGCTTCTAGTCCTAGCACTGGTATTGTGGTATTACTCACAACTTCATGTTCTTCTTCTCTGGGTGCCTGCACTGCACTAAGTCCTGACAGCGCACAGCTGTGTGTGTAGGTGCAAACTATGACCTGATGGTGTGTGACGTCCAGTCACAGTGTAGTGCATGCCTAGACACAGTGCTGCACAAAGAGTGGAGATACCCACAAGCACAGAAGAGAGGTTATATATTTTTTTTCTCCAGTCTGAGGTCTGAATTAACCCCTTAAGAACCCTGGGATTTTTGCATTTTCGTTTTTCACTCCCCGCCTTCCCATAGTCCTAACTTTTTTATTTTTCCATTCACATAGCCTTATGAGGGCTTATTTTTTGCGTAACAAGATGTACTTACTAATTGCACCATTTACGGTTGCATACCATGTAGTAGGGAGCGGAAAAAAAATTCCAAATGGGGTGAAATTGGGAAAAAACGGAATTCTGATAAAGGTTTTTTTTTTTTTTTTTTTTTTTTTTTTTTACACTGTACACTATGCGGTAAAATTGACTTGTTATCTTCATTCTCCAGGTCAGTACGATTCCAACGATACCACTATAATTTTTCTTGCGTTTTAATACTGAATTTTTTTTTAAACCTTATATATATATTTTTTTTTTCCAAAACCATATTCTGACCCTTATAACTTTTTTGTAGCTATGTGTATGGGGCTGTGTGAGGGCTCATGTTTTGCGGGATGATCTGTTCTTTTCAGTGATACCAATTTTAAGCATGTGCGACTTTCTGATCACTTTTTAATAAAACATTTTTTTTTTCTGCTACACCATTTGCTGTATGCCATTAATATTGTTATATTTTAGTATGGGCATGTTCGCACACGGCGATTCCCATGATGTTTATTTTTTTTTATTGGTTAAGTATTTTTATTTTAAGGAAAGAGGTTTTGAACTTTATATATATATATATATATATATATATACAGTACAGACCAAAAGTTTGGACACACCTTCTCATTCAAAGCGTTTTCTTTATTTTCATGACTATGAAAATTGTAGATTCACACTGAAGGCATCAAAACTATGAATTAACACATGTGGAATTATATACATAACAAACAAGTGTGAAACAACTGAAAATATGTCATATTCTAGGTTTTTCAAAGTAGCCACCTTTTGCTTTGATTACTGCTTTGCACACTCTTGACATTCTCTTGATGAGCTTCAAGAGGTAGTCCCCTGAAATGGTTTTCACTTCACAGGTGTGCCATGTCAGGTTTAATAAGTGGGATTTCTTGCCTTATAAATGGGGTTGGGACCATCAGTGGCGTTGAGGAGAAGTCAGGTGGATACACAGCTGATAGTCCTACTGAATAGACTGTTAGAATTTGTATTATGGCGAGAAAAAAGCAGCTAAGTAAAGAAAAACGAGTGGCCATCATTACTTTAGGAGATGAAGGTCAGTCAGTCAGCCGAAAAATTGGGAAAACTTTGAAAGTAAGGGCTATTTGACCATGAAGGAGAGTGATGGGGTGCTGCGCCAGATGACCTGGCCTCCACAGTCACCGGACCTGAACCCAATCGAGATGGTTTGTGGTGAGCTGGACCGCAGAGTGAAGGCAAAAGGGCCAACAAGTGCTAAGCATCTCTGGGAACTCCTTCAAGACTGTTGGAAGACCATTTCAGGGGACTACCTCTTGAAGCTCATCAAGAGAATGCCAAGAGTGTGCAAAGCAGTAATCAAAGCAAAAGGTGGCTACTTTGAAGAACCTAGAATAGGACATATTTTCTGTTGTTTCACACTTGTTTGTTATGTATATCATTCCACATGTGTTAATTCATAGTTTTGATGCCTTCATAGTCATGAAAATAAAGAAAACTCTTTGAGTGAGAAGGTGTGTCCAAACTTTTGGTCTGTATTGTATATATATATATATTTGTAAAAACTATTTTTTTACTTTTTTTTAAACTTTTTTTAAGTCACCTTGGGTGACAATAGCTGGCAATCATTTGATTGTCCATAGTATTCAGTGATGGCTAAATAGCTATCATTGAATACTTCATTTGCACCATGCTCAACCTGCGGCCCTCCAGCTGTTGTAAAACTACAACTCCCACAATGCCCTGCTGTAGGCTGATAGCTGTAGGCTGTTCGGGCATGCTGGGAGTTGTAGTTTTGCAACAGCTGGAGAGCCGCAGGTTGAGCATGTCTGCACTATATCAATGCAAGGCTGCCACCTAATGGCCTGTATCGATATATCTAATTAACTTGAGGCTTCGGTCAATTAGTGCAAGGTAACAGATTCCCCCATCTCAGACGGGGAAAGCTTGTTACCGGACCAGAAGCGCTCGACTTCTGGTTCCGGTCTGCGCAGATGCCATGGTCACATTTGACCACGGCATCAGTTTGCCTCTGTTCCTCCTCCATTACGCTCTGGAAGTGGACACCAAAACGCTGGTGTCCGCCTGACAATGCGGAGGCAAACCGATCCGTTCTGACACACACTGTAATCTGACACACAATGTAAGTCAATGGGGATGGATCCGTTTACTATGACACAATCTGACACAATAGAAAACTGATTTTCAATGGTGTTCAAGACGGATCTGTTTTGGCAATGTTAAAGATAACACAAACTGATCCGTTCTGAACGGATGCAGACGGTTGTATTATTGGTGCGGATCCGTCTGTGCAGATCCATGACGCATCCGCACCAAACGTAAGTGTGAAAGTAGTCTTAGTGTGGAAAATGATTCTGTTGTCTAATTAGTCACAGCATGGCGGTGCAATGTGCACAGACCATTTATGGTGGCACAGATGGCCTGCTAGTAATAATATGTACCTGCTTCCCTGGTTCAAGAGTAGAGGAGTGCCTTTGTTATATATGACATTTGGTGGAGCATGTCACCATAGTATTCCAGTATGAAAAATCTGAGGCACACAAAGGTGCAGTATGGTCCAAAGTAGGGTCATGCGAATCATGAAAACAGACATGGTATTTTAGTCAAAGAAGCACTCATGCAATTTTTCTTTATTCTCTGGAAAGTTAGAAAGGCTTATGATGTCAATTACATCCTGTCCACACCTAAAACGCGGTGTCAGTTGGATAGTCAGAGTGCCAATCACATGACATAGCTGAGGACCAGAAGGAAGTGGAAAATTCCCAAATACAGTCACCATGTAAAGGATTACCTTCACTACAGCTTATATCATGTACCTTTCTAACAGGCCAGACAATAAAAAAAAAATCAGACGGAGTGCTTCTTTAAAGGGAATCTATCAGCATTATTCTCTTTTTTAAATTTTCCTAATGTCCCCATTTCCCCACTGTCAGGTATCAAAGCTGCACTGAAATATGCAGTCCAAACTGCTGTGCTAAGATAATGGAGAAGAATCATGTGTGTATGATCAATAGTCCCACCTATACATTTCAGCGCAGCTCTGACCACTGACACAGGGGCCAGTAGGAAATTAAAGAATAGTGATCTGGACTTCTTGTCTGCAGTACTGCTTACATACACTGCCTATCCAAAAAGAAAAGCCCCCACCTGGATTTAACTAAGCAAATAGTTATGAGCCTCCTATTGGATAATTACTGCATGGGCGATTATCTTTCAGCTGGCAATAAGTTATTTAACCCCAACTGATGCAATGAGTTGCTTCTCATTTCTTAAACAACCATGTCGAAAAACACATCTTGTGGTCATGGAAAAGATGTTAGTCTGTTTGAGAAGGGTCAAATCATTGGCATGCATCAAGCAGAAAAAACATCTAAGGAGATTGCAGAAACTACTAAAATTGGGTTAAGAACTGTCCAACGCATTATTAAAAACTGGAAGGCTAGTGGGGACCCATCGTATTCGAGGAATAAATGTGGCGGGAAAAATCTTGAATGATCGTGATCGGCGATCACTTAAACGTTTGGTGAAATCAAATCGAAGAAAAACAACAATAGAACTCAGGGCTATGTTTAATAGTGAAAGTAAGAGAATTTCCACACGCACAATGCGAAGGGAACTCAAGGGATTGGGACTGAACAGCTGTGTAGCCGTAAGAAAACCACTAATCAGTGAGGCAAACAAGAAAAAAAGGCTTCAATTTGCTAGTGAGCATAAAGATCGGACTCTGGAGCAATGGAAGAAGGTCATGTGGTCTGATGAGTCCAGATTTACCCTTTTCCAGAGTGATGGGCACATCAGGGTAAGAAGAGAGGCAGATGAAGTGATGCACCCATCATGCCTAGTGCCTACTGTACAAGCCTGTGGGGGCAGTGCTATGATCTGGGGTTGCTGCAGTTGGTCAGGTTCAGCAACAGTATGTGCTCCAAGAATGAGGTCAGCTGACTACCTGAACATACTTAATGACCAGGTTATTCCATCAATGGATTTTTTCTTCCCTGATGGCACGGGCATATTCCAAGATGATAATGCCAGGATTCATCGGGTTCAAATTGTGAAAGAGTGGTTCAGGGAGCATGAGACATCATTTTCACACATGGATTGGCCACCACAGAGTCCAGACCTTAACCCCATTGAGAATCTTTGGGATGTGCTGGAGAAGGCTTTGTGCAGCAGTCAGACTCTACCATCATCAATGCAAGATCTTGGTGAAAAATTAATGCAACACCGGATGGAAATAAATCTTGTAACATTGCAGAAGCTTATCGAAACAATGCCACAGCGAATGCGTGCCGTAATCAAACCTAAAGGCAGTCCAACAAAATATTAGAGTGTGTTACCTTTATTTTTTTGGTGGCAACTTTATTTTTTGGGACAGGCAGTGTACCACAGCAGATAATAGTCAAAGTTTGTGGTGACAGAGTCCCTTTAATCTAACAGCATTCCAATTAATATGCTCAATTTTTTGAACGATCTTTTCCACCATACTGGCAGCTAGTGTCTCAAAATATCCCAATAAAATGTAACCTAAAATTATACCATAGCATTCAACATTCTGTGTGTAGAGGGAAGTCAGGTGGGCGTATGTATATGGATATATATATGTATCTGCCCTTTCTTTGATATGTGTATATATGTATATATATGATTAAATAAAGTAATGGGTGAGCACACTAACCTGGACTTATGCTATATAAAATTTTATTAAATCAATAGTGAGTTTGACACGTGTACAGGTTATAAAAATAGATAAAATATTATAATCAATAGAGGTGCAATATCTGGTAGCACTGGTAATGTATAACACAAAGTCCAGACAGTACAGTGTGATAAATACTGCCAACGTGATAGCTGATAAACACAATGCTCGAGCTGGCTAGATAATGCCAGATTTCTAGTAGGTATAAATGTGGATTGCTGTCCCATATATAACAGTCCGCATGAGGAACAGGTGAATAGCCGGGGTATCACTATGTCAGTATTTGCATCCTTCGACGTATCACAAATATAGCAAAGTTTAAGTCTCTAGAAAGGTCACAATTTTAGTGGCCGTTGATGGTATTTTCAAACCTCATAGATGATCAGTATATTGTAAGGAGGAATGACTCTTACCTTCCTTAGTGTCCGAACGAGGGTCGGGCGGCGCGAGATGATACTGGCGTCACGCTCCGTACTCCTCTAGCCGGCTGTCCCGAACTATCGCGGGAATTGAAGCGGGACTTGATTCGTCCGTACCTTTTGCTCTTCCGGCGTGAAACAAAGGAAGACGTCTTTTGGTCTGTGAATTCTTATTCCAGTCTGTGAATTCTTATTCCAGTGTTGTTACCTTTATCTTGCAATTTCAATTTTCATAGCGTGGCCACGCTTATGATTGCGGAGGTGCTCTTTACAGGTATCCGATCCGGCCCAGACGCATTTCAGGAATTAGCACCTCCGCAATCATATGCGTCTTCCTTTGTTTCACGCCGGAAGAGCAAAAGGTACGGACGAATCAAGTCCCGCTTCAATTCCCGCGATAGTCCGGGACAGCCGGCTAGAGGAGTACGGAGCGTGACGCCAGTATCATCTCGCGCCGCCCGACCCTCGTTCGGACACTAAGGAAGGTAAGAGTCATTCCTCCTTACAATATACTGATCATCTATGAGGTTTGAAAATACCATCAACGGCCACTAAAATTGTGACCTTTCTAGAGACTTAAACTTTGCTATATTTGTGATACGTCGAAGGATGCAAATACTGACATAGTGATACCCCGGCTATTCACCTGTTCCTCATGCGGACTGTTATATATGGGACAGCAATCTACATTTATACCTACTAGAAATCTGGCATTATCTAGCCAGCTCGAGCATTGTGTTTATCAGCTACCAGATATTGCACCTCTATTGATTATAATATTTTAATGCTTTATCTATTTTTATAACCTGTACACGTGTCAAACTCACTATTGATATGTATGTCCTCTGTATGTGATGCCCCAGGTATATGCGAGTGTGTGTGTATATATAGATATGTGTGTATGTATTTGCACACATGTCTATGTATATACACTTATGTCAGCATGACAGTATGTATGTGGGCTTATTGCTGCCCATTCATACCCCCGGTTTTGTATGTATGTATGTATGTGTATGTGTTTATAGATGTGCCCCAAGCATCTGTGGATATATATATATTTATATATATATATATATATATATATATATATATATATATATACAGTACAGACCAAAAGTTTGGAGACACCTTCTCATTCAAAGAGTTTTCTTTATTTTCATGACTATGAAAATTGGAGATTCACACTGAAGGCATCAAAACTATGAATTAACACATGTGGAATTATATACATAACAAACAAGTGTGAAACAACTGAAAATATGTCATATTCTAGGTTCTTCAAAGTAGCCACCTTTTGCTTTGATTACTGCTTTGCACACTCTTGGCATTCTCTTGATGAGCTTCAAGACGTAGTCCCCTGAAATGGTTTTCACTTCACAGGTGTGCCCTGTCAGGTTTAATAAGTGGGATTTCTTGCCTTATAAATGGGGTTGGGACCATCAGTGGCGTTAAGGAGAAGTCAGGTGGATACACAGCTGATAGTCTTACTGAATAGACTGTTAGAATTTGTATTATGGCAAGAAAAAAGCAGCTAAGTAAAGAAAAACGAGTGGCCATCATTACTTTAAGAAATGAAGGTCAATCAGTCAGCCGAAAAATTGGGAAAACTTTGAAAGTAAGGGCTATTTGACCATGAAGGAGAGTGATGGGGTGCTGCGCCAGATGACCTGGCCTCCACAGTCACCGGACCTGAACCCATTTGAGATGGTTTGGGGTGAGCTGGACTGCAGAGTAAAGGCAAAAGGGCCAACAAGTGCTAAGCATCTCTGGGAACGCCTTCAAGACTGTTGGAAGACCATTTCAGGGGACTACCTCTTGAAGCTCATCAAGAGAATGCCAAGAGTGTGCAAAGCAGTAATCAAAGCAAAAGGTGGCTACTTTGAAGAACATTACATATTTTCAGTTGTTTCACACTTGTTTGTTATGTATATAATTCCACATGTGTTAATTCATAGTTTTGATGCCTTCATAGTCATGAAAATAAAGAAAACTCTTTGAATGAGAAGGTGTGTCCAAACTTTTGGTCTGTACTGTATATAAAAGAAAAAGTGTGGCAGCACCAATTCACAAAATACAATGGCGGGTGCTATGTCCATGGTTGTCACTGCTTACCCATGAGTATGTAGATGAAAACGGACAGCACATCCAATAGAGAAAAGTGGAAATTTTTATTCAGCCACAGTAGCACAGTGAGGCGACGTTCAGCTCAAAACACAGAGCCTTTCTCAAGCATCCTTGAGAAAGGCTCTGTGTTTTGAGCCGAAACGTCGCCTCACTGTGCCACTGTGGCTGAATAAAAATTTCCACTTTTCTCTATTGGATATGCTGTCCGTTTTCATCTATATATATATCTATATCTATATCTATATATATATATATATATATATATATATATATACACTCCCCTAAAGAATTATTAGGAACACCATACTAATACGGTGTTGGACCCCCTTTTGCCTTCAGAACTGCCTTAATTCTACGTGGCATTGATTCAACAAAGTGCTGATAGCATTCTTTAGAAATGTTGGCCCATATTGATAGGATAGCATCTTGCAGTTGATGGAGATTTGAGGGATGCACATCCAGGGCACGAAGCTCCCATTCCACCACATCCCAAAGATGCTCTATTGGGTTGAGAACTGGTGACTGTGGGGGCCATTTTAGTACAGTGAACTGATTGTCATGTTCAAGAAACCAATTTGAAATGATTCGAGCTTTGTGACATGGTGCATTATCCTGCTGGAAGTAGCCATCAGAGGATGGGTACATGGTGGTCATGAAGGGATGGACATGGTCAGAAACAATGCTCAGGTAGCCTGTGGCATTTAAACGATGCCCAATTGGCACTAAGGAGCCTAAAGTGTGCCCAGAAAACATCCCCTACACCATTACACCACCACCACCACCAGCCTGCACAGTGGTAACAAGGCATGATGGATACATGTTCTCATTCTGTTTACGCCAAATTCGGACTCTACCATTTAAATGTCTCAACAGAAATCGAGACTCATCAGACCAGGCAACATTTTTCCAGTCTTCAACAGTCCAATTTTGGTGAGCTCGTGCAAATTGTAGCCTCTTTTTCCTATTTGTAGTGGAGATGAGTGGTACCCGGTGGGGTCTTCTGCTGTTGTAGCCCATCCGCCTCAAGGTTGTGCGTGTTGTGGCTTCACAAATGCTTTACTGCATACCTCGGTTGTAACGAGTGGTTATTTCAGTCAACGTTGCCCTTCTATCAGCTTGAATCAGTCGGCCCATTCTCCTCTGACCTCTAGCATCCACAAGGCATTTTCGCCCACAGGACTGCCGCATACTGGATGTTTTTCCCTTTTCACACCAATCTTTGTAAACCCTAGAAATGGTTGTGAGTGAAAATTCCAGTAACTGAGCAGATTGTGAAATACTCAGACCGGCCTGTCTGGCACCAACAACCATGCCACGCTCAAAATTGCTTAAATCACCTTTCTTTCCCATTCTGACATTCAGTTTGGAGTTCAGGAGATTGTCTTGACCAGGACCACACCCCTAAATGCATTGAAGCAACTGCCATGTGATTGGTTGACTAGATAATTGCATTTATGAGAAATAGAACAGGTGTTCCTAATAATTCTTTAGGTGAGTGTATATGTACAGGGAGTGCAGAATTATTAGGCAAATGAGCATTTTGACCACATCATCCTCTTTATGCATGTTGTCTTACTCCAAGCTGTATAGGCTCGAAAGCCTACTACCAATTAAGCATATTAGGTGATGTGCATCTCTGTAATGAGAAGGGGTGTGGTCTAATGACATCAACACCCTATATTAGGTGTGCATAATTATTAGGCAACTTCCTTTCCTTTGGCAAAATGGGTCAAAAGAAGGACTTGACAGGCTCAGAAAAGTCAAAAATAGTGAGATATCTTGCAGAGGGATGCAGCACTCTTAAAATTGCAAAGCTTCTGAAGCGTGATCATCGAACAATCAAGCGTTTCATTCAAAATAGTCAACAGGGTCGCAAGAAGCGTGTGGAAAAACCAAGGCGTAAAATAACTGCCCATGAACTGAGAAAAGTCAAGCGTGCAGCTGCGAAGATGCCACTTGCCACCAGTTTGGCCATATTTCAGAGCTGCAACATCACTGGAGTGCCCAAAAGCACAAGGTGTGCAATACTCAGAGACATGGCCAAGGTAAGAAAGGCTGAAAGACGACCACCACTGAACAAGACACACAAGCTGAAACGTCAAGACTGGGCCAAGAAATATCTCAAGACTGATTTTTCTAAGCTTTTATGGACTGATGAAATGAGAGTGAGTCTTGATGGGCCAGATGGATGGGCCCGTGGCTGGATTGGTAAAGGGCAGAGAGCTCCAGTCCGACTCAGACGCCAGCAAGGTGGAGGTGGAGTACTGGTTTGGGCTGGTATCATCAAAGATGAGCTTGTGGGGCCTTTTCGGGTTGAGGATGGAGTCAAGCTCAACTCCCAGTCCTACTGCCAGTTTCTGGAAGACACTTTCTTCAAGCAGTGGTACAGGAAGAAGTCTGCATCCTTCAAGAAAAACATGATTTTCATGCAGGACAATGCTCCATCACACGCGTCCAAGTACTCCACAGCGTGGCTGGCAAGAAAGGGTATAAAAGAAGAAAATCTAATGACATGGCCTCCTTGTTCACCTGATCTGAACCCCATTGAGAACCTGTGGTCCATCATCAAATGTGAGATTTACAAGGAGGGAAAACAGTACAGCTCTCTGAACAGTGTCTGGGAGGCTGTGGTTGCTGCTGCACGCAATGTTGATGGTGAACAGATCAAAACACTGACAGAATCCATGGATGGCAGGCTTTTGAGTGTCCTTGCAAAGAAAGGTGGCTATATTGGTCACTGATTTGTTTTTGTTTTGTTTTTGAATGTCAGAAATTTATATTTGTGAATGTTGAGATGTTATATTGGTTTCACTGGTAAAAATAAATAATTGAAATGGGTATATATTTGTTTTTTGTTAAGTTGCCTAATAATTATGCACAGTAATAGTCACCTGCACACACAGATATCCCCCTAAAATAGCTAAAACTAAAAACAAACTAAAAACTACTTCCAAAAATATTCAGCTTTGATATTAATGAGTTTTTGGGGTTCATTGAGAACATGGTTATTGTTCTATAATAAAATTAATCCTCAAAAATACAACTTGCCTAATAATTCTGCACTCCCTGTATATATCTAGAGGGAAGTGTATTAAATATTCCCTAGATTCAATTCTCTATCAACTCTTATCAACAGTTCACCCCCCACGTTTAGAGAAAAACTTGTGCTGATAGCCTGTAGGATAACAGCTGATCAATATCTAGTCCTCTTTTGTTCAGGCCCTAAACAGTAGGATGGTCTAGTTTGTTGGTCACCTCAGGACAAAGAGATTGCAGACTCTCTGGCACAGTTTGTCAGGGGGCTTCCTAACCAGAGACATCATCAACCTGTTTCCACACCTCTGCCCCATGGCTAAACTCCATTCCCCTACTTCCAGCATTTTGGGACTAGGGGGGAGGACTCTTGGGATTTGAGGAAGGCACACTATGATGTCACATGCCTGAGGAGGGGGGGGAGGTGAGCTGTTTCTGAGGCTGATATATGAGCTCTTGGAACTGGACTACAAGGAGAGACACATGGGAGAGAGCCGCTTCATGACGTGCCCCTGGAGAAGGCCTAGTAACCCTGGATGGGCTAAGTAACCCCTGCTCCACCAACCATCCCCTAACCCCGGGTGCTGTCCTGACAATACCCCACCATTAACCCCTATTACCCCTATACAATATCACCCCCTATCCCTATACCCTATTCCCAATCCACTGCTATTGTGGTATGTAACCCTTCATTTCCCTGTAGGGATAGTTTTTAGTCCAGGTTGGGTGGGCTGCTAATGTATGTGTGTGTGTACTGTATTTGATAGTTTTGTGGGTGGAATTTGGGAACTGTGTAGTGTAGTGAGTATTGTATTTATGGTGCTGTATTGTGTGTATTGTGCATTGTAGGTTGATAAATATATTGTATTATTTGTATTATACCTATCGTGCTACGTGTGTTTATTAGCGGTAGCTAGCTCAGTTAGGCACTTGCAGCTAGTTTAGTGATCAGCGTAAGGTAAAGTGAAAGTATTGTGTTACTAATTTATAAAGGTATAAATAGGCATATATTTGCATAAATATTGGTAATTAATATTCCCCCCTTACACTGTGCAACCTTGACATACTCTGCTTGCTTTACATTTCTACTGTAGGCTATTTTTATTTTTGCCCTTTTTTTAACATTCGTGTTTTTCGTATAATTCATTTTTAAATTACATTGTCTACAGTGTGTAAAATCCCTCATTATTCAAATCTCTTTCTGAGGTCACCTCATACCGTATGTATACATTTTCACAAAGGATCACCATAGAGCATTCTGCATTAGATTAGTGAGTTGCTTCTTTTGAAGAAAATGCTATCCATGACTTAATTTACTTTCCTGTGTCCTTTGTCAGCAGCCAGAGTAGAACTCATTTGTGTTGGTGGTGGGATCTGAGTTAATTAGAGGTCAAAGCCCTTCACAAGAATATTCAGAAATAGAAGCGTCAACCTACGCACTAATGTTCAAAGGGAAAAAACACTGACATTTCATGTAACATTTGGAACTGGGAAACATTTGCACCAGCTGTAAATGTAACATCAATGTTTGTAGTGTGTACGCTATGTAATTAATTGCAAATTTCAAAATCTGAAATGCTAAATTCAAACAATGGTAGATAGATGTAGCAGAGCTTAAACAGTTATTATTTTTTTACTTTATTCATGTGTGTTGTATATGTATAGTAAAAAAACTGATATTTGTCTACAGTTTTCTAAAAAAAACACATACCATCAATGTGAGTTGTGCCAAATGACAAACTTCACTTCTAGGATGGATTTACTCATATAGCGTTTTGCACGTTTTTTGTGGCTTTTTTCCCCCCTACCAAATGGTACCTTAAAGTGTAACCATCATTTAAAAAAAAAAAGTGTAATGTGTGGTGATACTGACCATTTTTGTAATATACTTTAATTACTGAAATCGTACATTTCTATTAGAAAGATAGCTGTATAGGGGTTATGCAACCCCTATAAAGACCCTCTTAATGCCCGGGTCCATCATATAGGTCAGTGATGGCTAACCTCCGACACTCCAGCTGTGGTGAAACTATGACTCCCAGCATGCTCCATTCATTTCTGTGAAGCCAAGCAAGTGTGCTTCTTGGGAGTTGTAGTTTTACCACAGCTGGAGTGCCAGAGGTTAGCCATCACAGATATAGGTTATACTTGCCCCGCTCCCTGGCAACTAAGTGTCACAGTGCGGTTCACTGTGATGTGGATTTTCACTCAGGCTGGCTGCACACCTTTTGCGTACTGGCTGCGGTGTTCCGTGCAGGCTGATTGCTTTTGGCTGTGTGCTGGCTGAGGTATATTGTGTGTTCCTGCCCGTGTGTGTGCATGTACCCCCTTTGGCTGTATTGTCTCTCTGTGGGTATTCAGGTCTGTTGCACTCTTGCATACTGGCTGCAGTGTTTTGTGCATGTTGGTTGCTAGGGGCAACTTCCTGTATCTCAGCTAGGTATTCTGCAGTTTCTGGTTACCCCTGACCTGATTTGGTTCTGCTGGGGTTAACCTCCCCTGTTCAGTTCCTGGGTGTGTCCTTTCAGGTGCGCTTGTTAGGCCTCTTTCACATGGGCGTGTCCGGATGCGTCCCGGTGCATTGCGTCAAACCCGCATGAGTAGGAACGCAATTGCAGTCAGTTTTGACTGTGATTTGTTCCGATGTTCAGTTTTTATCGCGCGGGTGCAATGTGTTTTGCACGCGCGTGATAAAAAACCGACTGTGGTACCCAGACCCGAACTTCTTTACAGAAGTTCAGGTTTGGGTTAGTTGTAGTGTAGATTGTATTATTTGCCCTTATAACATGGTTATAAGGGAAAATAATAGCATTATGAATACAGAATGCATAGTACAATAAGGCTGGAGGGGTTAAAAAAATTAATAAATAATTTAACTCGCCATATCCACTTGTTTGTGCAGCCCGCCTTCTCTTCTGTCTTCATCTGTGAGCAATAGGACCTTTGATGACGTCACTGCGTTCATCACATGGTCCATAACATGATCCATCACCAGTGACTAGTATGCTTTTGGGCTTCTGTACAGGACTTGTACTCCTAGAGATATATGTATATGTATGCCTAGAATCTTATTTTATCTGTGCCAGAATTTATATATATATTAAGTGCAAATGCCAGCATGTTTACCCATTTTTTGCCATGCTAGATATGTCATAACACTGTCTGCATGCCAACGTTTCCACAAATTTTAGTCCTACTTTCGCCTTTTGTCATAGCCTTTCATAGATGGGTTTTACCAACCTGGCTTTTTATGGCATAAATGTCTAAAAAATGAGGGTTCTACCACTGGAAACCCATTGTATCGTGGAGAGCACTGATTCTATTCATCCAGAGGTGGTGGCTAGATCTGAATACATGAGGAGACTGGAGTTACAGAAACAACTGAGTGAAATTCCTTAGCTAGTTCCATAACTACTATAATCTTCGTTTGAGAGCTATACACATGCGCAGCCACTTCTCAACTCATCTGCCTTCTGTGGCTGCCAAAGTTGAGGTCTATAAACCGGTTGCCAGACACTCATATGGTCTTCATGGATGATGTCTCTCTCAGTGCGCCAAATTTTTTATTTATTTTTTATAAATATCTTTATTGATTTTCTTAAGCCAAAACAATGTGAAAAAGTATCTGGTCACAGAGAGTGGACACATACGACAGGTACATTTATACAATATATCCCTTGGTACCGGGCCACGTATATAGACATGCAGACATCAAGATCAAAAACACCCCGGGTTAGTGCCAGTTCTCTGTCACTCAAATCAAAGCAAAGCCAACCCCCCCCCAAAACCGCCCCCCCATCCCCCCATCCCCCCCCCAAGCACCACCCCCCCGTCCCTCCCCCCAACGTACCTGGCCTGGTACGGCCGCCACGAGGGGCAGCAGGCTGCTCACGCCCCTCTTCTGGGTGTTTCCCAGACAGTCATAGGGCCAATTCTGTTTAGTTTGAACAAGTTATGGTAATTATTTATTTTTTAAAAATTATTGGAAGTTTGTTTATGTGGGAGCTTAGGCTCAGAAAGTGGTGGGTCATCAGTTCCAGTCCGGTGGTACATCTCTTTCAGTCATTATACACCTATTCCTGTTGTGTACTTCCCCCCAAGCCGTTTCATGTACTCAAAGTCTGTTACTCTTGCCATTAAACTTTGCCATTCATGTTTTGTTGGTGGTCTATCTTTCACCCAGTGCCTCAGGATTATTACCTTGGCCAATAGGAGTCCCTTCAGCCAATAGACCTGCTCACTTTTGGTTGTTTTGTTTTTGTACTCGGGGGGGGGGGGAGAAGTCCAAGCACAGCTACTTGAATGGTTAGGGGGGGTTATTCCCCGTGAGTGCCACCAGCTCCTGAAATATTCTATCCCAAAAGATCTTGATAACTGGGCAATCCCACAACATATGAACATACCCTGCAGCTACAAGAGAGCATTTCAAGCAACTGAATTCTTGTCCCTTATTACTATACATTTTGGATAGAAGACTCGGGGTAACATATAGTCGATGTATTATTTTAAATTGAGTCAATCGGTGCTGTCGTGAGAGGGAAGCCTTCTTAATATTTTGATATATTTCCCGCCATTGTGAAGCATTACATTCCCCTATATCCACCTTCCATTTATCTACACTTTTGAATTTAGTGATCGTGCTTAGTTCCTCGATAAATCTCCTATAGATTAGTGAGACCCTAACTTTTTTCCCTACTGTATTATAACAAAATGATGAAAATCTCTGAGTGCTTATTGTCAAGGACATTTTTTTAAGCGTGCATGCTAGTGCATGTTGTAATTGAAAATATCTATAGTGTTCTAATGCAGTGATTGGTGTCTGCAGAAACAATTCCCCTATCGGTTTAATTTTCCCTTTCGTGCATATGTGTGAAAATAGCGTAATGCCTCTCCGAGTCCAGTAGTCGTTTTCATTAAGGGCAAAGAACTCTGTTAGCGCAGGGTTGTCCCATAGCGGGGTGAACTCCAGAACTTGAGGGGCCCGGGTAAGTTCCTTAATTTTGTTCCAGGCCTTCTGTAGCGCTGAACCAATAGGACAAAAATAGTCCACACGCTCCAGAAGTCCGGATTCCAGTATACTGAATATATTATGTATAGACTGTTGGCGTTGTCCTAAAATATGGGATATTAATACTCCATCCCCCGTATTGATACACCACTGTAATTGTGAACACAAATAATAGCTTTGAAAATGAGGCAGGCCAAGGCCACCATTACTTGCAGCCAATCGCAGATATTGTAGCTTAATGCGGACCCTTTTCCTGCCCCATATCAGGTCATTAATCAATCGATCAATCAAATTAAAAACGCTATCTTCGATCCAGGCAGGGCAAGAGCTAACCGTGTACAATATCCAGGGCAACAAAACCATTTTAATCAGCGCGATTCTATTGATCTGAGAGAGCGGGAGTTTCTGCCAAACCCTAATCTTCTCCCTTATTTTCCCAACTAGGGGAGTGATGTGCGCCAAATTTAAACAATGCTGAGCATCTTTGTATATTTAAGGTTGCTTCTGACTTCAACTCCTTCCATCTGTGAATTTTTTCTCTACTTGTCCTGACTCTGTAGCTGTTTACCTATGTTGTAGTTGCCCTGACTATGGCTTTTATATGATGACTTTTGTATTTTGTCTATTGTACTAGTAATGCTTACAAGTCAGCTGTTGCTAACATCTACCTCAGGATAGTGACCTGGAGTTTCCAACAGTGAAAGTCTATATCTTTGTGAGAGGGTTTCAAGGTGATAAAATGAATATTTCTTAGACACTGCTCTCTAGTTTATCCCTAAAAGGTGCCCATACACCTTCAGCAGCTGTTGGTTGAACATTTGTTTGCCAACAGATATCTCCTCAGAGATACTGCCCCTGCGCTGGCCTCTACATAACTTCAGCGGATCCACCACCGCTTCTAAATGTAAGACAGCTTCCTTGCTGTCTTACATTTAGACAATGTTCTACGCTTACACAGGCTTACATGTGGGCGGCCCCTTCCTCGCCCACGCCACACCCTCTTTTTTAGACCTGGCGTGAGCAAGGAATAAGTCGCAGATTCTACCGCACCATGGTGTGCAACAGAATGTGTGTCAGATATACGACCCAAAAGTGGCGTATATCAGGTCATAAATGACCCCCTTAGTGTCACAAATGTGCCACAATTCTAGTTTAAAATTATTTTTCAAACCAAGCCAACCAATAATTGGGATGCAGGTAGACAAAAATATTTTTCTATGCACTAAAATTATCATTTAGGATGAGCTACTTGACAAATTTGGTGTATGTCTAGACAGCCTGGCTATGCTTATGCTGTCTGTAGGGTTAGTAAATCTGCCTCTTTGTGTTTTATTCCTATATTTTACTTAGTTGCATTTGGTTTCCTGTTGTTTATTTGGAGTCTTTGGCATTATCATTTCCCTGCCACTCATGTACAAACAAATGCTAAGAAGATGGCATTAAAAAGGAGTTTGATGGATGTGAGTTTGAATTTTTTAAATTAAAATATGCTGTGTATGGAGATGAGTTGCTGGCATGACTTTTGTGTGAACAGTATAATAACTACTTGCAATGATATAAACTTTCTTTTATAGTACTTTTAGCTTCATCATTTTGCAGATATTATTTTCTTTTCTATTTATTTAATCATTTCAAATTTTATATTTAAAAAATACATAAACAGATCACGTTAAACCCCAGAAACCTCTCCCCTCCACTTAATTAATTCTTAATTAATTAAGTGGACTTAATTAAGTTAACTTAATTCCTTATTTGTCACAGAGCATTCTTTCATACATTACAATTCTAGTCAAATATACTTTCCATTTTTCCACTATAGGGCATTTATCTGGCATCCATAACCAAGCCTTTGTCTTTCTTGCAGCATATATTTTTTTTTGTCTGTCATGGATATTCTTTGTAGGATATTTTTGTCCAAAGTCCACCCCAAAACATATAAGTCTGAAACCACTTGTACAGAAATTTTTAAAATGGAATTCTAATTCATGACCCAGAAGCAATGTAGTTTAGAAAGGTGCTGCAATAAATGGTCAACCACACACCTAAGGAATTTGGGACATGTGGATTACAAACAATCTGAAAAGATAAAATTTTGGGTCTACAAGAAACCTTGGTTATGGGGGAGAGATAGAAATGACCTAAGAATCTCATTCCATTAATTCTTCCTCCCACTTTTGGATGGATTTCTGCCTTTTATCTTCAGCCATCATACTATTATATAATTTAGATCGCACTCCTTTTCTATTTTTTGTTTCAGTTACATAATCATAGAATTGTGCTTGATCTATATAAAACATCTTTTTTCTTTTGACTGATTTTATAGCACATTTCTGGGTCAGAGACCCCATTTCACTAAGCATTTGAAATGATTTCATCTTGCTGTCCAAAAACAGATCTGAGACAAGTTTTAAGCCATGTTTCCTCTAAAATATCTCCCTCAAAATCCATCAGCTCCTCAAACTAATAATTCAACAAATTTTCCCACCCAGAAGAACCCTTGTTTTGATCCATTTTTATGCAATAATTTAATTTAATACAATTCACATTTAATACAATTAATATATATTTAGGGACCTTTATACAGACTTTTACATAGATGTCCTGATTCCAATAGCTGGCACATATTTAAGTGTCTTGCTTGACTATTTAACTCAACTAAGGGTACTTTCACACTTACGTTAAAGTTTTCCGGTATTGAGTTCCGTCCTCGGGGCTCAATACCGGAAAAAAAACTGATCAGTTTTATCCTAATGCACTCTGAATGGAGAGCAATCCGTGCAGTATGCATCAGGATGCATCAGTTCAGTCCCTCTTACGTTTTTGTGGACGGAGAAAATACTGCAGCATGTTGCAGTTTTCTCTCCAGCCAAAAATACTGATCACTTGCCGGAATGCCGGATCCGGCATTCATTTACATTGAAGTGTATTAGTGCTGGATCCGGTATTAAGTGTTCCAGCAAAACGGACCTTTAAAAATGCAAAAAAAAAATGAATACCGGATCCGTTTTTCTGGATGACACCAGAGAGGCGGATCCGGTATTGCAATTCATCCGGATCCGTCTGACAAATTCCATCAGTTTGCGTCAGGATTGCCGTATCCGGCAGGCAGTTCCACGCAATCCTTTGGATATTGTAAATATTTTTCTTCAGCTTGATGCATTTACCTTGCCATATAAATTCATTTATCATGGCCTCAAAAAACTCAAATGGTTTGTACCAAGTTGGAAAGATATCCCCTATCCACAGGATAGGGAATAACTAACTGATTGATCCTGGCTTTACTGCTGGGCATCCCAATCCATGTGACTGCCAGAGATACAGCGAATACAGAAGTTCAATAGATAATGAATGGAATGGAAGGTCACATGCTCAACCTGCCACTCTATCAGGATGGGTACATGGGACTCCCCCACCTTAGGATCAGTGGGGCTCCCAGTGGTCATACCCCCACCGACCAGTTAGTTATTCCCTATTTAACACCATTTTAAGATAGAATTATTTAACCATATGGTAGAATTGATTAAACAAACAGGACCTGTGGGAAAATGATAATCTTTAGGCCTATTGCACACGATCGTATGGCTTTTTCAGTATTTTGTGGTCCGCAAAGAATACGGATGACGTCTATGTGCATTCCGTTTTTTGAGGAATGGAACAGCTGGCCCCTGATAGAACAGTATAGGACATGTTCTATCTTTGAATGGAACGGAAAAACGGAAATATGGAAACAGAATGCATACGGAGTACATTCCGTTTTTTTTGCGGACCCATTGATATGAATGGTTCCGTATACGGAACGCAAAAAACCGAACATGAGGCCTAACTCTTGCCATATATAGAATAGGTTATTCTCTCCATACCTTGAATTTGCCTCAAACTCCATCCAATAGTTGGTGTCTATTTATTTTATCGTATTGCCTCAAATCCCTGGAAACATTAATACCCAAATATTTTATATAGCTACTTGTGGGCAGCGGTGTTCTGATGTTGCTATCCAACTGAAGCAGAACTTATCCAATTTATCCATAATCTTGAAAATTTCCCATACACTTCAAAAACTTGATCACCTTATTCTCCAACACCGAGGCTTCTGAAGATGTTATCTTACTTTCCATATTTCCTGAACCCTGGAATTTCCTCATTCTGTCTAATAAGAATCGCCAGTGGTTTGATTGTTTTGTTTCTACATTTTACTAAGTTGCATTTGGTCTTGGCCATTTTCATTTCCCTGCCATTTATACACAAACACTTGCTTAGGCTACTTTCACATCTGAGACACTGCGATCCGCAGCATGCAGTGGTTAGTGTCCAGCCGATTTTCAACATATTTGCCGGATTGCAGCCAGACCCCATTATAGTGAATGGGGTTGGTGAGGATTCCGGTTGCATCCAGCAGTGCTGGATCCAAAGAATTCCGGCAGGCTTTTCTCTGCTAGAACAGCCTGCCGGAATCCATGCAGATGTGAAAGTAGCCATTTACTGAACTGGCTATTGTTAATCTTATGCAATTATACAGTGGGGGAAATAATTATTTGACCCCTCACTGATTTTGTAAGTTTGTCCAATGACAAAGAAATGAAAAGTCTCAGAACAGTATCATTTCAATGGTAGGTTTATTGTAACAGTGGCAGATAGCACATCAAAAGGAAAATCGAAAAAATAACTTTAAATAAAAGATAGCAACTGATTTGCATTTCATTGAGTGAAATAAGTATTTGAACCCTCTAACAAAAAAAGACTTAATACTTGGTGGAAAAACCCTTGTTTGCAAGCACAGAGGTCAAACGTTTCTTGTAATTGATGACCAAGTTTGCGCACATTTTAGGAGGAATGTTGGTCCACTCCTCTTTGCAGATCATCTCTAAATCCCTAAGGTTTCGAGGCTGTCTCTGTGCAACTCTGAGCTTGAGCTCCCTCCATAGGTTTTCGATTGGATTAAGGTCCGGAGACTGACTAGGCCACTCCATGACCTTAATGTGCTTCTTCTTGAGCCACTCCTTTGTTGCCTTTGCTGTATGTTTTGGGTCATTGTCGTGCTGGAACACCCACCCACGACCCATTTTCAGTTTCCTGGCAGAGGGAAGGAGGTTGTCGCTCAGGATTTCACGATACATGGCTCCGTCCATTTTCCCGTTTATGCGAATAAGTTGTCCTGTGCCCTTAGCAGAAAAACACCCCCAAAGCAAAATGTTTCCACCCCCATGCTTGACGGTGGGGACGGTGTTTTGGGGGTCATAGGCAGCATTTTTCTTCCTCCAAACACAGCGAGTTGAGTTAATGCCAAAGAGCTCTATTTTGGTCTCATCAGACCACAGCACCTTCTCCCAGTCACTCTCTGAATCATTCAGGTGTTCATTGGCAAACTTCAGACGGGCCTGCACATGTGCCTTCCTGAGCAGGGGGACCTTGCGAGCCCTGCAGGATTTTAATCCATTGCGGTGTAATGTGTTTCCAATGGTTTTCTTGGTGACTGTGGTCCCTGCTAATTTGAGGTCATTAACTAACTCCTTCCGTGTAGTTCTAGGATGCTTTTTCACCTTTCTCAGAACCATTGACACCCCACGAGGTGAGATCTTGCGTGGAGCCCCAGAGCGAGGTCGATTGATGGTCATTTTGTGCTCCTTCCATTTTCGAACAATCGCACCAACAGTTGTCACCTTCTCTCCCAGCTTCTTGCTAATGGTTTTGTAGCCCATTCCAGCCTTGTGCAGGTCTACAATTTTGTCTCTGACATCCTTGGACAGCTCTTTGGTCTTTCCCATGTTGGAGAGTTTGGAGTCTGCTTGATTGATTGATTCTGTGGACAGGTGTCTTTTATACAGGTGACTAGTTAAGACAGGTGTCCTTAATGAGGGTGACTAATTGACTAGAAGTGTCTAACCACTCTGTGGGAGCCAGAACTCTTAATGGTTGGTAGGGGTTCAAATACTTATTTCACTCAATGAAATGCAAATCAGTTGCTATCTTTTATTTAAAGTTATTTTTTCGATTTTCCTTTTGATGTGCTATCTGCCACTGTTACAATAAACCTACCATTGAAATGATACTGTTCTGAGACTTTTCATTTCTTTGTCATTGGACAAACTTACAAAATCAGTGAGGGGTCAAATAATTATTTCCCCCACTGTATGTTGTGAAAGTTAGTGTAGACTGCACCAGAACAATAACATACTCTAAATTGAAAAGTGCACCAGAGTTATAGCACCACAATATATGCCAAAAAACCCTGGAGTATATACTTTGCAACACTTTTATTAATTGTTTTGTGTGGCAAAAGATATGGGAAAAATAACGGAAAAAAGATACAAAACATCCTGCATGATACGATGGTAAATATGCGGATGTGCATGGCTACATTTATAAAGTCAAGGAAAATAATGCACTATAGCAATAGATGCAAACATAACATATGGACTAATCCTTCACTCTAATGATAAAATCTGAGACTCTTAGCCAATATATTTTGATCAAAACACATCTGTGCCCACCTACCCAGCTCCATGGTGGTCTCAGTCAGGCAGTCCTACTCTAAACCTACCTATGCAGTTGTGCATCTATATTCAGGAGAGTCGACCCTGCACATATAGTTTGTTGCTCCTAGTTACCTCTGTGTGCATTAGCAACCAATGAGAGGAGGAGCAAACACAGCTATATGTACCACCTTAATCAAGGCCGCCTAATAGATAGGTGGGGCTAAAGTGCACATGAATGCTACTCCCAGGATAAAAGCGCATTCACACCTGAAGGTGCCACTCCTTCAAGACAAATAAAAAAATCACGGAAAAAAAGATACAAAACATCCTGCACGATATGATGGTAAATATGCGGATGTGCATGGCTACATTTATAAAGACACGGAAAATCATGCAATAGATGCAAACATAACATATGGACTAATCCTTCACTCTAATGATAAAATCTGAAACTCTTAGCCAATATATTTTGATCAAAACACATCTGTGCCCACCTACACAGCGCTACTGTGGTCTCCGTCAGGCAGGTCCTGCTCTAAACCTCCCTTTGCCGTTATGCATCTATTTTATGTTTTGATCAAAATTTATTGGCTAAGAGTCTCAGATTTTATCATTAGAGTGATGGCTTAGTTCATACGCTATGTTTGCATCTATTGCTATAGTGCAAAAGATATGGGCCAAAAACTTGCCAAAATTAAGCCAACTGTCATGAACCAGCGGGTGTGAACCCACTGTGCCATGTGTCCTACCTCCTCGAAGGGCGCTGTCAGTAAACCCCTCGATTCTTCACAGTACCCCTGATGGTGGGGATAGACTTTCCCGTGGGGAACACCAGTTCGCTACCTCTTGAGAAGGATAAGCACACAAGGCAGCTGGTCCAGGCGGACCAGGAGGTACCAGGGAAATGTACCAGAAGTATAGGCCTAGTCAGGCAGGCGGAGTAGTTACCAGGAGCAAAAGTGCAGGATCGAAGGATGAGGCAGAGGCCTAGTCAGACAGGTGAAAGGTCAGAACAGGCGGCACAGAGGTACAGGTCAAGCAATCCGGATCAGCAACAGGAGAGTCAAGGCTAGCAGGCAGGGACCAGAGAAGTAGCAGAATCCAATATCACAAATACGAGTCAGGAACACAAGTGGTTATCAGGAGCCTTAGCAGAGCCCAAGGACCTTGACACTGAGGCATCTGGGAAGGGGGCTGTGCCACTTATATATGCACAGGAGGGCTAGGATAGGTCACATGACCTAAGCCACAAAGCCCAGGAAGTGACATTTGCCGGCCCTTAAGAAAGTGCAGCAGGAACAAACAGCAAGCATGCTGTGGCCAGGGCTGAGAGCAAACTGTGGAGCGGATACAGAACAACAGCACCCACACAGACAGAGCCCAGGACTGCAGCGGTGAAATGGGAAGCAGATCTCCACTGAACGCAGCGCCCAGAACCGCGGCGGTAAGCAGGGGAACAGCCGCGCACAGCAGCCGCTGTTACACCAACACAGTCATACTTTTCCTCATTTTTCCACATTACACCCACAAACATAAATGTATTTTATTGGGATTTTACAGTATCTCACAAAAGTGAGTACACCTCTCACATTTTTGTAAATATTTTACTATATCTTTTCATGGGATCACACTGAAGATATGACACTTTAATACAATGTAAAGTAGTCAGTGTACAGCTTGCATAACTGTGTAAATCTGGTGTGCCCTCAAAATAACTCA
This sequence comes from Bufo bufo, assembly GCF_905171765.1. NCBI lineage: Eukaryota > Metazoa > Chordata > Amphibia > Anura > Bufonidae > Bufo > Bufo bufo. The sequence goes on from NC_053389.1 coordinate 543,312,849, forward strand.
ACACCCAGCCATTAATGTCGAAACCTCTGGCAACAAAAGTGAGTACTAACAATTGTTGTGAAGAACTCACCAAAATATAGCACAGCCTGCTATACCACCTAGCCTCAGTACTAAAGTATTCAATTAATGGCCGGCTTTATATGTTACACATACACATTTTATTTTAAAAATATATAAAGTATAATAAACACTCCTAAAATCAACATAAACATATAACCCCTATTAACCCCTTAACGCCCAGCGCCGTAAATGAATGAATGGTTCCGCATACGGTTCGCAAAAAAAATAGAACGGAGACAGAAAAATATACGGTCGTGTAAATGAGCCCTTACAGCCAATGCATCACAATACAGAAGTATTGTGATGCATTTTAAAGAGGGTTCAGACCCCCAAAAGTTGAAGTCCCAGAGAGGGACAAAAAAAAAAAAGTGAAAAGAAAGTGAAAAAAAGAAAGTTTAAAAAAATAATAATTAACGTTTAAAGTAAAAAAAAAAGAGTCCTTTTCCCAAAATAAAGTTTAAAAAATAGGGAAATAAAGGAAACGGCTCTATATGACCTAACCCCTTAGGTGAATAAAATAAAAACTGTGCTAAAATTTATATTTTTTTTGTCACTTTACATCACTAAAAGTGCAACACCAAGTGATCCAAAAGGCATATGCCCCCCAAATAGTACCAATTTAACCATCACCTGTCAGAATTATTGAGCATAAAAATATACGTATTGAAAAGGCCTGTCTGAATATGTAAAAATGAACATTGGGGGGTCCATTTTGTCTAGTTTTTAAAGGTTAAGGTGAGGTGAAGCTCTCAAAGACTAACTGAGAGATTTGGTAGTTTTTTCCTCCCTTATATTTCCGGTTAGCTTTGTATCACCTTGTTACCCTTCAGGACATCCCCCCATCATGTTTTCTAACTAATCATCTACCTCTTTACTTTCATCCTCTCATTCCCACTTCCCTACATTGGGGGTCTGTACTCCTCTTACTATAGACAGCTCTATTCTCCAAAGAACATGCTCAGCCTCTATAGTTTGTTTTAAGCCTTGATTTCTATATTATTTTACACCATATTTTGACCATGTACAATTGGCATTTAATGGGATCCATATTGTCATTGTATCACAGATAACTAGACCACTGAAGAAGGTCCAATTAGGATCAAAACGTCCGGTCGATATGTTTACTAAAAGTGGCTATAATAATGTATGAAGTACCTGGATCATAAGTCAAAAATGATGATGCTTAATCAATCAATGATACACAATTGCAAATATATTTCTGTGTGCCGCAATCTTCTCTTCTACAAGTACGACTACCAAGTCTTTGCTGGCACCAGCTAATATTGTGTCAGGAGTACACCTACCAAATGATTTTCTACTTATACCCAGCCACGAATTAAAGATTTGCGATTATGAGAGGGATCACAGACGATTAATCGGATGGGAATTCCATTGTAGCACTCTCACCGAATATTATAAAAACAACCGTATCCCAAGGGGTCTGCGTTCACGACTGAGACCAACACTGTTTGCCAATAATACTGAGTTCTGCGAACGTTTTGAAAGTATTTTGAACAAATGTTCATTTGATTTAATTTTACTCACCATAGAACAACTCCAGAAATCAATGGGAGAACTATCCAAGAAGATCGAGCTAACAGAAACATCTCTAACAACAACAGCACCAGAGGAAGAATGGAAGAAAGCCAAAGAAAAGACCAATAAACAACTCAGTGAATATAAGAAAATCATGGAACAGAACAAAAGACAGAAATTTATACGTGACTGGACACGGTTTACAAGTGGAAAGGGAACCCACAACAGAGATTCTGGGATAATCGACAATCCTATCATTCTGGTACAGGATCATCCTCCGGGAGCGATAGATCAACAGGTTACAGACGCCCATCATGTTTTTTAGGATATCCGATGAGGAGGGGCAGACCAGGAAGCGCACCAGGAGAGGCGGCAGAAAACGATCCGGGAGACCAAATCCAGACGAGATCCAAGGTAAGGAGACCAACCTGGTGATCAACATCTCTTCATTTAACTTATCTCCAGCACAGACTAACGTTTTGCAGAAGGGCTTGTCATTTTGTCCCACACCAAACCTAAACACCTTCAATCTGGAACAAGAACTCCAGAGATTCTATCAATCCTTAAGGTCCACTTTAATCAGGCGGACTCTGGGCCACGAACCACCACTGACCCACCTAATGAACTATCAATAGAAACTTTGGGCCTTAGAAATAGGAGTTCATTTATGCCGCCATGTAATAAACACCCCATTGAAACTTACATCACTCTTTCACAAAACACAATACAGGAAATCCTGACTGACAAGAATACCCAAGGTTACTTTAGACACACTAATAATCTATCCGTGGAAGAAAGGATGGCCCTCAATACCCTACAAACTAATACGGAAATTACTATCAAGTCGGCCGACAAGGGCGGCGCCTTGGTAATAATGGACAAAGTGGATTACCTTCAGGAGATCAGGAGACAACTGGCAGACTCCACTACATATGAAATTCTACAAAATGATCCCACAAAAAATATTCAGGAAGCAATATCATATACATTGATGATATTCACTAGCCAAGGTGTAATCGATTCCAAAACGGCCACATTTCTCACAAAACAGGACCCCATCACACCAGTTTTCCATACACTACCTAAAATTCATAAGAAACTCAACAATCCCCCTGGACGCCCTATAGTGGCCTCCACGGACTCCATCTTTTCTCCCCTTGCAATCTGGAAAAAATTCTTACACCACTGATTAGGACGTCTAGATCCTTTCTGCTTGACACTACTGATTTTCTCACCAAACTACACAGAATCAATTTGATACCTAACTGTACACTACTAACATCGGATGTAAATAGCCTATATACATCAATTTAACACGATAACGGTCTTCAAGCTACAGCTAGACTTCCCCGCGCTCAGTCCAACCTGCAGGACAGACAACAAGACTTCTGCCTTAAACTGTTGAACATCATACTTAGCAAATTTTTTTTCTTGTTTGGCGATACATACTATGGCCAGAAGAGGGGGACCGCCATTGGATCTAACGTGGCCCCCCTTATGCAAACGTATATATATGATGGCATTCGAAGAAGATTATGTATATACACATCCCCTATTTTGTAAATTTGCCATGATCTGGCTTCGATTTATCGATGACATCTTTTGCATGTGGAGGGGCCCCGAATCTACTATTCACGAATTTGTCCAGGATCTCAACCAGGTATATACCGAGTTGAGCTTCACCAGTCACACCAGTAGGGACCAGATTAGTTTCCTGGACACCATGGTCAAGATCGACCAGAGTGGTAACATCACAGTGGACCTATACAACAAACCCATGGATCGAAATAGCTTACTCCACTACAAAAGTTGTCACCCTAAAGGAACTAGGAAATCCCTACCCCAATCGCAGTACTCACTTGTTAACCGAATAGTGTCTGATCAAGACATAAAAAAAGAGAGACTTAAAGACATGACTTAAAATTCCTCACAAGGGGCTATCCACAACCCCTTCTTGACACAGCACTAACTGACTTGGGAGGAGCTACATCACAGCAAATCCATAACCAAAAGAGAGTAACATGTGTCACCTCGTACCATCCCTTAACACCCAAGATCCATCAGGCTCTAATGAAACACTGGTCATTACTTACTAAAGCATATCCAAACATCGAAGAGTTTCACCAACCTCCATTAACATGTTATAAGAGATCTCAAAATATCACAGATAAACTCTTTAAAGCAGATGTAGGGAGCTTTACCAGAGTACCGAGACAAATGTTTCTGTGAAGCCAGCGACAGGGAACATTCCCCTGCTTGAGCTATGCCCAGTGCTCGAGTGTCATTAAGGGTGAATATGTCACCCATCCACGCACGGGACGACTTTTTCTCCTCAAAGGATTTTTTACATGTGATTCCAGTTTCGTTGTGTATTTATTGAAATGTCCGTGTGGTCTCGCTTATGTAGGGGAGACCACACAACACATTCGTGACCGTGTGAATAAACATAAGTCCACCATTAGACTTGGACACACTATGTTGCCAATTCCCATCACTTCTCAGAAAAAAAGCATCAAGCGTCTCAACTACGCTTCCAAATACTGGAACAGACGGATCCGCCTAGACGTGGCGGTAACCGGACATTGATTCTAAAACAGAGAGAGGCCCAATGGATTCACAAACTAGGAACCCTGTCGCCCAATGGACTAAACCGTGAATGCGATTTTATATGCATATTTTGGTTGTTGTTTCCATATTCTTGGAGTGTAATATGAATTCTATTTTCTTTCAGACCCGTTGAATCTCTTGTCGCATCTGGTGAGGGTGAGACACATTTTCCCCCTCCCCCCCCCCTCTCCCCACCCGTTCCTTTACCCCCAACCTCCCCTTCCCCCACCTTTCCCCCCTCCCCTTTTTGGCTATAATAATGCATGAAGTACCTGGATCATAAGTCAAAAATGATGATGCTTAATCAAGAAATGATACACAATTGCAAATTTATTTCTGTGTGCCGCAATCTTCTCTTCTAACTGAGAGATTAGTGATTTGTGCAAAAGTATTTACACAATCTGTTTTTGTGAGAAGAAGGTTTCACAGTTATGCAAAAAATGCATTTACTCAGATAAGGGAATATGCTGAATGTTGATTTATTCCCAGTGAGTATAAAGAATATCATTTAGTATTTATTGTAATGTTTATATTAATCCTCATAGGAATGGATTTTGAGTTTTTATATGATATGTTCTAAAATTGGGTGTTTTACAGTCAGGTCCATAAATATTGGGACATTGACACAATTCTAAAATTTTTGGCTCTATACACCACCACAATGGATTTGAAATTAAATTAACAAGATGTGCTTTAACTGCAGACTGTCAGCTTTAATTTGAGGGTATTTACATCCAAATCAGGTGAACGGTGTAGGAATTGCAACAGTTTGCATATGTGCCTCCCACTTGTTAAGGGACCAAAGGTAATGGGACAATTGGCTTCTCAGATGTTCCATGGCCAGGTGTATGTTATTCCCTCATTATCCCAATTAAAATGAGCAGATAAAATGTCCAGAGTTCATTTCAAGTGTGCTATTTGCATTTGGAATCTGTTGCTGTCAACTCTCAAGATGAGATCCAAAGAGCTGTCACTATCAGTGAAGCAAGCCATCATTAGGCTGAAAAAACAAAATAAAAAAACATCAGAGAGATAGCAAAAACATTAGGCGTGGCCAAAATAACTGTTTGGAACATTTTTATAAAGAAGGAACGCATCGGTGAGCTCAGCAACACCAAAAGACCCGGAAGACCACGGAAAACAACTGTGGTGGATGACCGAAGAATTCTTTCCCTGGTGAAGAAAACACCCTTCACAACAGTTGGCCAGATCAAGAACACTCTCCAGGAGGTAGGTGTATGTGTGTCAAAGTCAACAATCAAGAGAAGACTTCACCAGAGTGAATACAGAGGGTTCACCACAAGATGTAAACCATTGGTGAGCCTCAAAAACAGGAAGCCAGATTAGAGTTTGCCATACGACATCTAAAAAAGCCTTCACAGTTCTGGAACAACATCCTATGGACAGATGAGACCAAAATCAACTTGTACCAAAGTGATGGGAAGAGAAGAGTATGGAGAAGGAAAGGAACTGCTCATGATCCTAAGCATACCACCTCATCAGTGAAGCATGGTGGTGGTAGTGTCATGGCGTGGGCATGTAAGGCTGCCAATGGAACTAGTTCTCTTGTATTTATTGATGATATGACTGCTGACAAAAGCAGCAGGATGAATTCTGAAGTGTTTCGGGCAATATTATCTGCTCATATTCAGCCAAATGCTTCAGAACTCATTGGACGGCGCTTCACAGTGCAGATGGACAATGACCCAGAGCATACTGCAAAAGCAACCAAAGAGTTTTTTTTAAGGGAAAGAAGTGAAATGTTATGCAATGGCCAAGTCAATCACCTGACCTGAATCTGATTGAGCATGCATTTCACTTGCTGAAGACAAAACTGAAGGGAAAATGCCCCAAGAACAAGTAGGGACTGAAGACAGTTGCAGTAGAGCCCTGGCGGAGCATCACCAGGGATGAAACCCAGTGTCTGGTGATGTCTATGCGTTCCAGACTTCAGGCTGTAATTGACTGCAAAGGATTTGCAACCAAGTATTAAAAAGTGAAAGTTTGATTTATGATTATTATTATGTCCTATTACTTTTGGTCACTTAACAAGTGGGAGGCACATATGCAAACTGTTGTAATTCCTAAACCGTTCACCTGATTTGGATGTAAATACCCTCAAATTAAAGCTGACAGTCTGAGGTTAAAGCACATTTTGTTAGTTTAATTTCAAATCCATTGTGGTGGTGTATAGAGCCAAAAATGTTAGAATTGTGTCGATGTCCCAATATTTATGGACCTGACTGTATATAACTAGAAGTTTGATAAAGGGATATTCATTTAGTGTTAGAATAGAGGTGGAAATTCCAATGTAGATTCAGAATGCTATGTTAGAGACTGGTGTGACGTTAATTATCTGTTTCTCAGAAGATCTCTGGAAAGGGGATTGTAAATACAGATGTCCATAAGCAAACAATGTCTTCATCAAGACAAAGGGCAAAGTATGACCTGAATCCTGTTTTATCACAATGAATAGGAAAGGTGTTTAGTCATGTTTAGGAGTTGTGTACCTACAAGTCCTTGAGAATAGAGGTCTAATCCTGGATACACTTTTATATTTACATTCTATTGTTCTAGAAGTTCTGTCTAAAATCCCAGTTAAAGATTGCTCCTTCTTCAAATTAAAAGAATATAGAAAATATCTATAATTGTCAAAACTTTTTACATAGAGCCCTAGTGCCATCTAGTGGTAGAGTAAAAATTAAGACATACAGTACAGACCAAAAGTTTGGACACACCTTCTCATTCAAAGAGTTTTCTTTATTTTCATGACTATGAAGGCATCAAAACTATGAATTAACACATGTGGAATTATATACATAACAAACAAGTGTGAAACAACTGAAAATATGTCATATTCTAGGTTCTTCAAAGTAGCCACCTTTTGCCTTGATTACTGCTTTGCACACTCTTGGCATTCTCTTGATGAGCTTCAAGAGGTAGTCCCCTGAAATGGTCTTCCAACAGTCTTGAAGGAGTTCCCAGAGATGCTTAGCACTTGTTGGCCCTTTTGCCTTCACTCTGCGGTCCAGCTCACCCCAAACTATCTCGATTGGGTTCAGGTCCGGTGACTGTGGAGGCCAGGTCATCTGGCGCATCACCCCATCACTCTCCTTCATGGTCAAATAGCCCTTACTTTCAAAGTTTTCCCAATTTTTCGGCTGACTGACTGACCTTCATTTCTTAAAGTAATGATGGCCACTCGTTTTTCTTTACTTAGCTGCTTTTTTCTTGCCATAATACAAATTCTAACAGTCTATTCAGTAGGACTATCAGCTGTGTATCCACCTGACTTCTCCTCAACGCAACTGATGGTCCCAACCCCATTTATAAGGCAAGAAATCCCACTTATTAAACCTGACAGGGCACACTTGTGAAGTGAAAACCATTTCAGGGGACTACCTCTTGAAGCTCATCAAGAGAATGCCAAGAGTGTGCAAAGCAGTAATCAAAGCAAAAGGTGGCTACTTTAAAGAACCTAGAATATGACATACAGTGGGGGAAATAATTATTTGACCCCTCACTGATTTTGTAAGTTTGTCCAATGACAAAGAAATGAAAAGTCTCAGAACAGTATCATTTCAATGGTAGGTTTATTGTAACAGTGGCAGATAGCACATCAAAAGGAAAATCGAAAAAATAACTTTAAATAAAAGATAGCAACTGATTTGCATTTCATTGAGTGAAATAAGTATTTGAACCCTCTAACAAAAAAAGACTTAATACTTGGTGGAAAAACCCTTGTTTGCAAGCACAGAGGTCAAACGTTTCTTGTAATTGATGACCAAGTTTGCGCACATTTTAGGAGGAATGTTGGTCCACTCCTCTTTGCAGATCATCTCTAAATCCCTAAGGTTTCGAGGCTGTCTCTGTGCAACTCTGAGCTTGAGCTCCCTCCATAGGTTTTCGATTGGATTAAGGTCCGGAGACTGACTAGGCCACTCCATGACCTTAATGTGCTTCTTCTTGAGCCACTCCTTTGTTGCCTTTGCTGTATGTTTTGGGTCATTGTCGTGCTGGAACACCCATCCACGACCCATTTTCAGTTTCCTGGCAGAGGGAAGGAGGTTGTCGCTCAGGATTTCACGATACATGGCTCCGTCCATTTTCCCGTTTATGCGAATAAGTTGTCCTGTGCCCTTAGCAGAAAAACACCCCCAAAGCAAAATGTTTCCACCCCCATGCTTGACGGTGGGGACGGTGTTTTGGGGGTCATAGGCAGCATTTTTCTTCCTCCAAACACAGCGAGTTGAGTTAATGCCAAAGAGCTCTATTTTGGTCTCATCAGACCACAGCACCTTCTCCCAGTCACTCTCTGAATCATTCAGGTGTTCATTGGCAAACTTCAGACGGGCCTGCACATGTGCCTTCCTGAGCAGGGGGACCTTGCGAGCCCTGCAGGATTTTAATCCATTGCGGTGTAATGTGTTTCCAATGGTTTTCTTGGTGACTGTGGTCCCTGCTAATTTGAGGTCATTAACTAACTCCTCCCGTGTAGTTCTAGGATGCTTTTTCACCTTTCTCAGAACCATTGACACCCCACGAGGTGAGATCTTGCGTGGAGCCCCAGAGCGAGGTCGATTGATGGTCATTTTGTGCTCCTTCCATTTTCGAACAATCGCACCAACAGTTGTCACCTTCTCTCCCAGCTTCTTGCTAATGGTTTTGTAGCCCATTCCAGCCTTGTGCAGGTCTACAATTTTGTCTCTGACATCCTTGGACAGCTCTTTGGTCTTTCCCATGTTGGAGAGTTTGGAGTCTGCTTGATTGATTGATTCTGTGGACAGGTGTCTTTTATACAGGTGACTAGTTAAGACAGGTGTCCTTAATGAGGGTGACTAATTGAGTAGAAGTGTCTAACCACTCTGTGGGAGCCAGAACTCTTAATGGTTGGTAGGGGTTCAAATACTTATTTCACTCAATGAAATGCAAATCAGTTGCTATCTTTTATTTAAAGTTATTTTTTCGATTTTCCTTTTGATGTGCTATCTGCCACTGTTACAATAAACCTACCATTGAAATGATACTGTTCTGAGACTTTTCATTTCTTTGTCATTGGACAAACTTACAAAATCAGTGAGGGGTCAAATAATTATTTCCCCCACTGTATTTTCAGTTTTTTCACACTTGTTTGTTATGTATATAATTCCACATGTGTTAATTCATAGTTTTGATGCCTTCAGTGTGAATCTACAATTTTCATAGTCATGAAAATAAAGAAAACTCTTTGAATGAGAAGGTGTGTCCAAACTTTTGGTCTGTACTGTATATTATGAAATAGTTGGGGGATTACGTTTATGATGTCACTAGTTAATGGTCAAACCAGACCAATCCCATTTTTGAATGGGATAAAAAGGTGGCATGAGCTGACAGAAAGAGGCCACCTGATCCATTTGATACACCTACAGTGGGGGAAATAATTATTTGACCCCTCACTGATTTTGTAAGTTTGTCCAATGACAAAGAAATGAAAAGTCTCAGAACAGTATCATTTCAATGGTAGGTTTATTGTAACAGTGGCAGATAGCACATCAAAAGGAAAATCGAAAAAATAACTTTAAATAAAAGATAGCAACTGATTTGCATTTCATTGAGTGAAATAAGTATTTGAACCCCTACCAACCATTAAGAGTTCTGGCTCCCACAGAGTGGTTAGACACTTCTACTCAATTAGTCACCCTCATTAAGGACACCTGTCTTAACTAGTCACCTGTATAAAAGACACCTGTCCACAGAATCAATCAATCAAGCAGACTCCAAACTCTCCAACATGGGAAAGACCAAAGAGCTGTCCAAGGATGTCAGAGACAAAATTGTAGACCTGCACAAGGCTGGAATGGGCTACAAAACCATTAGCAAGAAGCTGGGAGAGAAGGTGACAACTGTTGGTGCGATTGTTCGAAAATGGAAGAAGCACAAAATGAACATCAATCGACCTCGCTCTGGGGCTCCACGCAAGATCTCACCTCGTGGGGTGTCAATGGTTCTGAGAAAGGTGAAAAAGCATCCTAGAACTACACGGGAGGAGTTAGTTAATGACCTCAAATTAGCAGGGACCACAGTCACCAAGAAAACCATTGGAAACACATTACACCGCAATGGATTAAAATCCTGCAGGGCTCGCAAGGTCCCCCTGCTCAGGAAGGCACATGTGCAGGCCCGTCTGAAGTTTGCCAATGAACACCTGAATGATTCAGAGAGTGACTGGGAGAAGGTGCTGTGGTCTGATGAGACCAAAATAGAGCTCTTTGGCATTAACTCAACTCGCTGTGTTTGGTGGAAGAAAAATGCTGCCTATGACCCCCAAAACACCGTCCCCACCATCAAGCATGGGGGTGGAAACATTTTGCTTTGGGGGTGTTTTTCTCCTAAGGGCACAGGACAATTTATTCGCATAAACGGGAAAATGGACGGAGCCATGTATCGTGAAATCCTGAGCGACAACCTCCTTCCCTCTGCCAGGAAACTGAAAATGGGTCGTGGATGGGTGTTCCAGCACGACAATGACCCAAAACATACAGCAAAGGCAACAAAGGAGTGGCTCAAGAAGAAGCACATTAAGGTCATGGAGTGGCCTAGTCAGTCTCCGGACCTTAATCCAATCGAAAACCTATGGAGGGAGCTCAAGCTCAGAGTTGCACAGAGACAGCCTCGAAACCTTAGGGATTTAGAGATGATCTGCAAAGAGGAGTGGACCAACATTCCTCCTAAAATGTGCGCAAACTTGGTCATCAATTACAAGAAACGTTTGACCTCTGTGCTTGCAAACAAGGGTTTTTCCACCAAGTATTAAGTCTTTTTTTGTTAGAGGGTTCAAATACTTATTTCACTCAATGAAATGCAAATCAGTTGCTATCTTTTATTTAAAGTTATTTTTTCGATTTTCCTTTTGATGTGCTATCTGCCACTGTTACAATAAACCTACCATTGAAATGATACTGTTCTGAGACTTTTCATTTCTTTGTCATTGGACAAACTTACAAAATCAGTGAGGGGTCAAATAATTATTTCCCCCACTGTACCTGAGGAAGTCATCAGAAACATCCGATGAACTAGGACCACCTATCCACTAATCCAGGGGGATCCACCCATTCCTTGAGAACACCATTACATTCCTCCACCCTTTCAAGGAGGACACAACCGTCCAGGGACAAATAGGACCAAACCAGTCTACAGTCCTGAATCTTAAAACTGATCTCTGCTAGCCGATACACTGGTGAATTATAAACTTTCCTATAATAATATATTTTCTAAAATAATATATTTGCACATATATATATATATTCAATTAACCATATTTTGGGTGTAGAATCTGGTTTGGAATAAGGCTAGTCTGTGACTGCAGTATCATTCTGACTTTTTTTTTCCAATCCAGGGAGATTTATACATACTGTTGAAAATTATTTTTATATAACGGTATCATCTCCAAGGAACTGAGTTCAGTTCTATGAATGTATGGTTGATTTTATATATATATATATATATATATATATATATATATATATATATATATAATGATTGATTCTGAGACATCTGTCGGCTGAGAGAAATCAGGTATCAAAATAATTTTAAATATATTGTAGGGTATTATCATAATAAGGAATTGTAAGGAATATACGTATATCTATATGTGTTTATTTTGGCTTTCTTAAAAGGTTGCATATCATTAATGAATTTTCATAATTTTATTGTCACCGATTTTATATTTGATTAATTTGCACTGTATTATTATTTTTTTTAAATAAATATATATTTTGATTTACCACTACCTTCTTTTTTCATCAAACTTAGCGCAGATCACAAGCTCATATTGGCTTGGTCTTTAAGATAATAAGCTAGAATCTTCTCCCTTACAGATTCTAATTTATTTACATAAAAAATATAGACTGTTATTCAGAGCAGTTTAAATATTCTGACACACCTCATCCCGCAAAAAATGATCCCCTACCTAAGACAATCACCCAAAAAACTATGGCTCTCAGACTATGGAGACACTAAAACAGGTTTTTTTTTTTGCTTCAAAAATGATATTGTGTAAAACTTACATAAATAAAAAAGTTACGTAACGACCTCCTCTATAAAAATACCACATAATCTTTCCTGTCAGATGAACATTGTAAAAAAATAAAAATAAAAACGGTGCCAAAACAGCTATTTTATGTTATCTTGCCTCACAAAAAGTGCAATATAGAGCAACCAAAAATCATATGTACCCTAAAATAGTACCAATAAAACTGCCACCTTATCCCGTATTTTCCAAAATGGGGTAATTTTTTTGGAGTTTCTACTCTAGGGGTGAATCAGGGGGTCTTCAAATGTGATATGGCAGCTTAAAATTACCCAAGTGAAATCTACTTTCCAAAAATCACATGGCCTTCCTTTCCTTCCGCGCAATGCTGTGTGCCCGTACAGCAGTTTACAACCTCATATGGGGTGTTTCTGTAAACTACAGAATCAGGGCAATAAATATTGAGTTTTGTTTGTCTATTAACACTTGCATTGTTAGTGGAAAAAAAATTATTGAAATGGAAAATCTTCCCCAAAAGTGAAATTCTGAAATTTCGTCTCCATATTCCATTAATTCTTGTGGAACACCTATAGGGTTAACAAAGTTTGTAAAATCAGTTTTGAATACCTTGTGTAAGCCTCACAAAGTGACTTTAGACCTGAACTGGTCCTTAAAAAGTGGGTTTCGGAAATTTTGGGAAAAATTTCAAGATTTGCTTCTAAACTTCTAAGCCTTCTAACGTCCCCAAAATATTAAATGACATTCACAAAATTATCCAAACATGAAGTAGACATATGGGGAATGTAAAGTAGTAACTATTTTTGGAGTTATTACTATCTATTATAAAAGTAGAGAAATTTAAATTTGGAAATGTGGAAATTTTTTCAAATTTTTGGTAAATTTGGTATTTTGTTTATAAATAAAAATGAAATTTTTTTACTCAATTTTACCACTGTCATGAAGTACAATATGTGATGAAAAAAACAATCTTAGAATGGCCTGGATAAGTAAAAGCGTTTTAAAGTTATTACCACATAAAGTGACATGTCAGATTTGCTAAAAATGGCCTGTCTAGAAAGGTGAAAAATGGCTTGGTCCTGAAATTATACACTTGCTGTGCCTCACTAGACAAGGGGGTGTGGCTTATAGGAAAAGGGGGCATGGGTTAGCCAGATATGGGCTTAGCTCAGCATTTTTCAAATTGTGACAAAATGTTGGCACATACAAAATAGTCTAAAATAAGCCAACAAAGAGATTGCATGAAGTTAGACAAAACTGTCTTAACATGTCTAGCATTAAAACGGTTTTCTGAAATGTTAATACTGATGATATAGGTCATCAGTATCTGATTATTGGAGGTCCGACACCTGGTGTCGTCTGCCGATCAGTTGTTTGAGAAGGCATTGGTACTTGCAGTAATGCCTCAGCCTTCTCCAGCTTTTCCTAGGCCATGTGATGTCATGTTCATCGGTCATAGAAGTGAATGGGGCTGACATACCAAGCACAGCCGCTATAATATATATGGAGATGTGCTTGGTGAGCATGGAGAAGGCAGCGGCGCTCACAGGAGTATAGTTACCCTTTGCCTAGCAAATTCAGTTCTTACTTTCTTTGCTGCTTTGGAAAAAACGTGGGCAATGTAGCCACTTTTTGTTCTGAGATTAATGTTATTGTGAATTAACACCTAAGAACGTCAGCTCCATTTGGGGTAGTCTGTTGCTTGCTGTGGATACTGTCTGGTACTTTGGTGATCCAGTATGATCATGAGCAGGTATATCATATATGGTTTATGATATAGCTATCATTTTCAGTATGTGTAAGTAACCATGCACATGACCGTACCCTTATTTTGATCCACAATCCACGCCTTCTGTGTGCATTCCGCATTTTACTCGCTCCCATCAGTAAAAATAACTATTCTCTCGTCAACATTGTGGACCAGAATAGGACATGTTCTATAATTTGAGGGACAGCCACACAGATCCGCAAAAAATATGGATGTGTGCATGGCCCAAAGAAATAATAGGTCAGTATGCTATGCACAAAAAATAGCACACAGATGAAAAATATAGTTGTGTAGATGAGACCTAAGATGTACCGTCTTATGTTTATAGATTACTTTAGTATGTAGTTGGCTTTCCTGTTTATTTGTATTGTTTTCTTTAGCGCTCCTTTATAATAAAACAAGTGTGCCTTGTAAATAAGTTTAAGGCTGAGTTTCTGCAAGTTGTTTGGTGGTTCAATATTTTCACATTTTTCATTAGTTTGTAACTACAGGCTGAGCATTATTCTTATTAGAAGGAGTAAAGAAACAACATCAAATTTTATGCTTTAGCTACTGCTTTCAGTGCAAAACAAACATTTTAAATAAAATAAATGCTATATTATAAAAAATATGTTGACGTCTCGAGGTCTAAACCTCTTAGCCAGGACATGCAATCAAATCTCTCCCTATCAGGAAGGTAACCAGCTCCCATAATTGCTTCTTTTCGCTATTATTGAAATTTTAAACACACATTGATCATCTTGACATATTTTCTATTTGAGTGTGGTGAGACTCATTTTGTTTTGGATTCAACTCAATTTGTAATATGTATTATATCATAATTTATGGATGACTGAATATTTTGGATTTTAATAGTATTGCAGACTAATACCACTGGGAAAATATTCAAGCCTGCAACTGGAGGAAACAAATGCTCACAGATTCTACATGCTCCTCGGTGTTTATTTAATGTCCTTCATTTTAACCCATGGTTTCCAATGCCGCCAGGTTATCGGGCTTCAGGTTTACCCACATTAGATTTCCTGATTTGGTGTAAATGAAGATAAATTTGTCTCCGCTGTTGGCCACACCTCTTTCCAACCATGTCACACTCCCTTTTAGGAAAGTGGCAAGGTTGGCATAAAAAGATGCACTTGCATTTTTCCCCCAAAAAGTCGCATTTGAAAAGTGGCAACACATACAGCTTCCAACTTTTTAAAGCCACTGTTCTGGTGCAAGGTAGGTGATAAATCTCCCCCATGGTGCCCTTTGACAGATTTATTTGTTTATACACTTCCTGTGCCTCAATAGACAAGGCGGTGTGGCTTATAAGAAAAGGGGGCATGGGTTAGCCAAGTATAGGCTTTGTTCAACCAAATTGTCAACATTTTGCCACATACAAAATAGTCTAAAGTAAGCCAACAAAGCGGTGGCCTGAAGTTAGACAAAACTGTCTTAATATGTCTAGCATTAAAGGGACTTTCTGAGATTTTAATACTGATGAGCTATCCTCTGGATTGATCGTCAGTATCTGATTATTGGGGGTCTGAAATCCGGGACCCCTGATCAGTTGTTTGAGAAGGCATTGGTACTCGTAGTAGAGCCGTAGCCCTCTCCAGCTTTTTCTAGGCCATGTGACGTCACGTTCATCAGTCATAGAAGTAAATGTGGCTGAGCTGCAATACCAAGCACAGCCGCTATAATATATATGGAGACCTGCTTGGTGAGCATGGAGAAGACCATGGTGTTCTTTGTGGTCAAAGCCTTTAGTGGCCTATTTCAGCACAAAAAGAAAAATATATTCTCAGTTTACTACTGCAGTTATATGTGTTGAAAGCGTTTAGTGGCCTATTTCGGTACAAAACTTGCAGGATGACAGTTCAACTTGCAGGATGACAGGCAGAACTGGATGGACAAATGTCTTTTTTCAGCTTTATGTACTATGTTACTATGTTACTATTGCAGTTATTTGTGGCAAAATCGTTAAGTGACCTATTTCGGTACAAGAAGAAAAATATATACGCACTTCGCTGTTGCTGTTATTTGTGGTGAATGCGTTTAGTGGCCTATTTCAGGACAAAAAGAAAAATATATACTCACTTCACTGTTGCAGTTATTTGTAGTGATGAGCGAGCATGCTCGGCTGAATACCTGTTTGGCTCGAGCATCGCTATGCTCGGCACATGGCGGACTCGGCCGAGTACCACATGTGCTCGAGCGCCAGGCTCGAGTCTCCTCCCCGCACTTTTGGCGCCTGCCAAGCAGCCAATAAACGTGCAGGTAAGTATTGCCATCACTGTAATGCCAGTAGCCGGAACGCGTCATTGCGTGCTATATAGCACCCAGTCACGTGGGTTCGGCTCATTGCGAGTCAGGGAGAGCTGCTGTTAGGAAGGGACAGAGAATGTAGGGAGAATTTGATCGCAAATTACTCATTTTAAAGAGGTTTCAAAGACTATTGTGTGTGTTGGCAGCAATTTGAAAGTGCAAAGTTGCACTTTTTAAATTTTTTTATAATTTACATATATCTCCCAGAATCTGACCACATTTTTGCTGTCTGCGGTTTAATCCGTTAATCTCAGTGCTCCACATTTGAACACAGTCTGTGGTTTTCAGGGCCATATATTGGGAAAGAGTGAAAAATAAAATATACATGTTATGCAGCCAGCCAGTCGCAGGGGCAACACATGAGGTGCACGGTGGACCGATGAGGGGCCAAATAATAACACACAGTTCATCAGTTTACTCACGGTTAGCAGAAAGCCTCCCTGGGCTGGCAGCACAGTGTTGAGGTGGACAGCACCAAATCCTCCGGGGCACGCTCTGTGGTAGGAAGCATCAGCCAAGATGGTGGTTAAGGTGCCCTTGATGTTAGGGGTGCTTAGGGTGCCCTTGATGGTTTTTGTCGTGACGCCAGTACCGTTAATGGTGGTACAACCAATAGTGGTAATAATGAGGTAGACAGTGGTGAAATGCAACTCACAACTTTTACTTTAGATGTCTTTGGTTGCAGCAGTACAAAAATGCAGTTTCTTGATGGTACAGAGTTGATTCTGCAAATCCAAAGTTTCTAGGCTTTTCAGGTTTTTAGTTTTGGAGCAGTGGGTTGTTTTCAATATCAGTGCAATTTTGGTGAGGTTGCCGGAGGCTATGGTATCCTTCACCTGAATATCCCAAAGGTCCTTTATGCCTGGTTTGCGGCTTTTATCCTTTGGATGTATATAAGTCTGTCCTTTTGTCCCTTGCTGGACTAAAACTTTTCCTCAGAGCTGAAGTGCTGGATCTGCACCTTTTCACTCTCTCAGTATCAGTCTACTTACTGATCTCCACACTGACCTGTCTCCACTAATCTGAACTCTGGTCTCAACTGAACTCCATTCTTAATCTGCCTCACTGGGACTGACCTGGGTATATATAAAACCTGAACTATATTCCCATCTAGTGGTGGGATGTATAAATTACACCTAATCTGCCTGGTAACAGGGATTTTTAAGATACATACACACAAAATCATACATTACAACATAGTACTGTTGACAAGGTAAAAAGTGCTTTTAAGCAGTGCCCACACACACGTAGTGGGACGCTGCATACCCCCATGGTAAAATGTAAGTCGACCTTGACACATTCTTGACTCGATGTTAAATCTTTCTGTAAGATATAAAAAGGGAAAGCATGCATGGGAAAATAATGCCATAACTCACATCCTTGTACTTCTTGTACCTAGAAATAAAATGGGTTAGGCAAGCATATCTCAGGCGACAACGAAATGTGACAAATGGGTTAACACATTTTTTTTTTCTCTAAATACTGCTGATGTACCGGAAACCAAAATAGTCCAAAAAGATGAAGAAAAACAAAAATAAACATCTCAGGAGGCTCACAGGGTATGAGTCCGTTCCTCGGGCACAAGTAAATGTCAAAGTGGAATAGCACGGAGGCTCAGGTACGTGAAAGTCTATCTCCGGGTGCGGACTTGAACGTTGCAAAAACAGGCAAATAGTCCCTTAAAAAGTCCTTTAAGGCAAATGGAACAAGATAGCAGAATATTAATCCTTTTTCTGAGTCTGTAGAACTCCAAACAAATTAAGGGTGTCCTCAACGTTGAATTAACATGGCTGGAAATTAACTTCTCGGCTGCTGGAGCAGGAAATCTCCGTAACGGATTGGTGGTTGTCCTCTTGTACTCCTTTCAGATCCAGGTTGAAGTGTTGGGGTGTTAGTTTTAGCAGGCACTAGAATGTTGAGCCATAGAGTTAAGAACCATTGCAAAGGGTCAGAAGCTAACAATGTTTTTCCCAAGGACTGTATTGGTCCCTCTGGCTCAGTTGGTTTTTCCAGTTCTGGCTCAATGGGTTGAATTCCTTCTGGAACAGCTTCTTCTTGAGAAGTTTCTACTGAAGTGTCTTCTTTAAGGCACAATTTTAGGCGATTTCTATGTACTACCCGGGATTTATCCTCTTGGATAATCTCATACGTGTCAGTTTCTGAATTTAGAATAGCAGTAATGGTGTAAAGTTCTCTCTCCCATTTTCTATCTAGTTTGCTGGTTCTATGGTTATTTTTTAACCAGAGACGATCACCAATTTTGAGAGGTTCTGCCTTGGCAGATTGGTTGTAGTCCTTCTGTTGTTTTTCATGGGCATGTCCCATGCATTGTTGAACAATCTCCTGTGCATCAATCAAACGCCTTTGGTGTTCAGTCACCCAATCAGTTTTTGGTAGGGGGTTGATTGCATCAGGCACTTGTACGCCCAAAGTGTGGTCAGCAGGTAATGTACCTTGTCGGCCAAACATAAGGTAGTATGGTGTATACCCAGTAGAACAATGGATAGTGTTGTTGTAGGTATACAATAAAGTAGGCCAATTATTTCTTGTAGCAGGTGGGACTGCTCTTAACATTTCAATTAGGGTTTGGTTCATCTTTTCACAAAGTCCATTCCCTTGGGGATGATATGCTGTGGTCCTGATTTTCTGACAGTTGTGAAAAGTACACAGTTCTTTGAAGAGTTGTGATTCAAAGGCAGATCCTTGATCTGTGAGGATTCTCTCTGGGCATCCATATGGCAACAAGAAATGTTTCCAGAAAGCATCTGCACTTGTTTTTGCGGTTAAGTCTTTGACAGGCACGGCTACAACAAATTTTGATGGTCATAGCATATGTGTAACCTGAGCTACTTGGTTCCAACTTCACATGATCAATTGCTACTATTTCTAGCGGTGTTCTGCTCACAATGGAATGTAAGGGGGCCTTTTGGTCATGTTTCTTATTTCTTCCAACAGCACAGGTAGAACATTCGCGACACCATTTCTCAATGTCTCCTCTCATCCCAATCCAATAGAATCTTCTACGGATGGTGGCTTCTGTTTTCTGCACGCCAAAGTGTCCTGATTGATCATGGTACATCTCCAGAATGATTCTTGCATCACGGCGTGATATTAGGATTTGATAAAGACTATCCCATGTAACTGGGTCTAAAGATCTTCTTAATAGTAGGCCCTTTTGTAGAAAGAGGTGTTTTCTATGTCTCCATAATTTGGACAATTCTAGATCAGCATTCTTTCTGCTGATTCTTTTTGGAGTTCTTCCACTGGTGAAGAAATCTTGCAATTCTCCTAACACTCTGCTTTCATTTTGTAATTTGATCCATCTTGCTTTGTCCACTTGGGATTTTGGATCCACTTGTTGAAAGTTGAAAACCTTTTTCCCTTTGACATTAATGATGTCTTAGTGGGCAAAGTTGTTATAGAAGGATGGCATCTCTACCTCTTCCCAAACATCTTCTTGTGAAGTATGGTCTTCTTTGGTCGGCAGACGGGATAATGCATCCGCATTTTTGTTTGCTTTTCCTGTTCTGTACTTTACGGTAAAATTGTAGTTAGCAAGGCGTGAGGCCCATCTTTGCTCCAACGCTCCTAACTTGGCGGTGTTAAGATGTGCTAGTGGGTTGTTATCAGTGAAGGCCACGAAGGGTGTTGCGGCAAGGTAATCTTTAAATTTTTCTGTGACAGCCCACACGAGTACGAGGAATTCCAATTTGAAGGAACTGTAGTTTTGGTCGTTCCTCTTAGCACCTCTAAGAGATCTACTAGCGTAGGAAATTACTCTTTCTTTTCCTTCTTGTACTTGTGACAAAACAGCTCCCAGGCCTTTCTTACTTGCATCTTTGTAAAGATGAAATGGCTGTTGATAATCCAGATAAGTTAAAATTGGTGGTTCGGTTAATTTCTTTTTCAGGAGATGGAAGGC
The DNA here is from genome assembly GCF_905171765.1 of Bufo bufo. Taxonomy (NCBI): domain Eukaryota; kingdom Metazoa; phylum Chordata; class Amphibia; order Anura; family Bufonidae; genus Bufo; species Bufo bufo. The sequence continues at coordinate 543,333,075 of NC_053389.1, forward strand.
AATTTCTCTTTCAGTATTCCATTCCACTGGTATTGGAGTTTTCTTGTATCTCTTAGGATGCCCTATCAAAAGTTCCAATATGGGCTATGCAATTTGGGCAAAGTGAGGAATGAAACGTCTGTAATATCCTGCGAAACTAAGGAAACTTCTTACCTCCTTCACTGTAGTGGGAGTAGGCCAATTTCGGACTGCGGCTATCTTCTCTGGATCCCATTTAACACCTTCAGAGCTGACGATATGCCCTAAGTATTTAACTTCTGGCTTCAGTAGATGACACTTGGATGGTTTGACTTTTAGTCCATGCTTAATGAGAACTTGAAAAACTTCGGCCAGATGTTTCAAATGGTCTTCATAAGATTTGGAGTAGATGATGACATCATGTAAGTACAACAGGACAGTCTCAAAATTTTTGTGGCCCAGACAATGCTCCATTAATCTCTGAAAAGTTCCAGGCGCATTGCAAAGTCCAAAGGGCATGCAGTTGAACTCAAATAGGCCCATAGGGGTAGTAAATGCAGTCTTCTTATGATCTTTTGGTGCCATTGGTACTTGCCAGTATCCACTGGTTAAATCAAGAGTAGAGAAGTAGGCTGAAGATCCTAAAGCTGTCAAGGATTCCTCTATGTGTGGTAAAGGGTAGGCATCTTTGTGAGTAATTTGGTTGATTTTTCTGTAGTCCACACAGAATCTGATGTTGCCGTCTTTTTTCCGGACTAGGGGTGCAGCCCATGGACTATGGCTGTCTTTGATGATATTTGAGTCTTTCATCTCTTGAATTATTTGCTTGACAGATTGGTACATAGTAGGTGGTATAGGCCGATACATTTCCTTGTTCGGTGGGTGTCAACCTGTAGGGATAGAGTGCTTTATGATATCCACTTCCCCATAGTCTGTAGAATGCTTACTAAAGGCACGGTGATGCTCTTTCATGACTTGCAGTACTCCTTCCAATTGGTGTTCTGGTGTGGAAGCATCTCCCACATGAAGTTCTTTCCACCAGGGGGTGTTTAAGTTTTGGCCCTGTGGGTGTTGTTTCTTGAGGTCTGTAGTCACGCTGATGACGTCTTGAAAGGTAACCTGGATCAGCCGTGCAATGGAACGGTACTTTGTTAACGTTACACTGTGATCACTCAAGTTGAGGAGACGAATAGGCACTTTACCCTCAGAGACGGTTACCAGGCTTCTTGCAGCTCTAACTAGGGGATAGTCTTCCAAGACAACGGGCTCTACCAAGGCTTGGTAGTCTTGACCTTGAATTCCAACTACAGCTCGGCACCAGAGGAAAGTTTTGGTGTTGGGTTTGAGAATCACAGGTTGATTATCTCGGATGCGGACACAGCAAATTTCTCCTTTTTCATTGGCGAATTTCTGTTGTGCACTCAGTACACGGATGGTTTGTTGAATTACCTTCTTAGAAGCAAAAGAAGCAGTAGGCACTGACTGGTGTAAAGCTTCCAGCATTTCAACATAACAATTCCTAAGGACATTCATGCCTAGGACTATAGGAGGGTTGTTGTTGTTTTCTTTAACTTGTACTACAATAATGTCTTGTTGGGATAGAATAGTTCCTCCTACTTGAATGGTAGGTTCCCAGTATTGGTACAGGTTTGCCATTACTGGCTATGAGACTCAGCCAGGATTCTGGGGGCTGGGTAAGCTGATTTTGGTCCCAGTATTTTTCAAATGCAGACTGTTGGATGGTAGTGACTTGGGACCCTGTGTCAACTAGGGCAACAAAAGGAACTCTGTTTATTTGAAGTGTCACTTCTGGACGGGATCCTACATATCTTGGCATCTAACAGGGATCTTCTGGACCCTGATCTACCTCCCGAGGGGTGGTCCCTGACCTCGGGGGTCGCCCGTTTAACTGCCAGCAGGTGGCTTCAGTATGGCCTGGCTTGTGACAGTATGTACAGATAGGCCGCCTGGGGGTACTAGTGCGGGAAGGTGGGCGTCCGCCTGAATTTCTGGAATAAGTCTCTTTATAATCAGGAGAGAAGAGCCTTCTGGATACAGGTTTTTCATCCTCCAGCAATAGTGGCTTTTCCTATTGTTCCAATTTTTTGTGAACTTTCTCCAGACTTTTAGTTAGGAATTGGACTTGCTCAGTAAGGGCAGCAACTGCGTCAGGAATTGGGGCTTGAGTTGCCTGACTGACGACAGGTAAAGGTTTGACAGGGGTGACCGGCTGTGTTGCTGGCACTACAGCGGATCCAACAGGTTCTGTTGGTGGACTTTTTCCCAGTATACTGAGAGCTAGTTCTTTAAAATCTAAGAAGGCAGCACTTGGATGCTGGGCAGCTAACATTCTTAGTTGGCTCTTTAAATTGTCTGTGTTGATACCTTCAATAAACTGCTCTTTCAGGGTTTTGTCCTGATTCTCTGCCTCACGGGGGTCTACTTGTACAACAGCACTAAGGGCTTCCGGCAAAGATAATGCAAAGTGTCACCCGTTTGCTGTTTCTCACGGAAGAACCTCATCTTGACCTCTGACACGGTCCTGGGTTCAAAGGTGGTGTAGAGACGTTCAAATATCTGCTCCAGTGTCCTTCTCTGAGCTTGGCCAGGATTTCACTTCTCTGAGAGTAGCTCCTTCCAATTGCGCAAGGAGAATCTCCATCTGCTGTTCTGGGGATACAGGGTACAATCTGAACACAGCAAGCATTTTTTCTTTAAAGTCCCTTAAAGTGTGAACTTCTCCAGAATACCGTGGGAACCAGGGGGCCTCAAAATAATAAGGCATAGTTAGAGGCATTAAACTTGGTGCTGCAGCAGTTGGTATTGCGCTGGGACCGGCTGCGGCTGCCGCAGGGGGTCCGCGGAGGTCAGCCTGCACGTTATCTTCCTGCACAGACATGCTGGCAATAGGTAGATTACAGTTAGATAGGTTAATTGTGGCTGTCAATACTTTTTAGGTAGCGTTGCTATGGGCGACCGCTATCTTGCGGTGTATGGCCCTTTAAATGTACGATACCGGCTAAATACAATTCTCAGGCAGCGCTCACTTGAGCATCTAATAGCGCTCCTGGCTAGCTGTGCTTCTCTCTGAAGTAGCAAGAGTGAGTTACAGTTTGCGATGGTTACTTGGGGGCAGACGGGCAATGCGATGCAATCCGGCAGCTTGCAGGTGTAAATCTCGCGATTCCTTGGGGATTCACGCACGTCACACTGTCCTCCCGTGCGTGGTCACAAGCAGAGGAGGCGGCGCTGCGTTTTCATACAGACAATTTTGCATAAATGGGCGGCACAATATTTTCCCGCTCTTCAGGGGGTGTTGCTAACTTAGGGGGTGTCGCTAACTTGTCCACAGTGATGACGCAGTATTATTTTTCAAATCAGAGCTCCGGCGGCCATCTTAATTGCATAGAAACCGTCTTTTCACTGACAGCAAGCAGTTATAGTGACACACAAATGTTGGATTTTCTCACTTTTAACACTGCGGTTTTGATCCTGGGGACTAGTATAGCACCTCCATATACTTTTCAAGCAGTTCAAACAGTTCTGTAGCCCAAAACCAGCGCACAATAAGCAAAACTCTTTCAATCAAATAAAGGGGCTTATTCACATGCGACAGTCTCTCAAATATGGCGCAGGGGTTAATATCCTGTTCGTGACGCCAATAAAAGTTATGCAGCCAGCCAGTCGCAGGGGCAACACATGAGGTGCAAGGTGGACCGATGAGGGGCCAAATAATAACACACAGTTCATCAGTTTACTCACGGTTAGCAGAAAGCCTCCCTGGGCTGGCAGAACAGTGTTGAGGTGGACAGCACCAAATCCTCCGGGGCACGCTCTGTGGTAGGAAGCATCAGTCAAGATGGTGGTTGAGGTGCCCTTGATGTTAGGGGTGCTTGTTGCGGCTGAGTCCCTTGATGGTTTTTGTCGTGACGCCAGTACCGTTAATGGTGGTACAACCAATAGTGGTAATAATGAGGTAGACAGTGGTGAAATGCAACTCACAACTTTTACTTTAGATGTCTTTGGTTGCAGCAGTACAAAAATGCAGTTTCTTGATGGTACAGAGTTGATTCTGCAAATCCACTGTTTCTAGGCTTTTCAGGTTTTTAGTTTTGGAGCAGTGGGTTGTTTTCAATATCAGTGCAATTTTGGTGAGGTTGCCGGAGGCTATGGTATCCTTCACCTGAATATCCCAAAGGTCCTTTATGCCTGGTTTGCGGCTTTTATCCTTTGAAAGTATATAAGTCTGTCCTTTTGTCCCGTGCTGGACTAAAACTTTTCCTCAGAGCTGAAGTGCTGGATCTGCACCTTTTCACTCTCTCAGTATCAGTCTACTGACTGTCTCCACTAATCTGAACTCTGGTCTCAACTGAACTCCATTCTTAATCTGCCTCACTAGGCCTGACCTGGGTATATATAAGACCTGAACTATATCCCCATCTAGTGGTGGGATGTATAAATTACACCTAATCTGCCTGGTAACAGGGATTTTGCAGATACATACACACAAAATCATACATTACAACATAGTACTGTTGACAAGGTAAAAAGTGCTTTTAAGCAGTGCCCACACACATGTAGTGGGACGCTGCAATATTTCCCAGAATCTGAACACATTTTTGCTGTCTGCAGTTTAATCCGTTAATCTCAGTGCTCTGCATTTAAAACACCTTCTGTGTTTTTTTAGGGCCATATATTGGGAAAAAGTGAAAAAAATATACTATTTTCCCAGAATCTAACCGCATTTTTGCTGTCTACGGTGTAATGCGTTAATTGTGTGATCTGCATTTCAAAGCATTTGCTGGTTGTCAGAACCTTATACAGGGCAAAAATAAAGGTTAAAGGTTGTCAGGGCCATATCCAGGCCAAAAATTTAAAAACAGAAAACATTTTTTCCATAATCTTAACACATTTGTTGCTGTCTATGGTGTAATCGCTGAATTGAGTCATCTGCAATTCAATACCTTTTGTGGTTGTCAGGTCCAGATTTGGACAAAAAATATAAAATACAGAAAACCTGCTTTTTCCCATAATATATCCACAATTTTTATGTCAACGGTATCTGCCGTTAATTGTCACATCTGCACTGCAATACCTTTTGTGTTTGTATGGTGAAAATATTTGAACAAATTCAAAAAAGCTAACAAAAGCTTTTCAAAGACCCCAAAGTCCTTTTGTGTGTGTTTGACAGCAGCAAGATATTTTTATTTTATACCTATTACTGACACATACTGTACATCATCCGCAGACTGTGTATTTTTACGTAAATTCAAATAATCAGCTCCACATTTATTGTCTATAGTGTGTGCGTTTAATACACATCCGTGACTCCATCCGAAAAGGGTTTCTTTAGGCATAATTTAACAAATATGGGCCTAATCTAGTGTCAATAGTGTGTTGTTTTCTCTGACATATACAGTACGCCATCTGAAACGGGTTTCTTTTGGTCAGATTATACAAATCTGGGCTTAATGTTATAGTTCATAGTGTTTGTCTTTCTGTGACCAATACTGTACTACATCAGAAAGCTCTAATTTTAATAATTTGTGCCACATCTACTGTGTGCGCGTTTGATCCATATCAATGACATATACTCTACTTTATCCATACATGGTGTATGCTAGTCTGTGACATTATCAGGGCTACATCTCCAGTGTAATGTGTGCGCATCCCAAATAGCTATTTTTCTTTATTTGCACATACACTTACAAATCCTACGCTACTGTACGTGTGACATACTTTGAAGCTTATATAACATTTGATATTATGAAGATGCCATATACGGGCCGTGTAAGTGGCCGTGTTGCTGATGGTGCACGCAGAGGCCCAGGTCCTATGCGCAATGAAACTGAGTAAAATAATGTAGCAGAGGGCCTACAGGTGCTCTAACACTCAAAAACATTATTTGAAATGGCCTTCTGGTCAGCTAACCTTAAAAAATATTCTTTTCTAGTCCCTTCCAGTCAGCTGACCCTCTAAAACATTATAGGGCCTTACGGTTGAGCTCCCCCTCTAAAACATTAGATGTGAGGGCCTGCAGGTGAGCTGACCCTACAAATCATTATATGTGCATGCCTGCAGGTGAACTGACCCTAAAAAATAATTACATGTGAGGGCTTGTAGGTGAGCTCACCTTCTAAAACATTATATGTGAGGGCCTGCAGGTGAGCTAACCTTCTAAAACATTATATGTGAGGGCCTGCAGGTGAGCTAACCTTCTAAAACATTATACGTGAGGGCCTGCAGGTGAGCTGACCTTCAAGTAACATAGTAACATAGTACATAAGGCCGAAAAAATACATTTGTCTATCCAGTTCGGCCTGTTATCCTGCAAGTTGATCCAGAGGAAGACAAAAAAAAAAAACCCTGTGAGGTAGAAGCCAATTTTCCACTTTAGGGGAATAAAAAATTCCTTCCCGAATCCAATAAGGCAATCAGAATAACTCCCTGGATCAACGACCCCTTTCTAGTAGCTATAGCCTGTAATAATATTACGCTCCAGTAATACATCCAGGCCCCTCTTGAATTCCTTTATTGTACTCACCATCACCACCTCCTCAGGCAGAGAGTTCCATAGTCTCACTGCTCTTACCGTAAAGAATCCTCTTCTATGTTTGTGTACAAACCTTCTTTCTTCCAGATGCAGAGGATGTCCCCTCGTCACAGTCACAGTCCTGGGGATAAATAGTTGATGGGATAGATCTCTGTACTGACCCCTGATATATTTATACATATTAATTAGATCTCCCCTCAGTCGTCTTTTTTCTAAAGTGAATAACCCTAATTTTGATAATCTTTCAGAGTACTGTAGTTGCCCCATTCCATTTATTACTTTAGTTGCCCTCCTCTGGACCTTCTCCAGCTCTGCTATGTCTGCCTTGTTTACAGGAGCCCAGAACTGTACACAGTACTCCATGTGTGGTCTGACTAGCGATTTGTAATGTGGTAGGACTATGTTCTTATCACGGGCATCTATGCCCCTTCTGATGCAACCCATTATCTTATTGGCCTTGGCAGCAGCTGCCTGACACTGGTTTTTGCAGCTTAGGCTACTTTCACACTAGCGTTCGGGGCTCCGCTTGTGAGTTCCGTTTGAAGGCTCTCACAAGCGGCCCCGAACGGATCCGTACTGCCCCAATGCATTCTGAGTGGATGCGGATCCGCTCAGAATGCATCAGTTTGGCACCGTTTGGCCTCCGCTCAGCAGGCGGACACCCGAACGCAGCTTGCAGCGTTTTCGTGTCCGCCTGGCCGTGCGGAGCCAAACGGATCCGTCCAGACTTACAATGCAAGTCAATGGGGACGGATCCGTTTGACGTTGACACAATATGGTGCAATTTCAAACGGATCCGTCCCCCATTGACTTTCAATGTAAAGTCAGGAGTCCCTATTAATATACCATCAGATCTTAGTTTTCTCCAATCCGATGGTATATTTTAACTTGAAGCGTCCCCATTACCATGGGAACGCCTCTATGTTAGAATATACCATCGGATTTGAGTTACATCATGAAACTCAGATCCGACAGTATATTCTAAAGACAGAAGTGTTCCCATGGTGATGGGGACGCTTCAAGTTAGAATATACTGAGAACTGTGTACATGACTGCCCCCTGCTGCCTGGCAGATGCTGCCAGGCAGCAGGGGACAGACCCCTTCTCCTGTATTTAACTTATTGGTGGCCAGTGGGGCCCCCCCTCCCTCCCCAGTATTAATTGTAACCAGTGCGGCCCCCCTCCCTCTATATTCATCGGTGGCCAGTGCGGATTCCCAGTATTAAATATGACCAGTGCGGCCTCCCCCTCCCTCCCTCCCCAGTATTAAATATGACCAGTGCGGCCGCCCCCTCCCTCCCTCCCCAGTATTAAATATGACCAGTGCGGCCTCCCCCTCCCTCTCTCTTCATTGGTGGCCCGGCCAGTGCGGATTCGAAGTATTGTGACCAGTGCGGCCTCCCCTCTCCCCCCCCCTAATTAAAATCACCCCCCCCCCCCATCATTAATTAAATCGCTGGGGCTCCGATCGGTTACCATGGCAGCCAAGACGCTATTGCAGTCTTGGCTGTCATGGTTACTTAGCAACAAATAGCAGCATTATACTTACCTGAAGAGCTGCGATGTCTGTGACCGGCCGGGAGCTCCTCCTACTGGTAAGTGAAAGGTCGCAATGCGCTGCACAGACCTGTCACTTACCAGTAGGAGGAGCTCCCGGCCGGTCACAGACATCGCAGCTCTTCAGGTAAGTATAATGCTGCTATTTGTTGCTAAGTAACCATGGCAGCCAAGACTGCAATAGCGTCTTGGCCGCCATGGTAACCGATTGGAGCCCCAGCGATTTGAACTGGGACTCCGATCGGTACTCTCCGCTGCCACCAATGATGGGGGGGGGGGGATTTTAATTAGGGGGGGGAGAGAGGGGAGGCTGCACTGGTCACAATACTTGGAATCCGCACTGGCTGGGCCACCAATGAATATAGAGGGAGGGGAGGCCGCACTGGTCATATTTAATACTGGGGAGGGAGGGGGAGGCCGCACTGGTCATATTTAATACTCGGAATCCGCACTGCCCACCGATGAATATAGAGGGAGGGGGGCCGCACTGGTTACAATTAATACTGGGGAGGGGGGGCCCGCACTGGCCACCAATAAGTTAAATACAGGAGGGGGGGGTCTGCCCCCTGCTGCCTGGCAGCATCTGCCAGGCAGCAGGGGGCAGTCATGTACACAGTTCTCAGTATATTCTAACTTGAAGCGTCCCCATCACCATGGGAACGCTTCTGTGTTTAGAATATACTGTTGGATCTGAGTTTTCCGAAGTGAAAAATCAGATCTGAAATAAACAGTTATGCAAACGGATCCGTTCTGAACGGATGCAAGTGTTTGCATTATAGGAGCGGATCCGTCTGTGCAGACACCAGACGGATACGCTCCTAACGCAAGTGTGAAAGTAGCCTTAGTTTGCTGTTTATTAAAATTCCTAGATCCTTTTCCATGTCAGTGTTACCGAGTGTTTTTTCATTTAGTATGTACGGGTGACTTGCATTATTCCTTCCCATGTGCATAACTTTACATTTGTCAGTGTTAAACCTCATCTGCCACTTATCTGCCCAAGCCTGCAATCTATCCAGATCCCTCTGTAGTAGTATACTGTCCTCTTCAGTGTAAATTACTTTACACAGTTTATTGTCATCTGCGAAAATTGATACTTTACTATGCAAGCCTTCTACAAGATCATTAATAAATATATTGAAGAGAATAGGGCACAATACTGACCCCTGAGGTACTCCACTAGTGACAGTGACCCAATCTGAGTGTGTACCGTTAATAACCACCCTCTGTTTTCTATCATTGAGCCAGTTACTTACCCACATACAGACGTTTGGGTCTGCAAGTGAGCTGACCCTACCAATCTTTTGTGAGGGCCTGCAGGTGAGCTGACCCTACCAATAATATGTGAGGGCCTGCAGGTGAGCTGACCCTACCAATCATATGTGAGGGCCTGCAGGTGAGCTGACCCTATCAATCATATCTGAGGGCCTGCAGGTGAGCTGACCCTACAAATCATTATGAGCGAGGGCTGCCTAAAATGCATGTTGATATGATGGATGATGAGAAGAAGGACGAGAAAAGGAAGATTGAACCATATAACCTTTTTCTGTGGTGGCAGAGGTGCATGTGAATACAGTGTATTCAGTACATTAAAAACACCACATTTAAATTGCTTTTATGTTCAGCCACTTTCATCTGGTGGAGTAGAGAAGTCAGGGGAAATCCAGGCTTTGTTCATTTTTATAAGAGTCGACCTGTCAGCATTTTCAGTTGACAGACGGATGCGCTTATCAGTTATTATGGCCCCAGAAGCAACAAATACCCGGTCTGACAAAATGCTGGCGGCAGGACAGGCCAGCACCTCTGAGGCGTAGAGTGCCAGTTTGTGTCATGTGTCCAGCTTGGCACTGAGGATGCTGGCACGGTCTGCTATGAACTCCTTCACCATCTTCAAAAAAATTTCCACACTTGTGACACTAGGCTGCGCATCAGGTTGAGGGTGCTGGCGGGTGTCATAAAACTGTCCAAGACTTTGGAGAGTGTTGTCCTGCCTCTATTGGAACTGCTGTGTTTTTCCCATAATCTACCCTGCTTGGTTGGCCAAGGAACTACGTACTCTGCCGCCAGCGTTGTCAGGTTCAAATTTTTGCGCAATTACATTTTGTTCTATTATCATCATTGTTTTTGTTTGTATTATTGTTGTTATTTATTGTATTGTTTTTATGATTTAGGGTTTAAAAATATGTTATGGTTATTTGGTTATTTTGAAGTTAATTAACAGGCCATCCCATTGGTTTACCTCCACTCTCTTGTTTGATGTTTTTATTTATATTAATGTATAAGTTTGGAATGTTTGCTGTGCGTGGGACATATAAGCTGTATGATTGCCATGTGTGTGAGCTTGCCGAGCTGAAAAGCTGCCAACAAGTTATGGCCATTATCAGACACAACAAACAACCATGCCTGGTTGTAGGTTGAGTTGCGAGAGCCACAGCTCAGTCTGGTCCCTTATGTCCTGTTACAGCTCTACGGCGGTATGCTGTTTTTCACCTAAGCAAAATAATTTCAGCACGGCCTGTTGCCGCCTCCCCACTGCTGTGCTACACTGCTTACAGCTACTGACTGATGGATGACTGGGGCTGAAAGATGATAATTCTGAGGCGGAAATGGAGTAGGAGTAGGAGAAGGGGAGTTTGCTTAAACTAATGTAGGTGGTGGTGGTGGTGGTGGTGAAAATCCTGATGGGAAGTGGGTCCGCAATCCTTGGCGTTGGTAGCACCTGTGCCATCCCAGGGTACGACTTGCTCCCGGCCTCCACAAGGTTCACCCAGTACAAAAATAAAAATATATATGCACTTCACTGTTGCAGTTATTTGTGGTCAAAGCATTTAGTGGCCTTTTCAGTACAAAAATAAAAATATATTCTCAGCTCACTTCTGCAGTTATATGTGTTGAAAGCATTTAGTGGCCTATTTCAGCACAGAAAGAAAAATATATATGCACTTCACTGTTGTAGTTATTGGTGGCGAAATCATTTAGTGGCCTATTTCAGTACAAAAAGAAAAATATATATGCACTTCACTGTTGCAGAAATTTGTGGTGAAAGCGTTTAGTGGCCGATTTCAGTACAAAAAGAAAATTATATACGCACTTCACTGTTGCAGTTATTTGTGGCGAAATCCTTTAGTGGTCTATTTTAGTACAAAAATAAAAATATATACGCACTTCACTGTTGCAGTTATTGTGGTCAAAGCGTTTAGTGGCCTTTTTCAGTACAAAAAGAAAAAAATATTCTCATTTCACTTCTGCAGTTATATGTGTTGAAAGCGTTTAGTGGCCTATTTCAGTACAAAAAGAAAACTATGTTCTCAGTTCAGTTCTGCAGTTATGTGTGTTGAAAGCATTTAGTGGCCTATTTCATTACAAAATGAAAAACATATACGCACTTCACTGTTGCTGTTATTTGTGGTGAATGCATTTAGTGGCCTATTTCAGTATTTCTGCAGTTGCAGTTATTTGTGTTAAAAACATTTATTGGCCTATTTCAGTACAAAAATATAAATATATTCTCAGTTCACTTCTGCTGTTATATGTGTTGAAAGCGTTTAGTGGCCTATTTCAGTACAAAAAGAAATAGGCCACGCATTTCACTGTTGCAGTTATTTGTGGTGAAAGCATTTAGTGGCCTTTTTCAGTACAAAAATATAAATATATTCTCAGTACACTTCTGCAGTTATATGTGTTGAAATCGTTTAGTGGCCTATTTTAGTACAAAAAGAAAAATATATACGCACTTCACTGTTGCTGTTTTTTTGTGGTGAATGTGTTTAGTGGCCTATTTCAGTACAAAAAGAAAAATATATACGCACTCCACTTTTGCAGTTATTTGTGGCGAAAGCGTTTAGTGTCCTATATAAGTACAAAAACAAAAATATATTCTCAGTTCAGTTATGCAGTTATGTGTGTTGAAAGCATTTAGTGGCCGATTTCAGTACAAAAAGAATAATATATACGCACTTCACTGTTGCAGTTATTCGTGGCGAAAGCATTTAGTGGCTTTTTTCAGTACAAAAATATAAATATATTCTCAGTTCACTTCTGCAGTTATATGTGTTGAAAGCATTTAGTGGCCTATTTCAGTACAAAATTGAAAATATATACGCATTTCACTATTGCAGTTATTTGTGGTGAAAGCGTTTAGTGGCCTATTTCAGTACAAAAAGAAAAATATATTCGTCGCTTTTAGGGGTGTTTTAATTTGCTTTTAATTTATTTAGTTCAGCTAAAAGTATGTCAGACAGAGAAGTGCCATGCACAGAGGAGTGGCAAAGGCATAAATGTTTCTGGTGCAGGCAAAGGTCGCAACAGAGTAAGAGGGCGCGGCAGCAGGAGTCGCAGCGAGAGGCCTGAGCTCCCGGTGTAGATAGACACATTTGGCATATTAGGTTATATTAATAAGTCCACCTGCAACGTCTTCCAGTAATGTGTGCTTTTGTGTATATATATACACACAACAGTACACTCGGTGTATTTTTGAATAGATCTTTTTATTTTTATTTTTGTTTTTACTATTATAGACACATGATCCATTATTGTATTATGTATTTATACTTTTATATATATGTACCAATTTATATAATTTTACCTATATTTTTTTTTTACCAATTAGTTTTTTTGCTATATATATGTATATGTACTATTTATGTATTTATTCATAAGTGTTACCAATGGGCTACTTGGATCAACATGTTCCCACATTCGCTTCAAGCTCTTCCTTATCTTTCCCATCCCCCTCCCCTCCCCCTTCTCTGTCCAGCCCTTCTTCCCTATCCCCAACTTGATATCCAAATTCTGTTCACTAGCACCTCCCAGTGCCCTGACACCATCCGCGATCCACTGTGCGCTCCACCGATGCGTTCCACTTTGGTGGGCATCGGAGGAACATGTGATCTCCCCGCCGGAAGCTAGAGGCGCACATCCGTTCCACTTGTGCGTTCCACCTGGAGCTGCATCGGAAGTACCACTGGATTACCTTGCCTACTATTAGCTGGCCATGCCCCAAACCCTCTTGATAGCCAGGGTTTTATTACCCTCAATTACACTTGAGTTTTCTTCCCAGCTAACGCCTAACACTCTATTTTCTATGTGATAATATGCTTTCCACCCTGGAACAGACATTTCCGGTTCCTAGCACAGGAAGTGACATCCCCTCCAATTCGAAACCAGCACATGGTCATGCTTGTTCAAGTATTTAAAGCCCACTGGTAAGTCTAACTTTTTTGTCTGCATACTTACTTATAGTGCTCCTGAAAAAGGGGGTACATGCTAAAAAAAAAACTAAACGCGTTGAGCCCTTCTGTGTTTTTTACCAAATAAAAAAAAAGCACCAGAAATATTGGATATTGCTGTAATTTTTTTCCATAACATTACAAGCGATTCTGGCGGGGGAGGCCGCGTCCCTGGGTGTCTTGAGCTTTATCCCTTGGACCGCCTCCTCAGTGAAGTAAGTTCTCTCAATTTGACCTTTGACAATTGATTTTATTGGATTCTATTTGATTTTTTTGTCTCTTACTGGACCTTTGCGGACCACGCTAGGCCATTTGCTTCACTCTGCGATACTATACCAATCCCTTTATCCAAGGGACCTCCTCAAGGTGTGGCGCCTTTTTGGTGGTTGGCCTTTTTTTGGTTTTTACCTTTCTCTATATATGTGTGGTAGTATACCTATTTAGCCACCCTAGGCAGCCTGCCTTTGCCTGCTCCTGTTGTTATTCCCTCGGATCCTTTTATCCCCTTCTGGCGCCCTGCTTGTTGTTCTAAGACCCTCCTAAGGAAGGTTTCTTTTTGATCAACACTCTTTGTTTAATATACTTTTTTTCTTTGTCTTTCCTCCACTAGGCGGGCAAGTAGTGATGAGGAGAGTGGCATGGGAGCTGGTGTTGCGAGCGGTCAGGCTCCTGACCCAGAGACGGTTGGAGAACATCAGTGACGTGCAGACAATATTCGATGATGATGATGTAGCTGATTGCACTTGGGAGCCGGGTGACGAAGGGGCTTCATATATATATTTTTTTCTTTATATAATAATGTAATATTATAAAATCCGGTGTCTCCATGATAAATCTGCAGCATTGGGGCCCCGTGTGGCTAATACACACTTTCTAAATAATCCTTCAGCGGGGCGAATAGATGCCGGATGACCTGGACACTCCATGACCGTCCCAGGAGCTTCTGTCAGGAGCAGCAGTTCATTTCTGAGACATCCGTATAGTGCGGGGGGAATCCGAAGACCCTCTCCATCTCCGTTCACCACAGGATGTCCTCCTTACCATCCATGATGACTGAGAACTCGTGATGTTTTCCCTGACGAAGAGACCAGGGGCTGGTAGTTTTGAATCTTGATGAACTTTGCTACTCTTCCGGGCTCCAAGCAATCTTGAAGCTTTGTCTTTTCATTGTCTTAGCTACTAGAGGCCAGTTCATGCCTGGCAGGTTCCCCCAGAAGTATCTGGCTCGATGAGCAGCCGATACCGCACTTGCATCAATCTTGACAGGATTCGTCTCCAGGTGGAGAAAAATAGTTTTTTGGAATGCTTTCTCCATCGCAACCACGTTCTCGAATAACCAGAAGACTGGCCGATTCTCTCCTGTCTTAGGCAACACTTTATTGAGTAATCGTGGAAAGTCATAAAACAGTTGATCCACTACCACCATAAAGGCCTTTAAGGTGCGGGTTTAACACAAATAATTCACTGCAAGGACTGCCGCCAATTATCAGATTGAATTGCCCCCATTCATCAATCTGTTTTCTGGTTATATTCTGTATGTCGCCCACATATACAATCTGCCCTGGATGGCGTACCCATCCTATCGTGATGGCGTCCTCACACATCTCTGATGCCATATATTTTTCAACGTTGATTCTAAGCTTTTCAACGTTGATTCTAAGCTTTTTTAAGAGGTTTGGTTTGAATCTTGATAAACATTGTGACTGTTCCAGGCTCCAAGCAATTTTGAAGCTTTGTCTTCTCATTGTCTGTAGCTACTAGAGGCCTGTTCATGCCAGGCAGGTTCCCCCAGAAGTATCTGGCTTGAAGAGCAGCCGATACCGCACTTCTGGTCCAGGTCAGTGTGCAAGTTCTTAGTCCTTCTTACTTCCTCGTTTACAAAGAGAGCCTGAGGGCTGCAAATATCCCTCAAGTAGATATCCTGCAACCAATGGAATTATAATAGTGTGAGTCCGTATGTAACAGTAACCTGCATTGCACTGATTATACTCACACAATGCGTATCACACAAGGCGTAAATGTAATCCCTCCGTGGTAAGTTGCTCTTGTTCTGTCGGAACAGCCACGTTTCCATACAATCTGGTTAGATCCCCACACGGACTCAAATGATGTATACCTCAGACAAATCTATATTTCTTTTCTTCAGATTCCTGAAAGTATTCTGTGGACAAGAATGGCTTCTGCAATAGTGAAGCTCCGTATTACTTGTTTAAAACTTTTTATTTGTCCATACTTACAAGACAACTTTCTTAAAACAGCTATTTAAAACACATAAAATTCCCAGCGTCTGCTGCTTCTGCCCGACCCGGGTTTCACTCCTAGAGCTTCGTCAGGGGCACACTTGTTTTCACCCTCCCCCTCCTTCTTATTCGTCCATTGCAACTAATCAGGAGTCAGGTGTGTTCCTCCACAATGTTTTCCTATCCTGCTATTAACCCTATACTGGACTCTCCTCATCCCCAGGGGAAAGAAGGCGGATATTATTAAGTCCCCATTCACATGAGCATGCTTTTTTATATATCGTTTTTTCACTAATTCAATACAGCTTGCAGGTCGAAATCCACATTTAGACCTCCCGGCTGTAGTGTACCTAATTCATATATCCACTTGGTTTCTTGCCTATTGATTTTTTCCAAAAGACTGCCTCCCCTCCAATGGTTTTGTACGGATTCTACTCCCATAAACTTTAGACCTTCTGTTTTTTTTTGGTGGTATTTTTTATAATGGGCCGATACTCCATGACTTTCAAGACCTTTTTTTATGTTTCTTATGTGTTCCTGTATGCGGACTTTTAGAGGTCTAATAGTCCGTCCAACATACTGGAGGCCACAAGGGCACTCCAGTACATATACAACCCCTTTACTATGACAAGTCATCTCACCTACTACTTCTAATTGTTTGTCTTTATTGGTACTTTTGATTAGCGTATTCTTTTGTAATTTTTCTGTTCTTTTTCTGTTCTTGCATGGAATGCAAAAACCACACCAATTAAAGCTGTTTTTCGTTTTTTTATTCTTATATTTATTTTCAAAACGATTGGCGCTGTGTACCAATTTATTTTTTAAGTTGGGAGCCTTTTTATAGATGACTGTCGGTTGTTCAGGAATTACACGTCCCAATACTGGGTCATTTT
Source organism: Bufo bufo (assembly GCF_905171765.1). Taxonomy (NCBI): domain Eukaryota; kingdom Metazoa; phylum Chordata; class Amphibia; order Anura; family Bufonidae; genus Bufo; species Bufo bufo. The sequence continues at coordinate 543,349,501 of NC_053389.1, forward strand.
TTTAAATCGACCAGTTCTTTCTGATTGCGTTTTTCAGTTCACCAGAACACTGTGTGAACTGGGTTATGAATGAAAAACGGAAATCCATGGTCTTCTCTATTCTTTTAAGTTTATTGGGGGTTCCCTCTTGCTGTTCAGTTACATCTTTTATGCACCTCTCCAGGTCTTCATTTTTATAGCCTTTTTCCACAAAGCGCTCCTTTATTACATTGCTTTGTTTTTTAAAAATCGCCGAATCAGTGCAGTTGCGGTGGATTCTCTGGACCTGTCCCTTCGGTACATTAAGTAGCCAAGGGGCATAATGACAGCTCGTTAAATCTATATAGCCGTTTACATCAGTTGGTTTAAAAAAGGTCTTAGTTTTGAGCCGTCCTTCTTCGGCATATATAGTTAGGTGCAGGAAATCCACAGCAACCCCATATATTGTACCTGTTTATAACGTGATTGAACCCACATCACTTTTCGGACCTACTGCATAGCATTATTGCGGACTGGTGATATATTTATTTCTTTATTGATACCGCACTTGCATCAATCTTGACAAGATTCGTCTCTAGGTGGAGATATATTATTTTTTGGAATTTTTTCTCCATCGCAACCATGTCGTTGAATAACCAGAAGACTGGCCGATTCTCTCCTGTCTTAGGCAACACTTAATTTTTTTATTAAATTTATTAAATATTTCATATTAAATGGAACCAAAACTTGATTAAAATTATAAGAAACTAAACTTAAATTCGCCAATATATTATCCCAATCTTCAATGGAAATTCCTGGACAATCAATTTGCCAAGCCTTTTGTGCCGGAGAACCTATATTATTGAATCGTGCAGAGACAAAGTGGCCTCCTCATCCTGCTGCCACCTCCACAATCTCTTGTCGTTGTGCTACTCTGTGGCCTCCTCATGCTGCTGCCACCTCCACAATCTCTCATTGTCGTGCCACTCTGTGGCCTCCTCATACTGCTGCCACCTCCACAATCTCTTGTCGTCGTGCAACTCTGTGGCCTCCTCATGCTGCTGCCACCTCCACAATCTCTTGTCATAGTGCCACTCTGTGGCCTCCTCATGCTGCTGCCACCTCCACAATCTCTTGTCGTTGTGCTACTCTGTGGCCTCCTCATCCTGCTGCCACCTCCAGACTGTGTCATTGTGCCACTTGGTGGCCTCCTCATACTGCTGCCACCTCCAGACTGTGTCATTGTGCCACTCTGTGGCCTCCTCATACTGCTGCCAACTCCAGACTTTGTCATTGTGCCACTCGATGGCCTCCTCATACTGCTTCCACCTCAAAACTCTGTCATTGTGCCACTCGTGGCCTTCTCCTGATGCTGCCGCCACCTCCAGACTCTGTCATTGTGCCACTTGGTGGCCTCCTCATACTGCTGCCACCTGAAAACTCCATCATTGTGCCACTATGTGGCCTCCTCATACTGCTGCCACCTCCAGACTGTGTCATTGTGCCGCTCTGTGGCCTCCTCATACTGCTGCCAACTCCAGACTTTGTCATTGTGCCACTCTATGGCCTCCTCATATTGCTTCCACCTCAAAACTCTGTCATTGTGCCACTCGGTGGCCTCCTCATACTGCTGCCAACTCTAGACTCTGTCATTGTGCCACTCGGTGGCCTCCTCATACTGCTTCCACCTCCAGACCCTGTCATTGAGCTACTCTGTGGTCTCCTTATGCTGCTTCCACCTCACCACTATGTCATAGGTCCACTCTGTGAACTTCTCATGCTGTTTCCACCCTCACCACTAAATGACTGGTCCACTGTTTTGGCTTTCGGCCTGGCTGACATCATCATTTATTTGACCTTTCTTCTGATCTGTCAGAAGGAAGGAAAAATGAGACGCACAATGGATCCTGTCTGTGTAGCAGCTGTAAGGCCTATATGGTTAACTTTTACTATAATTTCACTAAAAAGCATTGGTGGTTGCAGTGGGACAAGGACAAAATAACATACATACATATAAACACATATATTGCCACCATCTAGAGCCGCGGTTAGTAAGTTGAGAATACATACCTAATAATGTTATTTAAGTGTATATCAAATTAAGCACATTTAGTGACCACGTCTTGCATGTATCTTTTTCTGTGTCTTTATAGAAACCTTCTGATTTCAATAAGCCCCTGACGAGCTCCATTTTTAATGGAAAGAAACATGGCATGTAGGGCCACACAGTAAGGGATTTACAGGGAATAGGCCCCATTTAGAGACAGGATCCGTATGGGGTCGCCCCTGTCGGGGCGGGTGCTCCGTGTCGTTGAGGCAGGTCTATGAGGATAGCCCCCGACCATCCATATAGAGAGGGCTCTAGACCAGGGCATTATAGGAGTGTCCAGATTGCCATACCAACAAAAGCATTTGGGCACTAGTGCCTGTTACCACATTGGAGCACTGACGCCACCCACCATCCATTGGTTGTGTGTCTACAGGACGGGGTAAGACCCACCCACTATTACCTAACCGCGGCTCTAGATGGTGGCAATATATGTGTTTATATATATGTATGTTATTTTGTCCTTGTCCCACTGCAACCACCAATGCTTTTTTGTGAAATTATAGTAAAAATAAGTTTATAAGAGGTGCGACATATCTCTGCACACACACACCTGGTGCATGGAGATACTTTTTTGTATATAAGGTCTATATGGTCCCAACAGAATTGGCTTATAATTTGGTAGCCAAAAGCAGGACTGGGTACAAAACACAGAAGACATGCAAATATTCTATTCATGTGTCATCTCTGTTTTAGATCCACTCCTGTTTTTTGCATTAGCAATACTGATGGATTATTGAGCAAATACTGACCGAGTGAAGGTGTATGCTCCACAGACAGGATCCGTTTATTGTGGGTTATTGTTCTGACGAATCGGAGGAAGGGCAAATTAATCAGTGACAACACAAACTTTCTGCTGACACCCTCTCCACTCTATCAGTGGGGCTCTACTTGTATAAGCGTTTAATAGAACAGGTTCTGTAGACATATATGTGGAATCAGCTGATGACGGTGTAAAAGGAGTGAGCTTCTTGGTGTTAACATCGACCTGTAAGGCCTGTGAGCATGGGTGTAGGAACCCCCAAAATCTGGGGGGGACAGCATTTTTGCTTGCCGGGTATATTCTTATTCAGTAAACTGCGAGTTGTTTATATTGTTACATTTTAAGTGTGTGTGTGTGTGTGTGTGTGTGTGTGTGAACCCCCCCCCCCCACACACACACTTACAGTTTTGAAGACTCAGGGGTGCTGGCTGGCTTGGCCAGGCAGAAGGAGTGTGGGAGACTGTGAGGCCTTTTTCTCCAAGCTGCTCCAGATCAGTGCTCTGGGCAGCTGGGCTCCGGGCTGGAAGTGGGCACAATAAGAAAAAAAAAATTTTCATTACACCTCAGGTCAGACCACCAATCAGACCCCCAATGTTAATCAGACCTCAGCTAACAGCCCCAATAAGATCCCCAATGTTAATAAGACCTCAGATCACACCTCAGCTCAGACCCCAATATGAATGTCCCCCAATCAGACCTCAGATAAGAGCCCCAGTGCCTCTCATCAGCCCCAGTGCCTCTCATCAGCCCCCCAGTGCCTCTCATCAGCCAGTAATAACAGCCCCCCCAATCATGTGCCAGTAATAACAGCCCCCCCAATCATGTGCCAGTAATAACAGCCCCCCCAATCATGTGCCAGTAATAGACCCCCCAATCATGTGCCAGTAATAACAGCCCCCCCAATCATGTGCCAGTAATAACAGCCCCCCAATCATGTGCCAGTAATAACAGCCCCCCCAATCATGTGCCAGTAATAACAGCCCCCCCCAATTATGTGCCAGTAATAACAGCCCCCCCCAATCATGTGCCAGTAATAACAGCCCCCCCAATCATGTGCCAGTAATAACAGCCCCCCAATCATGTGCCAGTAATAACAGCCCCCCCAATCATGTGCCAGTAATAGCCCCCCCAATCATGTGCCAGTAATAGCCCCCCAATCATGTGCCAGTAATAGCCCCCCAATCAAGTGCCAGTAATAGCCCCCCCAATCAAGTGCCAGTAATAGCCCCCCCAATCAAGTGCCAGTAATAGCCCCCCCAATCATGTGCCAGTAAAACAAAGTATTGTATATATAAAAAAAATAATAATTAACACTTATACTTACCTCTTTAGAGCGATGCGATGCAGGCCTCTTCTGGCCTGTCACTGTGTCCCGACTCCAGCGCTGTACGGCTCAGGCGGATCGCGCCGCCTACGCCGGCCTCTGATAGGCTGCCGGCCTAGTAGTGCCGGCAGCCTATCAGAGGAACAGGAAAGGGACACACCTCCCTGCCCTGCTCCTCCGCAGCCTTCTGTTTGTATCGCTGTCCTGAGGACGGCGATACAAACAGATCACTATGGAGATGAGCGCTTCGCTTCCACAATGGAAGCGCTCACAGTGCTCCAGACTAAAAAAAATACCTAGTAGCCATTGGCTCCTGAACTGAAAAATTTAGGAGCCAAATCAAATTTTTAGTCGCCAAATCGAAACCGAATCAAAATTTGGGTATCGTGACAACGCTATGCCGATCAGATCGGCGTAGGGTTGTTTTGATACCAAAATTTTGATTCGCTTTCGTCACCATAAAAAAGTATTGCGATACTCAATACCGTGCAAATAAAAAAAAAAACACCGAAAAAAGCTGCGTGCAATTCGCATTTTATGAAACATTCGGCCCTTAATAGAACAGTCCTATCCTATTTTTTGGGGTGACAAGGTGACTAAAAAATGGCGAATGCTCACCGCATAGGAGATATTTTTTAATAATTTTATAGTTTGGACAGCGCTATGTAATATGTTTATTTATTTATTTATTGTTTATATATTTTATATGTAAAATTGGGAAAGGGGAGATTTAAACTTAATATTTTAGGGTACTTTCACACTAGCGTTTTTCTTTTCCGGCATAGAGTTCCGTCCTAGGGACTCTATACCAGAAAAGAACTGATCAGGCATATCCCCATGCATTCTGAATGGAGAGAAATCCGTTCAGGATGCCTCAGGATGTCTTCAGTTCAGTTATTTTGACTGATCAGGCAAAAGATAAAACCGCAGCATGCTACGGTTTTATTTCCGGCAAAAAAAAAATGAAGATTTGCCTGAATGCCGGATCCAGCATTTTTCCCCATAGGAATTAGTGCCGGATCTGGCATTCAAAATACCGGAATGCACCCACACTAAGGGCTCTTTCACACTTGCGTTGTCCGAATCCGTTGTGCACTCCATTTGCCGGAGGTGCCCGCCGGATCCGTAACAACGCAAGTGAACTGAAAGCATTTGAAGACGGATCCGTCTTCAAAATGCGTTCAGTGTTACTATGGCACCCAGGACGCTATTAAAGTCCTAGTTGCCATAGTAGTAGTGGGGGGCGGGGGAGCAGTATACTTACAGTCAGAGCGCCCCATGCGCATGGATGACGTGATCCATGCGACACGTCATCTATGAGCGTGGGGCGCCTTGACGTCACTCCTTGACGCCTTGAAGCGCCCCGTGCGCCGCACGGACGGTAAGTATACTGCTCCCCCGCTCCCCACTACACTTTACCATGGCAACCAGGACTTTAGCGTCCTGGAAGCCATGGTAACCATTCAGAAAAAGCTAAACGACGTTTAGCTTAAGGCCGGATCCGGATTAATGCCTTTCAATGGGCATTAATTCAGGATCCGGCCTTGCGGCAAGTGTTCAGGATTTTTGGCCGGAGCAAAAAGCGCAGCATGCTGCGGTATTTTCTCCGGCCAAAAAACGTTCCGTTCCGGAACTGAAGGCATACTGATGCATCCTGAACGGATTTCTCTCCATTCAGAATGCATTGGGATAATCCTGATCAGGATTCTTCCGGCATAGAGCCCCAACGACGGAACTCTATGCCGGAACCCAACAACGCAAGTGTGAAAGAGCCCTAAATCCGGACCCATTCATTTCTATGGGGCTGTGCACATGAGCGGTGATTTTCACGCATCACTTGTGCGTTGCGTGAAAATCGCAGCATGCTCTATGTTGTGCGTTTTTCACGCAACGCAGGCCCCATAGAAGTTAATGGGGCTGCGTGAAAATCGCAAGCAAGTGCGGATGCGGTGCGATTTTCACGCATGGTTGCTAAGATGACAGTCTATTCACTGTATTATTTTCCCTTATAACATGGTTATAAGGGAAAATAATAACATTCTGAATACAGAAGGCTTAGTAGAAGGTCAATATAATAAACATTGGTGGCGCAGTGCGCCCCCCCCCAACACGCCAGTATAATAAACATTGGTGGCGCAGTGTGCCCCCCCAACACCCCAGTATAATAAACATTGGTGGCGCAGTGCGCCCCCCCCTACACCCCAGTATAATAAACATTGGTGGCGCAGTGCGCCCCCCCAACACCCCAGTATAATAAACATTGGTGGCGCAGTGGGCCCCCCCAATATAATAAACATTGGCGCAGTGCGCCCCCCCAATATAATAAACATTGGTTGTGCAGTGCGCCCCCCCAACACCCCAGTATAATAAACATTGGTGGCGCAGTGGGCCCCCCAATATAATAAACATTGGCGCAGTGCGCCCCCCCAATATAATAAACATTGGTGGTGCAGTGCGCCCCCCCAACACCCCAGTATAATAAACATTGGTGGCGCAGTGCGCCCCTCCAATATAATAAACATTGGCGCAGTGCCCCCCCCCATATAATAAAAATTGGTGGTGCAGTGTGCCGCCCCCCCAACACCCCAGTATAAAAAACATTGGTGGCGCAGTGCGCCCCCCCCAATATAATAAACATTGGTGGCGCAGTGCGCCCCCAATATAATAAACATTGGTGGTGCAGTGTGCCCCCCCTCAATATAATAAACATTGGTGGTGCAGTGCGCCCCCCCTCAATATAATAAACATTGGTGGTGCAGTGCGCCCCCCCTCAATATAATAAACATTGGTGGCGCAGTGCGCCCCCCCTCAATATAATAAACATTGGTGGCGCAGTGAGCAGTGCCAATGAGGGTTAAAAAAATAATTAACTCACCTCCTCCAATTGATCGTCTCCTGTTCTTTATTCAGGACCTGTCAAAGGATCTGTGGTGACATCACTGTGCTCATCACATGATACATCACTATGGTAATGGACCATGTGATGAGCTCAGTGACGTCACCACAGGTCCTGAAGAAAGAACAGGAGACCGGCAGCTACGCAATCAACTGGAGGAGGTGAGTTAATTTTTTTTATTATTTTTTAACCCTCATTAGCACTTCCCACTGAGCCACCAATGTTTCTTATACTGGGGTGTTGGGGGGGGGGCACTGTGCCACCAATGTTTCTTCTACAAATACAGGAGGCAGGTGCTGGAATCAAATAGCCGGCACCCGACCTTTGTGACAGGGAGCTGCGATCAGCGGCAGTTAACCCCTCAGGTACCGCACATGAAGGGTTAACTCAACTGCAGCTGATCGCAGCTCCCTGTCACAGAGGTCGGGTGCCGGCTATTTGATTCCAGCACCCGCCTCCTGTATTTGTATTACAGGTCAGTTATCTTCATTGGTGGCGCAGTGGCCACAGCCCCTCCCCTCCTCCTCCTGTCTCTCTTCCCATTGGCAGCGGCGGGGGCAGCAGCACAGGGGGAGGGAGAGACTCCTCTTCCACTGCGCTGCTGAATAGAACATCGGCGGCAGGGCAGAGATCTATCATCTCCTGTGCCCGCCGCGGTATTCAATGGCAGTCGCATTGGCGACCATTTTGGTCGCCATCTGGAGCCCTGGCTCATCTCAGTGCCTGCCCCGCCGCCGCCGCACACATTGCCCCGCTGCCGCTGGAGGGGATTTGACAATACCTGTCCCCCCCGCATTATTTCCTGGGGGGGATCCGTCCCCCCCCGTCCCCCCCCGCTTCCTACGCCCATGCCTGTGAGTTCATACTTGAGTTATTTGGTAAGTTTTGGCCTTGTGACTGCCCAAATAATTGAAGTGTGCAGTGATTCTAAGAGAGACGCCTGTCATCTGCATGCCATACGGACTCACAGTATTATTTCACTATCAAAGTAGACTCCCTATGCATGTTACTGCAAGGCACAGTGTTCTACACCACTATAAAGGCTCTCTGCAGCCAGGATATAGCAGTTTTTTACATAATTCGCCGCAAATTAATTCGGATCAAACCAAATTTTTCCCCAAAAAATTGGCGAACTGGCGAATCGAATTTCTAAAAAATTTGCTCATCTCTAGTTATAACTCTATCTTGTCTCCTAGGACTTTTTACGGAAAGACGTTATGTCTTTTTGTTAATTTGTTAATGAATTATTGCGTTTTCCCTCTCCCTCCCTTGTCTCTAAGTTCTTGCACGCAATGAATGCAATAGCAAGGGGTTTAAACAGACATGGTGTTGTGGGAAAAACTGTGGCTTATTATGGGGCCAAGCGTCCAGAAAAATTATGCCTTAACGGGGGCAAAATGCATGCCAATAGGACATGAACAAATGTTACTTGTCAGAAGAAACAGTGTCTTGTTGGGACAAAAATTCCAAAAAAGTTTACGCTAATGGGGGCAGAATGCCTACCCATATTTTGAGTGTCTTGTTCCTACAATGTGGATGTACAAAGGGTAGAGTAATCATAGCATGTGACCACAACAGTAACGGCAGCAGTAGCAGCATAGTATGGAACAGACAAGGCAGTAGATCAGCTGTTTAGGGGTAGTAGTAGTATTGGTAGTGGTGGAGGCTTTGTAGCATTAATAATGTGGGCTGTAGGCGATTTGTAGTGAGGAGTAGCCGCTGAGGCAGTGGCAGCAGCAGTTGCCATACGGTACAGAACATGTTGGCATGCAGACAGTGGCATGATGGAAGCAATGGCTTGATGGCAGCAGCAGCCATAGGGTATGGAACATGATGGTAGGCAGACAACTGCAGTGGCAAGATGGGACACCATCAGCAAGGTCAGAGCGATTCATCCGCCTCAGCCGGAGGAGTGTGAAAATCCTCCCGGTTCCATGCCTTGTTCATTTTGACAAAACTGATGTTTTGGACCCTGACTGAGGACAACTTGGTTCATTTGGTTGTCACCATGCCCTGCTGAAAATCCTCTACGTGGTGACACTGGAGGCTGGGTAAGAAAGAACAGAGAGCATACTGGGCCAGTTCAGGCCACTGTTCTAGTCTACCTGTACAGAAGTCCAAAGAACAGGGTATGCACTGGAGATAGGCCAGAGTCCAGGTAGCACTGAACCTGGGCATTGAGGTGGTAGGTCTCTGCTGATTTGCCTCACGGCATGTGAAAACACTGTTCCATCATGTTGAGGAGACTGAACTAGCTGCTTCGACTTCTGCTGCTTGTAGCAGTGGAGATGGTGGGTAACTCTTCAGGGGGTAGAGAGGGGCTTCCCTGTCAGACATGCGAGCAGCAGGTGTCTGCTCACCAAAAGCCACGGCAAGCTGTGTACACAGTGTTTCCTGGTAATAAAGTAATTTGGCATTCCTTTCGGCAGGAGGAAGACATTCCCTCATTTTGCTTTGATAGCAAAGGTCCAAAAGCATGGCTATCCAGTAATCATCAGACTACTTCATGTGAATGATATGCCTTCACTGCGTAAATAAGCAAGCATAGAGCTTGCATTTTGGCCAGAGATCCTGTGGAGCCAGTTCTTTCCAGCACTGCCCCCCCCCTCATTGAGATGATTGCGTATTGTGGCCATTGTCATTGCCATCATTCTCCTCTTCCTGGGGCAGCTCCTCATATTCTTCTTCCTCCATGGGAGTTTCTCCTGGTCGGTCCCCAACAGCTACAGGGCAGGCAGTAAGATGTGTTAGCTGTTCTTCTTCGGCTGTCCTCCTCTGCTACTTGAGCGCCTGTTCTAAGATAAATATGAGGGGGATGAGATTGTTCATTGTTCCTACTGGCAAACTTTGTGGCCTTTGCGAAGGGCTTCAGCACCTGACAGACGTCTCGGACGAGCTGCCACTGCCTGACCTCGAAACAACACATTTTTCCCTGCTGAGGTGGTCTAGTGCATGAAAAAATCATTCACAGCTTTCCGTTGCTCGTATAGAGGATCTAGCATGTGCAATGTGTAATTCCAACTGCTTCAAGTCCAGAAAAAGTTCATTGCTACTAAGAATGACTGACATGCAAGGATGATCTTCTGGACTTTGCCAACATCTTGTGCAAGCCAGTGTACTTTTTGAAAAAGCGTTACATGACTAGATTAATGACGTGCTGCATGCAGGGGGCATGTGTTATTTCCTCCAGGTTCGGCACAGTCATGATATTGCGCCCATTGTCACTGACAAATTTGCCCAGTTGGAGTTGTCATGGTGACAGCCATTGGGATGTCTGCTGCTTGATGTACTTTATAAAGGCATGGTGTCAGACCCAGAAGTGACCTCCACGTCATCTTGCTGTGACTGAGAGGAGGAATGAGCCATCCAATCCACAATCTCTTCCTCTTCAATAATTTTATGCCTTTCCAAAGTCAGAAAGACTTACTACTACTAATACTTCTTGCCGGAGAGCCAGTGCGGCTACTACCCACATTCTTGTTCTGAGAGGAACTGGGTCTCTCTTTTTGAACCTGTCTGTATTACAGATATTTTATTGTAAGGCCTAGTGGGGTACACAGTCACACTATTTATGGAAATTTAAAGTGTACTTCCTCTTCTATAAATAATGTGAATATTGCTATTGGCAATTTACTTTGGGAATAATGCAGCATTGGCGTCAGTAAGATTTCTGCCTACTGTGTGTTCTTTGCATTTAAAAATACAGTTTCAGAAAAGACCTTTCTCTACTGTAAAACACACATTACAAACTTGTAATGAGATTATTCTCCCCCACCCTACGACACCAATATAACAATGCAGGAAAGGGCGGTGCAAGATTTGTCTACTGTGGAATAAGCATTTTCATATATAGTTTCAAAAAAGTTAGTTGTCTTCTGTAAAACGCATTGCAAACTTGTGGGGGAGGGGAGAACAATCCCATTACAACACCAATATAACGATGCAGGAAAGGCCAGTGTAAGAATTGACTACTGTGTTATTTATGCAGTTTCAGAATAAACCTTTCTCTTCTGTAAAACATAATTTGCAAACTTGTAGTGCAATTATTTTTTCCACACCAACCAGGTAACAATGCAAGAAAGATGATCACTTTCTGTCTAAAGTGTAATTTGCTTTTAATTTCACTGATATAAAAATAGCATTATTTCATAGAATGCTTTTTCTGTAATGCAACACATTTAATAACACCGGACAGATATAATGCACTGGAAAAAAAATTGCAATTTCTCTGCAGCAGAATGCTGTTGGGGTGCTGTACTGGCAATAATAATATGTAGACAGTCTCTCTTTCAAATGAAAAAAAAAAAGAATATTCTTTTTTCTTGTGGGTGGCTGGTTTTCTACTGCAGAAGTGCAAGAATGAGATTCTGCCGCAGCTGTATTAGTAAACACTGGGCCCAGCCCCACACTCCCTTAAATTGCATTCCCTGATCAAAGTCTTGAAATTATTTTTTTCGATTCTTTCCCTACACTGTCCCTATTACACTAAGAGAGATGTTTGCTTGTGTCTATATATACTGTATAAATATATTTTTCTCTCAGACACTGCATACACCCATCCCCCCTCATTAACATTTCAATACAGAATTACATTCTGCTCGTTCTGCACAGGCTTCTCACTGCCTGCTGCCCCACTGATTGACTGATTCACGTTGTCTGTCAGCCTGTGAGCCAATCAGGGTAAGCCCTCCCCCACTTCCTCCCGGGTCATATAAGCATCTTTCTTCCTCCCCCTTGGTTTTGCCTGCCAACATATGCAGTAAAATGGGATATTTTACTGATTTCTTCCAAAGCGAATTGGAAAAACGGGCTCATTTGGCAGACAAATGTTTTTGAAATTCATAATGAACCTGGTTTGTTACTAATCAATTCACCCATCCTTACATCTAAGGCTACTTTCACACTTGCGTTCAGAGAGGATCCGTCTGGTGTCTGCAAATGTTTTTGAAATTCCTAAGGGTACTTTCACACTAGCGTTATTCTTTTCCAGTATTGAAATCAGGTAAAGGCTCTCAATACCGGAAAAAAAACGCATCAGTTATGTCCTAATGCATTCTGAATGAAAAGCAATCCATTCAGTATTCATCAGGATATCTTCCGTTCCGTCCCTTGTACGGTATTTGACTGTACAAAATACCGCAGCTTGCTGCAGTATTTTTTCCGGACAAAATCCCGGAACACTAGCGCACTTGCCGGATCTGGCATTAATTTAGATAGGGATATATTATAGCCGGATCCGGTACCAAGTGTTCCGGAAATAGTTTTACGGTCTGCGCATGCGCCGGGATATAGGAGGAGCTACTTTCGCTTTTGATCTTTGAAAAAAATTAAATACCGGATCCGTTATTCTCGATGATACCGGATGAGACGAGAGTATATCACTGGATCCGTCTAACGGATCTGAAAAAAAAAGCTATTCGTTTGTATACAGCTTGCCGGATCCGGCAGGCAGTTCTGTTGCCGGAACTGCCTGCCGGATTCTAACAACGCTAGTCTGAAAGTACCCTAGCCTTTCTTGAAGGGATCAACTGTTCCTACCAGCATCATATCCTGAATTAGACTAGGTATCAATTTCCATTCTGTAAGACATGCTTAATCTTTTGCCTACTCCGCACAAATTTATACATTGCGGTGGTAGGCTCCTATCTGTAAACCAACATATAAAACGCTGAGTCACATCGCAATCTGCCGGTGGCCCATGTTGCTGCAGATTGCTGTGACCATGATGTCATGAGAGAGAAGTGCTGAGACCAGCAGGAGCGGTCAGGCTGTGATAGATCCTTGCAGTATCCTGCTACAAGGATCTATCACAGTATTAAATGTTAAAGCCTGCAGGGAGTGCTTTTCCTTATGTTAGGCCTCTTTCACACTTGCGTTGTCCGGATCCGTTGTGTACTCCATTTGCCGGAGGTGCCCGCCGGATCCGGAAAAACGCGAGTGAACTGAAAGCATTTGAAGACGGATCCGTCTTCAAAATGCGTTTAGTGTTACTATGGCACCCAGGACACTATTAAAGTCCTGGTTACCATAGTAGTAGTGGGGAGCGGGGGAGCAGTATACTTACAGTCCGTGCGGCTCCCGGGGCGCTCCAGAATGACGTCAGAGCACCCCATGCGCATGGATGACGTGATCCATGCGACACGTCATCCATGAGCGTGGGGCGCCCTGACGTCACTCTGGAGCGCCCGGGGAGCCGCACGGACGGTAAGTATACTGCTCCTCCGCTCCCCACTACACTTTACCATGGCTGCCAGGACTTTAGCATCCTTGCAGCCATGGTAACCATTCAGAAAAAGCTAAACGTCGGATCCGGCAATGCGCCGAAACGACGTTTAGCTTAAGGCCGGATCCGGATTAATGCCTTTCAATGGCGGCAAGTGTTCAGGATTTTTGGCCGGAGCAAAAAGCGCAGCATGCTGCGGTATTTTCTCCGGCCAAAAAACGTTCCGGTCCGGAACTGAAGACATCCTGATGCATCCTGAACGGATTTCTCTCCATTCAGAATGCATTAGGATAAAACTGATCAGGATTCTTCCGGCATAGAGCCCCGACGACGGAACTCTATGCCGGAAGAAAAGAACGCAAGTGTGAAAGAGCCCTAAGAGAGCCACCTGCTGCTGTGAATTAATGCCCTACCTGCCCTGAGTGGAAAAATAAATAAATAAAAAGTAAAAAATAAATAAATAATTAATTTTAAAAAATTAATAAAAAGAGAAATACAGAAAATAAAAAAATTAAAAAGTTATAGCAATAGTTACTAGTATTAGCAATAGTATAGAACACTACGTCCACAACCGTAGAAACTCCCCCCCCCTTTTTTATTCATAAAATAAAAATATATATTTATTATATTAATATAAATGTATTAGTTTTAGCAATAGTATAGTGGAATTTGTGTGTGTAAAATATACAAACATACACACATTTTAAAAATCTATGTATTTGTTTTAGCTATATTTTGTTTAGCAGGTTTTTTTTTCAGCATAAGGCTACATGCACACGACCGTGCCGTTTTTTGCGGTCTGCAAACAGCGGATCCGCAAAAAACAGAAGCCGCCCGTGTGCCTTCCGCAATTTGCGGAACAGAACGGGCGGCCCATTGTAGAAATGCCTATTCTTGTCCGCAAAACGGACAAGAATAGGACATGCTATATTTTTTTTGCGGGGCCACGAAACGGTGCAACGGATGCGGACAGCACACGGAGTGCTGTCCGCATATTTTGCGGCCCCATTGAAGTGAATGGGTCCGCATCCGAGCCGCAAAAACGGCAGCTCGGATGCGAACCAAAACAATGGTCGTGTGCATGAGGCCTAAAATATCCAAACGCACGCATATTTTTTTATTTATAAAAAAAATGTAAATAAAAACCCCAAAACCTTTAAGGCCCCTTTCACACGAGCAAATGCAATGTGTGAAGTGAACGCATAGCACCCGCACTGAATCCTGACCCATTCATGTCAATGGGTCTGTGCACATGAGCTTTGTTTTTCACACATCATTTCTGCGCTGCATGAGAATCGCTGCATGTTCTATATTCTGAGTTTTTCCCGCAGTCCTGGGGCTTCAGTGAAAAACACATTGCATCCGGATGTAACCTGGATGCAGTCCAGATGCAATGCGTTTTTCACTGATGGTTGCTAGGAGATGTTGTTTGGAAGTCTTCAGTTTTTTTTCACGCGCATAAAAAGCGCATCAAAACTGATTGCACCCGCGCAAAAAAAAATGAAACACTGAATGCAATTGCAGACAAAAGTGACTGAACTTGCTTGCAAAATGTTGCGAGTTTCACTGAACGCACCCTGAACGCACCCTGAACGCATCCTGAACGCATCCTGAGCTAATCCGTATCGTTCATGTGAAAGAGGCCTAAAATGACCAAATTTCCCCAAGATGAATACCTTAGGGCGGGGGTAGGCAACCTCCGGCACTCCAGCTGTTGCGAAACTACAACTCCCAGCATGCATACTTGCTCTGCTCTTCTAAGAACTCTCATAGAAATGAATGAAGCATGCTGGGAATTGTAGTTTCACAACATGTGGAGTGCCGCAGGTTGCTGATCCCTGCCTTAGGGGATACTCAGAGCTACCTTCCCTAAGACAGGACCTAGGGATATTTTTACTCAATCAAAACGTAGGTCTGTGACCAAAAGAAATCCCATTAGGGGTTCCGTCCTAATTAATTTAAAACAACTTTTATTCTCTTTAGAAAATATAAGCCCCAAAAAAAAAAGGAAGGATTAAAATTATCAACCAAGGGCAGGGAAATTATAATTTACTTATGGATGGGAGGCAGTAATCACTAAGGGATGTTGTGGTCTGGCAAGCCTCAGAGGCCCTCGCAGAGAGATAATAGATCGTTTACTACAGTGCCTGTGCTCTATCTGTAGTTTGGGTGCACTTATAAAACCAAACGGTCTCTTGTTAGATCTACACTATTGATATATGACTGTCTCTTACTTCAGAAACAGTCTAAACTCATATAGAACCTATGTCATGAGTAAGAATTGCACCCTTTTAGTTATAACATAATTAAACTTTACGTTCGAAGCTACTTAGTGCTTAGACGCTATGCTTGTTCCTTATCATGGCTGCACTAAAATCTACATATCACTGCTGTAACTGGCACACGTTCGTGGCTGCTTAGTACTTAAATACTACGCTTGTTCCCTGTGCAGTCCTTGACTTGGCTGCACTGTAAACTAGATGTCCCTGCGTATATGCTTTTAATTAAACATGCGGCAATATGTAGCCCTGTTGAATACAATGTTGCCAATCTGCAGTAGACCTATAAGGGCTCTTTCACACCTGCGTTCTTGTCTTCCGGCATAGAGTTCCGTCGTCTGGGCTCTATGCCGGAAGAATCCTGATCAGGATTATCCTAATGCATTCTGAATGGAGAGAAATCCGTTCAGGATGCATCAGGATGTCTTCAGTTCCGGAACGGAATGTTTTTTGGCCGGAGAAAATACCGCAGCATGCTGCGCTTTTTGCTCCGGCCAAAAATCCGGAACACTTGCCACAAGGCCGGATCCGGAATTAATGCCCATTGAAAGGCATTCATCCGGATCCGGCCTTAAGCTAAACGTCGTTTCGGCGCATTGCCGGAGCTGACATTTAGCTTTTTCAGAGTGGTTACCATGGCTGCCGGGACGCTAAAGTCCTGGCAGCCATGGTAAAGTGTAGCGGGGAGCGGGGGAGCAGCATACTTACCGTCCGTGCGGCTCCCCGGGCGCTCCAGAGTGACGTCAGGGCGCCCCAAGCGCATGGATCATGTGATCACATGGATCACGTCATCCATGCGCATGGGGCGCTCTGACGTCATTCTGGAGCGCCCCGGGAGCCGCACGGACTGTAAGTATACCGCTCCCCGCTCCTACTATGGCAACCAGGACTTTAATAGCGTCCTGGGTGCCATAGTAACACTGAACGCATTTGGAAGACGGTTCCGTCTTCAAATGCTTTCAGTACACTTGCGTTTTTCCGGATCCGGAGTGTAATTCCGGCAAGTGGAGTACACGCCGGATCCGGACAACGCAAGTGTGAAAGAGGCCTAACATGAACACATCCAAACACTCCTCTCAGCCATATATTACTGCCTATAGTAACACCACACTTTCAATGTTGGCTAAAAGATGCGCTTCCCCTCCCGACATGTTTCACCGCAAAGTGGCTTTGTCAGGGGAGGTAGGGGTTATGGCGCACGCTCCCTAAGTTCCCATTATATGACATCCCCAACCCTCCCCTTTTTTTTTTTGTTGGGCTTATATTTTATAAAGAGAATAAAAGTTATGTTTTATATTAATTAGGACGGAACCCCTAGTGGGATTTCTTTTGGTCACAGACCAACGTTTTAATTGAATTCCACATAAAAAAGTCACTTTGAAGTGTCTTGTAACATTTCGGCGATGTACAACTGTTTTCTTGAAGTATGGTGCAATAGAACCAGCAATAGAAAAATACGTCTCCAAAATATGCTACAGTGAAAAGGTGGACACTCACTTTAAGCCTTAATATAAATGGTGGCACCCCTACCTCTTTGCTACTACATTTGCACATTAAGAAAGGTGTACCACTGAACAGTGGCAAGGACACCTTTACATTGGTGCCATAAAAGCCATGGAATTCTTTTGTCACAAATGTACAAGTTGCATGATTACTACAACTTATATCTGCATGATATATCCTATTTAATAGGCTAAATATTCACTTATACATCTGTTTCATATTCCTACTGTATAATAGTTAATTCTCATCTGCAAAATATTACAATTTAATAGTGAGAGATCCATTTGCTCTCTGTGTGAAATAACAGCTTAGCCAAAACCTCTTGACTTTGTCATCAGCATGCTGAATTATATGCACAGCTGTTCCTAGTTCTGTGACCTTACTCTATGTGACAATGAATGCAGCTATGAGTAACAACTGGATTGTACCTGGTATGCAGGTAACATATTTTCCTTGTCTACAATGCTGGCTGTTCCTAAACATACTGTATAGAGCAGATCATTTTTTGGCAGGTAAAGAATCCTGTTATAACTTCTTCCACCTTAAGGGGTCGTTCACGCGACCGTTGGTGTCCCGTGCCCGTGGCAGGCGCATCCCGTGGCAGGCGCATGGGGATAGCAGACCCATTTACTTGAATGGGTCCGCGATCCCTCCGTTCTGCAAAAACATAGAGCATGTTCTATCTTTTTGCGGTGCGGAGCCATGGAACGGAACCCCAGAAAGCACTCCATAATGCTTCTGTAGTGTTCCGTTCCATGCTTCCGTTCCGCATTTCCAGATTTGCATACCCATTGAAATTAATGTGTTCGCATCCGTGATACGGAATGACAACGGAACGGTACCCGTGTATTGCGGATCCACAAATGCGGTCCACAATACAGGAACGGGACACCAACAGTAGTGTGAACGAGCCCTAAGAGAAACAAACATGAATTCACTCGCATGGGTATCTGTGCCACGGCAGTCGTTGTGGTTACATGGGGACAGGAAAGCTCTTTATATGTCTTTATTCTGGATTCTTTCTGCCATCATATTGCTAAATCTCCCTTTGCTCCTAGACTAGTGTTAGGCAGTTGACCTAAAGCAGCATATCACTCTGATAGCACTACAGATTACCATCGGTTTGGGTGTTCTGCATATGGCTGTCAATAAAGATGCCATAGACTTACGGTATTATAAAAAATATATATATATATACTATTGCTTTTCTTTTATTATGAGTCAAAGGGACCATTAACCCCTTCATGCATTATAACGTAACTGTACGTCATAATATATGAGGGGATGTATGGAGCGGGCCTCTGCAGTGGGCCCACTCCATACATGGCGGGTGCTGGCTGTTTCCTACAGCAGGCACCCGCCCACACTGACAGGAAGCGGCTATCAAGCAGCCCCTGTCATTTAATCCCTCAGGTGCGGTGATCTACACTGATGTCGTGCCCATTCACAAGAAAGGTAGTAGGGAGGAATCGAGCAACTATAGACCAGTGAGTCTGACATCAATAGTAGG
This sequence comes from Bufo bufo, assembly GCF_905171765.1. Lineage (NCBI taxonomy): Eukaryota > Metazoa > Chordata > Amphibia > Anura > Bufonidae > Bufo > Bufo bufo. The sequence goes on from NC_053389.1 coordinate 543,368,064, forward strand.
CAAATTAATGGAAACCCTATTAAAGGATAGGATGGTGGAACATCTAAAATCCCATGGATTGCAAGATGAAAAACAACATGGGTTTACTTCAGGGAGATCATGTCAAACAAATCTTATAGATTTTTTTGACTGGGTGACTAAAATAATAGACGGTGGAGGTGCAGTAGACATCGCATATCTAGATTTTAGTAAGGCTTTTGACACTGTCCCACATAGAAGACTTATCAATAAACTGCAGTCATTGAGCATGGACTCCCATATTGTTGAGTGGATTAGGCAGTGGCTGAGTGACAGACAGCAGAGGGTTGTAGTCAATGGAGAACATTCAAAACAAGGTTATGTTACCAGTGGGGTTCCACAGGGATCTGTACTGGGACCAATTTTGTTTAATATCTTCATAAGTGATATTGCAAAAGGCCTCGATGGTAAGGTTTGTCTTTTTGCTGATGACACAAAGATATGTAACAGGGTTGATGTTCCTGGAGGGAAACGCCAAATGGAAAAGGATTTAGGAAAACTAGAAAAATGGTCAGAACTCTGGCAACTGAAATTTAATGTGGATAAGTGCAAGATAATGCACCTGGGGCGTAAAAACCCAAGGGCAGAATATAGAATATTTGACACAGTCCTGACCTCAGTATCTGAGGAAAGGGATTTAGGAGTAATTATTTCAGAAGACTTAAAGGTGGGAAGACAATGTAATAGAGCAGCACGAAATGCCAGCAGAATGCTTGGATGTATAGGGAGAGGTATAAGCAGTAGAAAGAGTGAAGTGCTTATGCCGCTGTACAGAACACTGGTGAGACCTCACTTGGAGTATTGTGCGCAGTACTGGAGGCCATATCTCCAGAAGGATATAGATACTCTAGAGAGAGTTCAGAGAAGAGCTACTAAACTAGTACATGGATTGCAGGATAAAACTTACCAGGAAAGGTTAAAGGACCTTAACATGTATAGCTTGGAAGAAAGAAGAGACAGAGGGGATATGATAGAAACTTTTAAATACATAAAGGGAATCAACTCGGTAAAGGAGGAGAGCATATTTAAAAGAATAAAAACTACCACAAGAGGACACAGTTTTAAATTAGAGGGGCAAAGGTTTAAAAGTAATATAAGGAAGTATTACTTTACTGAGAGAGTAGTGGATGCATGGAATAGCCTTCCTGCAGAAGTGGTAGCTGCAAATACAGTGAAGGGGTTTAAGCATGCATGGGATAGGCATAAGGCTATCCTTCATATAAGATAGGGCCAGGGACTATTAATAGGATTCATATATATTGGGCAGACTAGATGGGCCAAATGGTTCTTATCTGCCGACACATTCTATGTTTCTATAAAACCTCAAAAACCTTGGCGAAATTCATTTTTTTTTTTCAATTTTGCCACAAAAATATTTTATTTCCTGTTTTCCAATACGATATATGGTAAATTATATGGTGGCAATAAAAAAATGCATCTTGTCCCACGCAAAAAAAGAAGCACTCATATAGTTATCTGAATGGAAAAATAAAAATGTTATGGCTATTGGAACGTGGGGAGGAAAAATCCAAAATCCAAAAATGAAAATAGGCCTCGACCTTAAGGGGTTAAAGACGTCACCTTTTTACAATGTTTTGTTTCTGAACCAATAGATGAAGTACCAAAGAAACTTTTACTGTCCAAAGATGTAAGCAGGTCTCCAGATAATTTGTATTAGTCTATATATTGATATAAATAGTACTTTGTCAGAATTACTGAGCATAAAAATATACGTATTGAAAAGGCCTGTCTAAATATGTAAAAATGAACATTGGGGGTCCATTTTGTCTAGTTTTAAAAGGTTAAGGTGAGGTGAAGCTCTCAAAGACTAACTGTGAGATTAGTGATCTGTGCAAAAGTGTTTACACAGTCTGTTTTTGTAAGGGTACTTTCACATTAGCGGCAGGGGACTCCGGCAGGCTGTTCCGGCGGGTGAACAGCCTGTCGGATCCGTCCTGCCGCTAGTTCACGTGTGCCCCTGGACTGCCGCTCCATTCCCATTGACTATAATGGGGGCGGGGGCAGAGTTCCGGCAGAGGCACGGCGAGAGGCAGCCGGACTAAAAGATCCGACAGGCTGTTCACCCGCCGGAACAGCCTGCCGGAGTCCCCTGACGCTAGTGTGAAACTAGCCTAAGAAGAAGGTTTCACAGGTATAATAAAATGCATTTACTCAGATAAGGGAATATGCTGAATGTTAATTTATTCCCAGTGAGTAAAAAGAATATAATTTAGTATTCATTGTAATGTTTATATTAATCCTCATATGAATGTGTTTTGGGTTTTTATATGATATGTTCTAAAATTGGGTGTTTTATATAACTAGAAGTTTGATAAGGGGATATTCATTTAGTGTTAGAATTGAGGTGAAAATTCCAATGTAGTTTCAGAGTGCTATATCAGAGATTGGTGTGAAGTTAATTATCTGTTTCTCAGAAGATCTCGGGAAGGGGAATTGTAAACACAAGTGTTCAAGAGCAAACAATGGATTTTCACAGAGACAATAAGGACAAGTGTTATACGACTTTGTTTTTCTCCATATGAATGGAAAAGGCCTTAGTCATGTCTGGGAGTGTATACTTAAGATGTCTGTGGTAATAGAGGACTAAATCCTTAATACACATTCGTGTTTGCATTCTATTGTTTTGGAAGTTCTGTCTAAAATCCCAGTTAAAGATTACCCTTTCTTTAAATTAAAAAGGAAAATATAGAAAATAGCTATAATTGTCAAAACTTTTACATAGAGCCTTAGTGCCATCTAGTGGTAGAATAAAATTAAGACATGTATTACGAAATAGTTGTGGAAATTAACGTTTATGATGTCTCTAGTTAATTGTCAAACCAGACCAATCCCACTTTTGAATGGGATAAAAAGGTGGCATGAGCTGACAGAAGGGATCCCATCTGATACACCTACCTGAGGAAGTCATCAGTACCATCCGATGAACTAGGACCACCTATCCAGTCATCCAGAAGATCCACACATTCCTTGAGAACACTATTCCATTCCTCAATCTTTTCAAGAAGGACACAACCATTCGGGGACATATAGGACCAGACCAGTCTATGGTCCTAAATCTTAAAACTGATTTCTGCTAGCCAATACACTGGTATAGTATTAACTTTCCTATATTTTATTGGAAACGAAAATAATATATTTGCACACACACAAATATATATATATATATATATATATATATATATATATATATATATATATAAATAATGATATAAATCTGACTTGAGTTTAATCTGAGACATCTGTCGGCTGAGAGAAATCAGGTATCAAAGTAATATAAGATATATTGTTATTACAATAAGGAATTGTAAGGGATATATGTATATCCTATAGGTTATTTTGGCTTTCTTAAAAGGTTGCATATCATTAAGGAATTTTCATAATTTTATTGTCACCGATTTTATATTTGATTAATTTGCACAGTATTATTATTATTTTAATAAATATATATTTTGATTTACCACTGCCTTTTATTTGTTGTCAAACTTAGAACAGATCACGAGCTCTTATTGGCTTGGTTTTTATGATAATAAGTTAGAATCTACTCCCTTACAGATTCTAATTTAGTTACATAAAGAATATAGACTGTTAATCAGAGCAGTATAAATATTCTGACAATTTAAAGGGGTTGTCCAACTTCTCAATGTGTTTTAAATCCCCCCTCTTCCCTACTCAGCAGGATCTGTCAATGGAAACATACTTACCTGCTCCCTGATGCTCCATTACACGTCAATGGCTGCAGTGCTGTACATGAACCCCATCTGTTCTGAAAGTTCACATGCTGTCACGGATGTAGTAGGGGAGAACACTAAAAGACAACAAGAAGTAAGGGGAAAGACACTAGGCCTCACCGCTAGGGAAGGAAAAGGGTCATCACCTATAAAACCCTGCTCCTGGCCCTAACTCCTATCCTTATGGGCACCTCTCGATGGTAGAGATACCCATACACAGGAACCTAGAAAACCCTGGTGACCCTTGGATGCCCTAAAGATAATGACAGGGCAGAGACCACCAGTTCCTTCCCTGGTCAAAGAACCAGCTTCTCACTGAGGCCTAGTAAACAACCAAGGGGGGGGGGGGGGGGACAAAACACAACAAGCGGAACACTTAACTTCTGAGGATGATGGATGAACAGGACTCCAGCAAGAACCACACTCCAGCTCTTCCAAATCCAAATGAAGCTATCCCAAGCAAGGAGTGATGGGAAAAGTCAGACTAAATAGGGCGAGGTAAAGGTCACATGATCCACACCTGAACAGACAAAGTGAAACCAAAAGAGGCTGTCAGATCACTAATGCGTAGATAATCTTTCAGACCTTCTGAGACCTGTCACAGATGTGACACATGCGGGGACCAAAGTGGACCCATAGAGCCAGAAACAAGCATCTGGAGGAGGGTAAGTATGCTTGCCTTGATGTATCCCTTGGGGGGAGTTTATAAAAAAAAAAAACGTTGATGAACAATCCCTTTAAAATGTTCATAATTCTTTATGGGACTTAACCCTCGCTCAATGAATAAATTGCTGAATTTGAGTGTTGCTGTGACTAGTGATGATCGAGCACCAAAGTATTCGGGTGTTCGGGCCGAACACATTGCTATATTCGTGTGCTCGGTTGAGCACCTGAGTATAATGGAAGTCAATGGGAGACGACCAGGCACCCCCTGCTCTGAAGAGGAGAGGGTGCCTGGTCCATTGGAAAAGGTCAGAAAGTGACAGAAACACCACCGAAATGGATTGGGAACAGCATGGGGACGATGTCAGGATGCATCTTGGACTCCTAGGTCGCTGCTGGGAATCATGTTGTCCGAGTTGTACGCCACTTTTATAGACTGACAAAAATATGCACAAAACCCCCCCAAAAAAATCTATTTTACAGGAAAAATTGTTAGGAAACATTCTTTCCTGTATATTCAATTGTAAACAGCCTGTATATCACATAAGGTAGGGCCTCATTCACATTGTGGTACAATTGTTCAGGTAGTGGGACTCCTACACTGATAAAGCCTATGCACTAAGTGAAAGAGCTGCCAAAAACTACAAGGAACCAACACTCCAAAACACCCTTTGTTACACATAAACACATCATACACACCCTTGAAAAATTATGATTGATGGCCTGCTGGTGACCCTCAAGAACATTTCGAGCAAGCACCTGCTGATCTGACCATCTAAAACCTTGGGGGCGAGGGCCCGCTGCCTCATTGGTGACTCTAGATCACCTCTGGGTGATTGCACGTCCCCGTGACGGCAACGATCCATTTGGATTTCTGCCCTATCAACTTTCGATGTTCTTTTCTGCGCCTACCATGGTGATCACGGGTAATCAGGGTTCGATGCCAGAGAGGGAGCTTGAGAACGGGATACCACATCCAAGGGGGGTCAATGGCTGAAATCTGATTGGGTGGAGAGGGTGGGTCAAGTTATTAAAGCAGAAAAATCTAAGGAAAGCAGAAGGCGCGCGGCAATTACATACTCCCGACTCGGGGAGGTAGTGACAATAAATAACAATACAGGACTCTTAAGATGCCCTACTATTGGACTGAGTAATAAAAAATTACAGGGAATGTCACTGCAGTATTTTGGATGAGGAAACGTTATACAGGAGAGGCCCTGCTACCGCTTTGTTGACTCTAACTTCTGCCTGATCGCACGTCCCCGTGATGTCCACGATCTATTTGGATATCTTCCCTATCAACTTTCAATGTTATTTTATGCGCCTTCCATGGTGATCACCGATAACGGGAATTCATAGTTCCATTTCAGAAAGGGAGCCTGATAAACGGCTACGTCTACAACTTCAAAGCAAGGCAGCATGAGTTGCGGGCCTGCATGTGAGCTGAACCAGTAAAAGATTTTAGGTGCAGGCCTGCTGGTGAGCTGAAGTGGAACAGACAAACCCAACTTAAATTTGATGGCTGCATTAATTTGAAGGTGACGGTGATACAAATTTTTTCCATCTGCATCTTTCTAAGCAATCTGTCGCCTTAGTCTTTTATCCAGACTCAGTCATTGTGCCACTATGTGGCCTCCTCATGCTGCAATCTCCACACCATGTCACCTTGCCACAAATTTTTATCACGATGCTGCTGCTGCTGCTTAAAAGGCCTTAAACAAATCACCAGGCCCACAATTTAATTTAGGTTTTGGAATCGATAAACCCAACTTCCTTTTGTGGGCTGCATCAGTGGCGTAGCTAGAATTGACTGGGCCCCACAGCAAATTTTTGAATGGGGCTGCATCCCACAGTAATTATTTAGCGACCCCTTCCTTTCATGCAGCCCCCATTCCTGTGGATAGTAAAGATCGCTCTCTCAGACCAGGGCCGGCTGCTGTTCCATCAGTTTTATACACGGTCTATACTGTCACTGTATCTAATTTCATTGTGTAATACTGTTGAGGGGGCCCTGACCAAATCCTTTAGTCCTCCTCCTCCTGGATGGACCCCTTCTGGGTCAGGGCCCTAAAGCTGCAGCTTCCCCTGTTTCCACTATAGCTACGGCCCTGGTCTGCAGGTGACGGTGATACAGCTCCACAGATTGATTCCATCTGCATCTTTCTAAGCAATCTGTGGCCTCAGTCTTTTATCCAGACTCAGTCATTGTGTCACTATGTGGCCTCCTCATGCTGCCATGTCCACACCATGTCACCTTGCCACTCATTTTTATCACCATGCTGCTGATGGTGCTTAAAAGGCCTTAAACTGATCACCAGGCCCACAATCTAATTTAGGTTTTACGCACAAAACCAAAGTAAAAAAACGATTTTATAGGAAAAATTGATTGAAAACATTCTTTCCTGTAAATTTACTTTGCAAGTCCTGAAGAGGCATTCCGATACAACCTGTATATCACATAATGGAGGGCCTCATTCACATTGAGTTGCGGGCCTGCAGGTGAGCTGACCAAGTAAAAGATTTTAGGTGCAGGCCTGCTACTGAGCTGACCCTCTAAAACATTAGGGGCGAGGGCCTGCTGCTGAACTGACCCTCTAAAACATTATGGGTGAGGGCCTGCTGCTGAAATGACCCTCTAAAACATTATGGGTGAGGGCCCTTCTGCTGAACTTACCCTCTAAAACATTATGGGCGAGGGCCTACTGCTGAACTGACCCTCTAAAACATTATGGGCGAGGGCCTGCTGCTGAACTTACCCTCTAAAACATTATGGGCGAGGGCCTGCTGCTGGACTGACCCTCTAAAACATTATGGGCGAGGGCCTGCTGCTGAACTGACCCTCTAAAACATTAAGGACGAGGGCCTGCTGCTGAGCTGACCCTCTAAAACATTAGGGGCGAGGGCCTGCAGTTGAGCTGACCCTATTAAAAAAATTAGAGTGGAGGAAATAGACAAGCTGGATAAGGAGGAGGAGGAAGAGGAGGAGAAAACAAGATTCAACCATATACTTTTTTTTGTGGTGGAAAAGATGCATGGGAATACACTACAGTAGATTGAGTACATTATAAATGATAGATTGAAATTGCCTCTATGTTCATCTTCAGCTCAGCTCTCCTCTGGTGGAGTTGAGAAGTCAGGGGCAATCCAGGCCTTGTTCCTTTTTATCTGAGTCAACCTGTCAGATAAGCGTATCCGCTTGTCCACTAGCAATGCTGGTATAATGTCGCTTTTGCAACCCCACGTACTCTTCCAGCCTGTTGCGGTGCTGCGGATACCTCCCCCTCTGTACTGCTGTCCTCGCTTGGCTTTTTACCTTCCTATGTTGTGTCAGTGACCTCATCATCAACCACCTCCTCTTCCACTTCCTCACTCTGCTCATCCTCCTGACTTGACCTAACCACAACCTCAGTGATTGGCAACTGTGTCTCATCATCATCCACCTCGTGAACGAATGATTGCCATTCACCACCGTCATCTTTTTGAGACTGTGAAAGCTCAAGAGGTTGGGAATCAGGGCACAATATCTCAGGTCCCTCTTCAATCGTGCCGACTTGGACAGTGTTGTCCTGCGCCACCCAACTAAGTTGGACATGAAGCTGGATACAGTGGATGTTTTTTTTTTTCTGGTGCACTGGCAGCAGGCACAGTTTCATTGTGCCCAGGGCCATGCACCATCAGCATCACGCCCACTTCCCTGTCCCTTAGTGCTCGCCTTCTTCATTTTAATTGTTTTGTCACTAGATGTGGCGCAGATTGTTCTACAGTCTTCTAAAGACACCGTTTTGTAATGCAGGACAGTATATGTCACAGAAACACACAGAATATGGACACTAGATTAGGCCCAGATATTTGGATTTTGTTCTAAAGAAACAGTTTTCTGATGCAGGACAGTATATGTCACAGAAACACACAGAATATGGACACTAGATTAGGCCCAGATATTTGTATTTTGCTCTAAAGAAACAGTTTTCTGATGCAAGACAGTATATGGCACATAAACACACAGAATATGGACACTAGATTAGGCCCAGTTTTTTGGATTTTTCCCTAAAGACATTGTTTTCTGATGCAGGACAGTATATGTCACAGAAACACACAGAATATACACACTAGATTAGGCCCAGATATTTGGATTTTGCCCTAAAGAAACAGTTTTCTGATGCAGGACAGTATATGTCGCAGAAACACACAGAATATAGACGCTAGATTAAGCCCAGATATTTGGATTTTTCTCTAAAGAAACAGTTTTCTGATGCAGGACAGAATATGTCACAGAAACACACATTTCGGACAGCCAATCACTGTAATGCCAGCAGCCAACATGGCTACTGGCATTACAGTGATGGCAGTACTTACCTGCATGTTTATTGGCTGCTTAGCAGCTGCGAAACATGCGGGGAGGAGACTCGAGCATGCCGCTCGAGCACATGTGGTACTCGGCCAAGTACCGCCATGTGCCGAGCATAGCGATGCTCGAGCCGAACAAGTGTTCGGCCGAGCATGCTCGCTCATCACTAACTGTGACTCTTTTGTTCAGGCATGAGTAGGCAGCCTGTTTTATTTAAATGACAGGTTGTTTGTGGAAGTGCATCATGGAATGAACAAAGCAGATTTCTGAGGACCTCAGATGAAGAGTTGTTGATGCTCATCAGGCTAGAAAAAGGTTATAAAACCCTTAGACTCCACCAATCCACAGTCAGGCAGATTCATACAACACAGTCAGGCAACTCATACTTTTTCCACTCACAGACGTGATAGTGGATAATTTCCCCCAATAAATAAATTAACAAGTCTAGTATTTTTACTTATTTGTTTGTTTTGATTATCTTTGTCTACTTTTAGGACTTCTATGAAAGTCTAATGTAGTTTTAGGTTACATTTATGCAGAAATATAGAACATTCTGAAGGGTTCACATGCTGAGTGAGTGTTGAAATTGGTAATAAAATCACATCCTTTGGTGCCTCAGGCTCAAAGTTCAAAAGGAAAGAATCTATTATCCCTCAATTTATTCACTACCTAGTAGATGTGGTGTATCATTGCGTACTGATTGCTGTGAATATTGCTCAGTTTTTGTATTTGATGTGTATCTGGGTTTTCAGCCCAGTGAGCTAAACCAGTCGTGTAAAAACGCTTTCCAAATCTGTTTTGGCTGTAGATATTCTCTGTGTCCTCAGTAATGATTACATATGCTGTTTTACACATTTACCTAGCTGTGAAATGCACATTGTGGACATTTGCACGCATACAGTATTTCATTTATCATATCATTATCACCCTGTTTTCATGTATTGCAATGTTTAGTTTAGAGCTTCTATTCAGGCTTCTGTATGTTAGCTCAAAACACCAGTGAGTAATTATAATTTAATTATGCATGAAAGTATAATTCACTCTCCTTTATTGCTTATACAATAGGTAAACACACGTTTTACGCAAATTCCAAAATGAAACGTCTGCATTCCTCCCAAAAAAAAAACTCACATGAGTCTGTTTGTCTGCCTCAGAAATATTGTGATTTTTGAGTATTTTTTTATACTTTGTTATTCACGTGTCTTTACTTCGTTTCTTTCCTAGGGCAAACTGTTACCCAGTAGTCTAAACTTCATTTGCCTAAATTCAGTAATCTAAGCAAGTCACAGTTGCCATGGTTACAATTCCCAGTTCTCCGCACTTACTTGGGAATGGTGGCATGACAATGCCTTTTTTATTTGTCTTCTGTATCTAAGCATATTTTTAAGCAGAGGTAAAAAGAGTATTCCCATCAAGACCATCTGTTTCATTGTTATACTGAATTTGTCATTTGACTGACAAGGTGGCCATTGTGATGTTAAAATGCCACTTTGTACGCATTGTTACATCTCCTAATTAAGAAAAGATGGAAACAAAGAATCCGCATCACCTTAAATCTCTTTTGTTTTCTTTCCTGTGATAATTATTACAATGGATTGTAGACAGTTCTTTATAAGAAGGGGGCAGAGGTAAAACAAAAGCTGCAGGACAATATGCAGTGACATAAACTCAAAAACTGGCTGAATGTCTTAAATTTATGAGTAACACTGTAATAAACATTTAAATCTGATATTGTGCTTAAACATAATGGTTTAGGAGAACACTGGTGTTTTAGATCTGCTGATGGAGGGTTAATTAGGCTGTAAAGTACTACATTAAGGAAGGGATAAACAGGGATTATTAATTTTTTGTGCCAGCTGTTCCTTGGCATGTACGACAAACATGTCATGGCAGTTCCAACATCCTAAATAAGATGATGTGACAGACTGCCTCAGTGATCACATGCCAATAGGCAAATGCATGCCAGCTCATCTGTTCACAGTACTGAACATGGTTATGCAGAAAATAATCTGCCTTGCACTGCAGCCTTCAGAATCACATTTTGCATCCCACGGGTCTCGTGCCTCGCAAATTCTCAAAGGAAGACTTCATGTCCAATCTTAAGAAGGAGAATGCTGGTCTAAAAATGTTGTTGAGACTGTTGGAAGGCGGAAGTATTTAAGTAAATGATCATATTAACTTCTGTGAATTATGTTTGTTTTTTGCTGTACGACAGGTTGAAAAGGAGCAATAGGTTGATCTTTTTTAGGATCGAGGTAAATTTGCATAGGATGTGGACAGGTAGGAAGTATATAAAGGTATGGTAGACATAGGCAGGGGCGGATTTGGAACCTAAAGTGGCCCTGGAAAAAAAAAAACCTAAAAGTGTCCCCATATTGTAGGAGGGTCTAAATCAGGGGTCTCAAACTCAATTTACCTGGGGGCCGCAGGAGGCAGAGTCTGGGTGAGGCTGGGCCGCATAAGGGATTTCACAAAAAAAAAAGTCCTCAAATGTCATTATTAACAGTTTTAATTATTTCTTCTGAACATGAAGTGTCCTGAACATGAATAGAACATTGAGTGAAGATCATGAACAGTTCTTCTGAACGTGGCATCTTTTGCCTACTCCTTGCTGCCAGAGACTTGACAGCGCTTCTTCTCACAAATCCGAACCACATTTGGCTTTAGAGAGGAAGCAGTTGAGACCCTCAGTATGGCTTGAAGATGATCATCATTAAGTCACGACACATGTCCCCCCCCCCCTTCCGCCCCGCAGCTCACCTGGCCCTGGTCCCGTCTGCAGCAGCTGGCTTCTCCTATGGTATCTTCGCTCTGCCTCAGACAATCGCTGGCTTGAGAACCGTATTTTTCGCCATATAAGACGCAGGTTTTAGAGGAGAACAATAAGAAAAAAAAAATTTCCATTACACCTCAGGTCAGACCAGCAATCAGACCCCCAATGCCTCAGATCAGCCCGCATGTCAGCCATCAGCCCCCCCATGTCAGCCATCAGCCCCCCATGTCGGCCATCAGCCCCCCATGTCAGCCATCATGCCCCCATGTCAGCCATCAGCCCCCCATGTCAGCCATCAACCCCCCATGTCAGCCATCAACCCCCCATGTCAGCCATCAACCCCCCATGTCAGCCATCAGCCCCCCATGTCAGCCATCAGCCCCCCATGTCAGCCATCAACCCCCCATGTCAGCCATCAGCCCCCCATGTCAGCCATCAGCCCCCCATGTCAGCCATCAGCCCCCCATGTCAGCCATCATGCCCCCATATCAGCCATCAGCCCCCCATGTCAGCAATCAGCCCCCCATGTCAGCCATCAGCCCCCCATGTCATATTTCACCCCCTAAATGTCACATTTCTCCCCCCCAGCTCCCTCCATGTTGTCACATTTCTCCCCCCCTGGCTCCCTCCATGTTGTCACATTTCTCCCCCCCGGCTCCCTCCATGTTGTCACATTTCTCCCCCCTGGCTCCCTCCATGTTGTCACATTTCTCCCCCCCTGGCTCCCTCCATGTTGTTACATTTCTCCCCCTCTGGCTCTCTCCATGTTGTCACATTTCTCCCCCTCTGGCTCCCTCCATGTTGCCACATTTCTCCCCCTCTGGCTCCCTCCATCCTCCATCTTGTCACATTTCTCCCCCCCCCATCCATGTTATCATATCTCTCCCCCTCCATGCCATCCATGTTGTGTTTTCACTCACATCACACTCGCTACCCTAACATAACACAACCTGACCTGTCCTGACTCTCCTGCCGGCTGCCTGCGACTCTTCAATTCAATCTTTTTCTGACCGCTGTGGCTGTGTCAGACTTCTCACCTCTGACAGTCCCTCTGCTCTGGCTGCTTCCCGCCGCCGCGGCACTGCTCACTCACCCTGTCACACCCCCGTGGCCTGCCCTGAGCCCATGTGACCATGTGTTGCCCTGACGGCGCTGCAGCAGTACTACAGTAAGTCAGATGATTTTTTTTTTTCATTTATTTTTGCGCAGGCCGGCCGTTGGTGCGGGCCACAAAATATTGTACTGAGGGCCGCGAGTTTGAGACCCCTGGTCTAAATTGACAGGCAGCAGGGCAACAAAAGTAGGGGGGTTAGCAATACTATGTGCAAAAAAACACATACTACAATGCCACACCATATATTGCCCCAAAATCTGTCCCTCTGAGTAGGCCATCAATAGAGGCCATTTTCTCTACTCCTCTTACAGTTGTTTCTGATTAAGATATGGAGCAAGGGGCTTATGGTGCTAGAGGTGAGATGTGGGACATAGTTGAATTCAGGAGGGAATGTCATTTGCCAGGTACATGAGTACTTGATTCTCACAGAGTTAATTACAACTGATAGCTTATTATGTACCCAGCCAGCAACAGAAATAGGGGCTTGGGAGGCCCCCTGGGCATCGGCGCAACCAGGAAATTTCCCTGTAAGATCTATGGCCAATCCGCCCCTGGACATAGGTCAAAAGCAGAAGTGAGGCATAGAAGATGGCAGAACCTACACAAAAAGTCTTACTGACACAAGACCATCCAATTAAGAATTACTGCAAAGAAAAATTAGGGGTCAGTCAGCACATCCAGTGCGCAGGTGCGCATTGCCATGGCTGAAAGCACAAAGGCAAAAAAAATATACAATGCAACAGCACTCTGCAAACCAAATAAAGTACAATAATGCTAAAATAATAGAAAGTATTCTGGTGCAAATGCTACACTAATAAATTTGAGATGCTTGGCAAATCATTTTGTACAAAATTATTTGGGCCCGTCTGTCAAACGTCAAGGCGATCTCAGTAAGACAGGAACTTAACACTAAATACCACATTAACTGGTGTCATACTGGCCTCCATTACATTCAGGGAATGCAGGTTCCACATGCATGCCGAGCCCACATTATATTATGCCTCTTATGGTGCCAAAATGGCCTCCATTATATTCAGGGGATGCAGGCTCCTCATGCATGCCGAACCCACACTATATAATACCTCTTTGGTGCCGGCCTCCATTTTGTTCAAGGAATGCAGGTTCCACTAGCATGCTGAGCCCACTCTGTATTCCACCTTACCTGGTGCCAAATGGCCTCCAATACGTACAGGGAGAGTGGACTACAGCTTTTTAGCTATACTAATTAAAATCAGCCTATGGGGCAGACAGGTTAATCAGGAGTGCACGACCAACAGAGTCAGCCACACCTGCAATACAAACTGCAAAGAAAAATTGGGGGTCAGTCAGCACATCCAGTGCGCAGGTGCGCTTTGCCATGGCTGAAAGCAAAAAGGCAAAAAAAAAAAAACAATGCAACAGCACTCTGCAAACCAAATAAAGTACAATAATGCCGAAATAATAGAAAGTATTCTGGTGCAAATGCTACGCTAATAAATTTGAGATGCTTGGCAAATCATTTTGTACAAAATTATTTGGGCCCGTCTGCCAAACGTCAAGGCGATCTCAGTAAGACGGGAACCTAACACTAAATACCACATTAACTGGTGCCATACTGGCCTCCATTACATTCAGGGAATGGAGGCTCCACATGTATGCCGAGCCCACATTGTATTATGCCTCTTATGGTGCCAAAATGGCCTCCATTATATTCAGGGGATGCAGGCTCCTCATGCATGCCGAACCCACACTATATAATACCTCTTTGGTGCTGGCCTCCATTTTGTTCAAGGAATGCAGGTTCCACTAGCATGCTGAGCCCACTCTGTATTCCACCTTTCCTGGTGCCAAATGGCTTCTAGTACATACAGGGAGTGGGCTACAGCTTTATAACTACAGGGAGTGCAGAATTATTAGGCAAATGAGTATTTTGACCACATCATCCTCTTTATGCATGTTGTCTTACTCCAAGCTGTATAGGCTCGAAAGCCTACTACCAATTAAGCATATTAGGTGATGTGCATCTCTGTAATGAGAAGGGGTGTGGTCTAATGACATCAACACCCTATATTAGGTGTGCATAATTATTAGGCAACTTCCTTTCCTTTGGCAAAATGGGTCAAAAGAAGGACTTGACAGGCTCAGAAAAGTAAAAAATAGTGAGATATCTTGCAGAGGGATGCAGCACTCTTAAAATTGCAAAGCTTCTGAAGCGTGATCATCGAACAATCAAGTGTTTCATTCAAAATAGTCAACAGGGTCGCAAGAAGCGTGTGGAAAAACCAAGGCGCAAAATAACTGCCCATGAACTGAGAAAAGTCAAGCGTGCAGCTGCCAAGATGCCACTTGCCACCAGTTTGGCCATATTTCAGAGCCAAAGTCAAGCGTGGCGCCGGTGGTGTCGTGGAGTGGGCCTGCTGTGTAACCTGCACTCCCTGAAGTGTATGGTAGCCGTCATGGCACCTAACAGGTAGAATTTAGCGTAGGAACCCGTCTAACAGAGATCGCCTTGACGCTCGGCAGACGGGCTCAAATAATTTTGTACAAAACGATTTGCCAAGTATCTCGCACTTATAGTGTAGCACTTGTTATTATTATGCAATTTTGTACTCTATATTGCAGTTTATTGTCGCATTGCATGTTTCTGTCTTTTAATGTTGTTCCCTGCCATAGCAATGTGCTACTGCGGTTTGGTATGTGCAGACTGACCCCCTTTTTTGGCTTTTCTTTGCAGTTTGTACTGGAGGTGTGGCTGCCTCCTCAGTCATGCACTCCTGACCATCCTGTCTGCCCTATAGGCTGATTTTAATTAGTGTTAGTACATAGTCAGGCCTGCTCCCCCTCACTCACTGAAGCCATGGCACCAGGAGTGAGATAGTTTGTGGACTCTCACTGCAATCCTTGGTAGCCGTTTGGCGCCGGTGGTGTCGTGGAGTGGGCCTGCTGTGTAACCTGCACTCCCTGAAGTGTATGGTAGCCGTCATGGCACCTAACAGGTAGTATTCAATGCAGGTACGTGGAACCTACACTCTCTGAAGTGTATGGTAGCCGTCATGGCACCTAACAGGTAGAATTTAGCGTAGGAACCCGTCTAACAGAGATCGCCTTGACGCTCGGCAGACAGGCTCAAATAATTTTGTACAAAACGATTTGCCAAGTATTTCGCACTTATAGTGTAGCACTTGTTATTATTATGCAATTTTGTACTCTATATTGCAGTTTATTGTCGCATTGCATGTTTCTGTCTTTTAATGTTGTTCCCTGCCATAGCAATGTGCTACTGCGGTTTGGTATGTGCTGACTGACCCCCTTTTTTGGCTTTTCTTTGCAGTTTGTACTGGAGGTGTGGCTGCCTCCTCAGTCATGCACTCCTGACCATCCTGTCTGCCCTATAGGCTGATTTTAATTAGTGTTAGTACATAGTCAGGCCTGCTCCCCCTCACTCACTGAAGCCATGGCACCAGGAGTGAGATAGTTTGTGGACTCTCACTGCAATCCTTGGTAGCCGTTTGGCGCCGGTGGTGTCGTGGAGTGGGCCTGCTGTGTAACCTGCACTCCCTGAAGTGTATGGTAGCCGTCATGGCACCTAACAGGTAGTATTCAATGCAGGTACGTGGAACCTACACTCCCTGAAGTGTATGGTAGCCGTCATGGCACCTAACAGGTAGAATTTAGCGTAGGAACCCGTCTAACAGAGATCGCCTTGACGCTCGGCAGACGGGCTCAAATAATTTTGTACAAAACGATTTGCCAAGTATCTCGCACTTATAGTGTAGCACTTGTTATTATTATGCAATTTTGTACTCTATATTGCAGTTTATTGTCGCATTGCATGTTTCTGTCTTTTAATGTTGTTCCCTGCCATAGCAATGTGCTACTGCGGTTTGGTATGTGCTGACTGACCCCCTTTTTTGGCTTTTCTTTGCAGTTTGTACTGGAGGTGTGGCTGCCTCCTCAGTCATGCACTCCTGACCATCCTGTCTGCCCTATAGGCTGATTTTAATTAGTGTTAGTACATAGTCAGGCCTGCTCCCCCTCACTCACTGAAGCCATGGCACCAGGAGTGAGATAGTTTGTGGACTCTCACTGCAATCCTTGGTAGCCGTTTGGCGCCGGTGGTGTCGTGGAGTGGGCCTGCTGTGTAACCTGCACTCCCTGAAGTGTATGGTAGCCGTCATGGCACCTAACAGGTAGTATTCAATGCAGGTACGTGGAACCTACACTCCCTGAAGTGTATGGTAGCCGTCATGGCACCTAACAGGTAGAATTTAGCGTAGGAACCCGTCTAACAGAGATCGCCTTGACGCTCGGCAGACGGGCTCAAATAATTTTGTACAAAACGATTTGCCAAGTATCTCGCACTTATAGTGTAGCACTTGTTATTATTATGCAATTTTGTACTCTATATTGCAGTTTATTGTCGCATTGCATGTTTCTGTTTTTTTTTTTTTTTCATATTTCAGAGCTGCAACATCACTGGAGTGCCCAAAAGCACAAGGTGTGCAATACTCAGAGACATGGCCAAGGTAAGAAAGGCTGAAAGACGACCACCACTGAACAAGACACACAAGCTGAAACGTCAAGACTGGGCCAAGAAATATCTCTAAGGTTTTATGGACTGATGAAATGAGAGTGAGTCTTGATGGGCCAGATGGATGGGCCCGTGGCTGGATTGGTAAAGGGCAGAGAGCTCCAGTCCGACTCAGACGCCAGCAAGGTGGAGGTGGAGTACTGGTTTGGGCTGGTATCATCAAAGATGAGCTTGTGGGGCCTTTTCGGGTTGAGGATGGAGTCAAGCTCAACTCCCAGTCCTACTGCCAGTTTCTGGAAGACACCTTCTTCAAGCATTGGTACAGGAAGAAGTCTGCATCCTTCAAGAAAAACATGATTTTCATGCAGGACAATGCTCCATCACACGCGTCCAAGTACTCCACAGCGTGGCTGGCAAGAAAGGGTATAAAAGAAGAAAATCTAATGACATGGCCTCCTTGTTCACCTGATCTGAACCCCATTGAGAACCTGTGGTCCATCATCAAATGTGAGATTTACAAGGAGGGAAAACAGTACACCTCTCTGAACAGTGTCTGGGAGGCTGTGGTTGCTGCTGCACGCAATGTTGATGGTGAACAGATCAAAACACTGACAGAATCCATGGATCAAAAGTGAAGAAAAAAGAAAGAGGGTTATCCAAAAGCTGCCAGGGACTGTGCTATGTCCCTGAAGAAAAGGATAAAGAAGGGGCGCCACAAGGATAGTATGAAAAAAGGGGTTTCAGCAAGGAAAAAAAAGTGTTGTTGGAGAGGCAGCTCTGGTGTGGGTTGAAACCAACCACCACAGAGGAATCGAGGTAATTAGTGAAGGGTAGGGAACAGGGGGTGGTCACCCACCCCGAGTTATAACCGATCACTGTATAAAAACAGTTGAGCGCCAAACTCCTAGGAGACAGAATAGTGGAGTTGGAAAGTCGTTGACAATAGCAAAGATCACCAAACTCAAGTGCTATAGGCTGGTAGGTAGAGCACCGTTGGGAATAGGTTATGAAAAATAAAATGATGCTTGTAAAATTATTAGGTCAAGTCATGTAGCAATAAAACTGAATAGATGCATAAAATAAATATTTCAAGAAAGTTAAAAAATATTAGAACTATGGGAACAATAAAAATAAAATCATTGGTAAAAATCCACTCACTTCACAGGGGGGGCACCACAAGGATGTACTTAGAGCACCTGTGGCAAGTCACCCCCCTAAGCCGGGATCGCGTATAAGTTGTCAGAGGTAGACGTCTACGTCCTGGGTGTACAGCCTGGTTGGTAAAGCAGCAGACAAATCCAAAGGTACGTATTTGATCCTCTTTAATGATAAAACATAAGGCTCAACGCGTTTCAGGGGTCACAATACCCCCTTCATCAGGAGCAAAGAAAGGTGGCTATATTGGTCACTGATTTGTTTTTGTTTTGTTTTTGAATGTCAGAAATGTATATTTGTGAATGTTGAGATGTTATATTGGTTTCACTGGTAAAAATAAATAATTGTAATGGGTATATATTTGTTTTTTGTTAAGTTGCCTAATAATTATGCACAGTAATAGTCACCTGCACACACAGATATCCCCCTAAAATAGCTAAAACTAAAAACAAACTAAAAACTACTTCCAAAAATATTCAGCTTTGATATTGAGTTTTTTGGGTTCATTGAGAACATGGTTGTTGTTCAATAATAAAATTAATCCTCAAAAATACAACTTGCCTAATAATTCTGCACTCCCTGTATACTAATTAAAATCAGCCTATGGGGCAGACAGGTTAATCAGGAGTGCACGACCAACAGAGTCAGCCACACCTCCAATACAAACTGCAAAGAAAAATTAGGGGTCAGTCAGTACATCCAGTGTGCCTCCATTACATTCAGGAAATGCAGGTTCCACATGCATGCCGAGCCCACATTATATTATGCCTCTTATGGTGCCAAAATGGCCTCCATTATAATTAATTCAGAATTACTGAATAGAATTACAAACCTATAAAGTGATGTGGCAGGTAAAACTGTTAAGGGATAGAGGTTTAAATTCAACCCAGATTTAAAGGGGTTGTCCAGCAGGATAAAACATTTTTTATAGAAGGAGCAGAAAAGGTTCGAAAATAGAGAAGCATTGCTCTCTACACTGATTCCCTGCAGCCATCATTCCAACTCTTACCAGGTTCATGGTCCCAGGATAGGCATGTAGGAAATGCCAATAATTGGTTGACGATGGTCACTGCTTCACCAGTGGTTGACAGAGCAGACTCCTGAGATGTTCTATGTCTTGAGCTGAAACTAGAATGCATAGATTTTCGAGGACTGATAGACATTGTAACGGCAGCAACAGGGGATCGGTGCAGTAATACTGCTTTTTTAAAACCAACATGTTATCTCACCAGATAGTCCTTTTAAAGGGATTATCCCATGGCTAATGTAAAAAATGAAAATCAGACATCATAAAGTGCATGAGGATCTCTTTCTAAGAAAGCTAGAACCAGCCCTGTACCTCACATGGATCCAGAGATCTCAACAACCACCAACCATCATGCATATTCATATAAAACATGGCAAACAATTTTTTTGGGTTACATGTGTATTTTTGGTTTCATCAATAATCTGTTATATATACAAAATGTCAGCTGGACAGCAGTTCAATGCTGTCAATTTAGATTTCTAAAATAAGGGTGAGGCCAGTATTTCTATGCATTAAACGGGTTGCCCAAGATCATAGGAAATTGGGACAAAGATAGGCAATGGTATGAAATAGCCAAAGAAACTTTAGTTACCCTTTCCCTGCTGCTCCAGCACTTAGAGCCTGGTGCTCCCCACCAATCCTTGTTCATTGGGCCGCAATGATGATATCATGCCAACGACGTAAATAATTCTTCCTTTGTCTTTTTTTTATTATTCCCTGCCTGAGCATAAATTTTTAATGATCTCAGACAACTTCTGTTAGAATTGATATAGAAATCTATAGATATCTCTATAGAACCCTGTGGTATATTTTAAACTTTATAGGTAGCATTGGATTTTTGCTGCTAGTGTGGCAACAGGGTACAACAATGTGTTCACTAGCTTCGGTAAAATTACTGTATGTGTAGGTAAAAAATTTAATCTCTTGCACAAATCCATAGCCTTAATTGTAATAATTAAAGGGGTTACTGGGATTTTCATATTGATGGCCTATCTTCAGGAAGGGTCATCAATATGAGATCGGCAGGGTCTGCCCCCGATAGCTGATTAGCTGTGTCCTCCTTGCAGCTTACCAAGCGGCTTTGCTTGGTGTTGCAGCTCAGCCCCATTCAGTTGGGGCTGAGCTGTGCCTAGGCCATATGACCAATGAACATGACATCACATAGCCTAGGTAGAGGACTAAGCTCTCATGAATAGGGTTGAGTGAACCCGAACTGTAAAGTTCGGGTTCGTGCTGAACTTTAGGATTTTTGGACCCCGGACCCCGACCCTTTCAGTAAAAGTTCGGGTTCGGTGTTCGGCGATTTAATGGCGCTTTTTGAAAGGCTGCAGAGCAGACAATCAACAAGCGTTTAGCTTGTGTGCCCTTAGAAGTCATCACAGCCATGCCTACTAATGGCATGGCTGTGATTGGCCAGTGCAGCATGTGACCCAGCCTCTATATGAGCTGGAGTCACGTAGCGCTGCACATCACTCCGCTGTGCTTAGTGTAGGGATAGGATGCTGCTGTGAGGGAGA
The DNA here is from genome assembly GCF_905171765.1 of Bufo bufo. Lineage (NCBI taxonomy): Eukaryota > Metazoa > Chordata > Amphibia > Anura > Bufonidae > Bufo > Bufo bufo. Next base: position 543,388,938 of record NC_053389.1, read on the forward strand.
TTATAGGAAAGAAACTTTAATCTGAAGTGCTTCTTAACTCAGCGATCTACCTAGATTTTGTTTTGTGGGTGCAGTGCACAATCTTTTTACCCTGCCCTGAGCCCAGTGACACAGAAAAATAACTTTTATCTGTCTGTTAGTTAGGTGGGTGGTGGCGACCATTTTATGCAAGTTCTGTGCACCAGCACAGCATACAGTATGTGCATTTGTGACAGTCAAATAGAAGCTTGAATTCTTATATTCTGGGTTTAAAAAAATCACCCATTTTTGGCCTTTGCAGCATTTGTCATTGTTAAATACAAGCTTAAAATACTGCACTAATTTTCTGGGTTTAAAAAAAGCACCCATTTTTTTTACAATACCTCCATCTGGGGCATATGCAGCATTTGTCAGTTTGCAATTTAAGCTTGAAATACTGCAATAATTTTCTGGGTTTTAAAAAACACCCTTTTTGGCCAAAATACAAAATTTTACAGCCCTTGCTGCATCTGTCAGTGTGAAATACAAGCGTTATATACTGCTGACATATTCTGTTATTAAAAATAATTTCACAAATATTTCTGTTACATTGTCGGGTGACATTCATCAATTTTTGGCTGTGATATTCCCCTGCTCTACCTAGTTGACAGGTTAATACATTTTACACATTTTTCTGTTACATAGTTGGGTGACATTCACCAATTTTTGGCTGTGATATACCCCTGCTCTACCTAGTGGACTGGTTCATAAATTTGAAAAAAAATTCTGTTACATTCTTGGGTGACATTTTACAATTTTTGCCGTGAATAAACCCCTGCTCTGCATAGGTGACAGGGACCGAAATTTTTAAAAATCATCTGTTCCATTGGTGGGTGACATTAACCCATTTCTGGAGATGAAAAAACCCTGCTCTGCATAGGTGACAGGGACTTAAATTTCTAAAAAATGTCTTTATTTGGCCCTTTCATTCGATCCTTCTGCTTTAATAATTTGTCCCGTTCAGATAATGCAACCGTCTGCATCCGGTCAGAAAGGATCCATTTGTATTATCTTTAACATAGCCAGGACGGATCTGTCTTGAACACCATTGAAAGTCAATGGAGAACGGATCCGTTTTCTATTGTGCCAGATTGTGTCAGTGAAAACGGACTGACTTATATTGTGTGCCAGGACGGATCAGTTTGGCTCAGTTTCATCAGATGGACACCACAACGCTGCAAGCAGCGTTTTGGTGTTATTCTCCAAAGCGAAATGGAGACTGAACTGATGCAAACTGATGCATTCTGAGCGTATCCTTTTCTATTCAGAATGCATTAGAATGCAAACTGATCCGTTTTGGACCGCTTGTGAGAGCCCTGAACGGTTCTCACAAATGGAAAGCCAAAACGCGAGTGTGAAAGTAGACTAAGCTGCATATATTTTACTGTATGTGATTGATTTCTATTTTTAAATATAGATCAAACTGATCTTACAACACGATAACCCTTTCTGTATCCCTTGAGGATTCATAGTACAAGAAACACATGAGTGAACCTCATTTTCATAAGTTATATTTAGTGTGGAGCGAATTGATCCGGACGAAGTGGAATTCGATCCGAATTTCAGGGAAAATTCAATTTGACGCAAAATTGAATTTCCTTGTGATTCATGGTAGCAAATCGATTTTCCCTGAAACGGCGGTAAAAATAAAAAAAAAATCATACTTACCTCATCCGTTTGAGCGCTCAGACATCTGCCCCATCTTGATTGAAGATCTCGCATGAAATCCCGTGCGAGGTGACGTGATGTCACCACGCAGACTTTCGTGATGATGTAATCACAGGCCACGCGAGATTTCGTCCTAGATCTTCAATCAAGATGGTGGCGGCTGGCTCTTCGTGATCAAATAGATGAAGGTAATTTTGATTTTATTCTTTTTTTTTTTACTTTACACTGTAATAATCAGATGTTGCAATCAGCTATGCATGCAGCATCTGAGAGTACAATGATGGGCTGCCGCTCCCTGTCATTGCACCCACTAATTAGAAAGAAATGCACTTAAAAAGAAATGAATTTTTTGGTAAAATTCGGCAAGGCAGCCGAATCTAATTTTTCAATACTTCGCTCGTTAATAGAAATATTAACTGAAAAGCGTGAGTAGAGAGCTTTAACGAATCTCCTAGCACCCTGACCGGGTACCTCCGTTGATGGATGCTCCTAGTGCTTCCCGAGGACTCCAAGCACTCCGCTCTACACCAAAACCACCACAGGAACCAGGAACAGCTCTTACAAGAGCTAATAGTATAGCCAGGGGAGTATAGCAAATCTTCAGCGTATAGCAATCCCCAGTGTCGATCAGTTACCCAAACACCAGCCTCAACATGATGAAGGGTAAAGCAGGAACTCTTTATTGAACACACAAGCATTGACTTATATACACATTTTCCAACAAGGTTACTACCCCCGTGGACCTGCTTGGGAACTGAGGACATAACCTAGCAGCCAATCCTTTACAGCTTTACAGTTCAAACACTCCCATACAAAATCCTCCCCTCTGCCTGTGATACAATTACCTTACACAATGGGTTAATGTAATTATCACAGGCAGGAGAATACATGGTTTTAAACAATGTCTTCTGTCCTGGAGACAACCGAGGAGTAATTCAATTATCTCTCAGGACAAATGGAAATCGCCAATTCACACGTGGGGACAATAGGACAGACATCACTATTCAAATATACAATGCCCCAACCATTACAGTAAATATAGACATTTAACATATCCCCAGATGGCTTGGATCTGAGCGCTCAATATATCCAAACAGCTCTCAGATGCCACAAACACAGTCAAATCACCATGGGGTTTAAGTTTAGCATGGGCTGATGAGAGGGCCCATAATCCTGGGGAAAGAGGCTGGCAACCAAGCTTCTCCAGCACCCAGTGGCGAGGTTGGTTTCGCCACAAGAGTAATGATATGTAACAGATATTCAGACAGATGAAAGGCACAAGACTACAGTATAAAAAATATATAGAAAAAATAAAAGTGCATGAACAAGGGGTGACACTCATAAACTGGAAGGTTACAAGCTAAGTGGGAAGATCATGAGCAAATAACTCTATGAAATCTAGTAAATCCGTGAAACATTCCTGAAGATACAAGAAAGGTTGACAAGCTTTATTTTAAGACACACTGTATATTCTCAGCCAGGCTGGCTTGGAAGTGTACTTTATTTTTTATCTTTTTTTTCAGGATTTTGAAAACTAGTTTTATTATTAAATTCAAAAAATAATTAGTTTTAAAATAATACTATGTTTCCTACCAAGAAATTAGATAAAACAGTTCAACTAATAGCTCTACAGTGCTCATCCTAAAAATATATTCTTGAGTTGGTTACTGCTACCTGGAGTTGGGTGTATAAGGCTAATTTCACATCTGCGCCAGGGTTTCCGCCATAAACGCAAACATTAATGCAGTGTTGGATTTGCATTATCCAATTTTTTTGATGGGAGAAATAGAAAGATATAGTGCTACAAGCAGAGCTTCTTTTCCTGGTAAAGAAAATTGTAATCTGCAATAGAGGCTGATAACAGAGCCTTGAACATATATGTGAACACAGCCTTATTGTTTTACATTTCATACCTCACATTTACAGTACATTCCCTTTCCGATTGAGGTCCACTGGTGATTGCACAATACCGAACTGTTCCCATCTGAAGTGATTAGCTATTTCTTGGTTGTTGATCCTATACTGATCAATACTTTTACCTTATTCATCTTAGGCTGGCTATGCTATTGCAATGGCTGTTTTCTCAACTCACACTCGAATGACAGCTATTTTCACTATCTTTACCATAAACATGCACAGTTGACAAGCATGCATGTTTATTTCAGTTGGGAAAGGCCAGGACCTAAGGACTGACATGTTGAAAGCCAGCATGCCCGATGCTTCATTTCCCAGAATCTGCTATATGGGGATATGTTGGAAATTAGATAGTCAGCTGATAAGATCAACACTTGCAGGTTTATTAGATGGTCATCTAATGTATATGGCCAGCTTATCACTGTCTTCATAGCATTTTATTCTTATCCACAGGGGTGCACCTAGCCTTTCTGCTACCCGAGGCGAAAACTGAAACAGCACCCCAACCCCCCAATGCCAACCTAACCCTTTCCCTCCAGCCCTACTGTTAAAGACATACTTGGAAAACATTACTAGTGTTGATCGCGAATATTCTAATCGTGAATTTTTATCGCGAATATCGGCACTTTGAGAATTCGAGAAGATGTAGAATATAGTGCTATAGTGCTTCGTAATCGCGAATGTTCTAGATTTTTTTTTCATCAGTAACCTCCCTTCTTGCTTGTGGGCCAATGAGAAGGCTGCAATATCTTTGTCAGAGCTTAGCAACATCCCTAGCAACCAATAGGAAAGTTGCCTACCCCTTTACTATATAAAAACCTCCCCAGTAGCCATTTTCTGCTGTTTTTTTTTTTTTTTTTTTTGCAGTTCTGAGAGAGAGAGAGCAGTGACATTGCTGTGCTCTGTGCTTTCATCTGGATCCTATTCTTTATCCAATTACATTAGATAGTTAGCTCGTATATATAATACAGATAGTTAGGGGGAGATAGTCAGTGTAGGTTATATCCTGATATAGTGTAGCTGATAGGTTCTGCTGTCCATACATACATGCTACAGACATAGTGTTGTGATGTCACAACATTACTTAGTGCACCAATCAGTAATATCTACTCAGACCTGATAAAATGTGAAGTGGCATGTATTGCACAAAAAATATGCGAATCATTAGTTCCGATTTGCGCAATCACGAAAATAATGACTGGAGATCACGAATTCTAGAATTTGCTAATTTATTGCGAATATTATGCGAAAAATTTGTGAAATATCACGAAAATGAATATTGCCTTTGCCGCTCATCATCACTAAACATTACATACAGAGCTACAAGACATACATGGTAATAGTGCCACATACTGTGCTTCCCAATACTATACTGCAGAAACAGATAATCCCCCTGACGCTGCCTCCTCTTGCCCCTACCTGGTGTTACCTGAGGCAATCGCCTCACCTTACCTCATTGGTGATGTACCCCTGCTTATCCATCTTACCTGCCATACGAGATTATATTCATTCTCATTTGGGCTTCTACTCTTCCACACATTTCCATACTCCATCAGTTCACCCGCTACTTGTGTTTGCACCTGATTTTTGATCTTCTGGGTTTTCCATTTTGTTACTAGTGTTGAGCGGCAGGGGCAATATTCGATTTCGTAATATTTCATGAATATATGGCCGAATATTCGTCATATATTCGTGAATTCGCGAATTCGCTATCTTCGTTCACATTTTTTTTTCAATACTAAAATCGCTATCTAAAATTTGCTTAATATGCATGTGCAAAAAGGGGTGTGGCCTAGCAACTGTTTTTGAACTACCCGAAGTTTGAGGCGATTGGAAAAGATGGTCGGAAGCAATTTTTCAGACAGTGAGGAAGAACTCCTGATCACTGTAAGTAATTTCACATTACACCAGTGTATTTGATTATATTTCATATGCATGTCAGACCAATCAGCGAGTGAGGATTTGAATATGAGAAGGGATTGCTTGTATGCGGTGAATTGAAATTCAGAATGGGGTTTCTTCCATCGCCGCTCAGCAGCCCTGGAAGCTTGTCTGAGTTTTTTGGTCAGATTGGTGTGCCAGGGCTGTCTGTTGAATTTTCGGGTTTTGTTGTGTGTGAGGGGGGCAACTGAGTCCAGAGCTGTATTTATTGTGGTGTTATACAGGGTGGTGGCAGCATCTGGGTCTTGGAGGGAACAAATAGTAGAGAATGGCAGAAGAGAGTCAGAAAGCAAGCGAAAGTCGAGATGTTTAAGGTTCCTGCGGGGGTGTGCTAGTGTGTGGACTGGAGGAGCAGCAGAAGAGACCAATGAAGAGAAGGTGAGTATGTTGTGGTCGGATAGGGTGAGAGGCGAATTAGAAAGGTTAGATAGGGAGCAGAGGCAGGTAAAGATAAGATCCAGAGTGTGACCATCTCTGTAGGTGGGAGTGGAAGACCACCGTGAGAGGCCAAAGGAGGAAGAGAGTGATAGGAGTTTAAAGGCGGCTGAGTGGGTGGTGTCAACAGGGATGTTGAAGTCACCCATGATGATAGTGGGGATGTCGGCAGAAAGAAAGTGTAGTAGCCAGGTGTTAAAGTGGTCAATATAGATGGTGGCTGGGCCTAGGGGGCGGTAAATGACAGCTACTTGAAGGTTGGAGGGAGAGTAGATGCGAACAGAGTGTACTTAAAATGAAGTGAGCGTAATGGAGGGTGGCAGTGGAGTTGAATTGTAAGAGCAGGTGTCTGATATGACATGTTTGTAGTCGGGGCGGGGAGAATGAGTGAAATGAAATCCACTATATGAGAGTGCAGCAGGGGAGGAGGTGTCAGAGGGTGTCAGCCATGTTTCTGTGAGACCCAGAAAGGAAAGTTTTTGAGAGATAAAAATATCATGAATGTAGGACAGTTTGTTACAGACAGAGCGTGCATTCCATAATGCTCCTGCAAGAGGAACCAAAGGAGCAGGGGTCAGAGGAATTGTTATTAGGTTTAAGGGGTTGCAGAAATTTGTAGAAGGAGATTTGTAGTGGGACATAGAGGTGATAGTGGGTATTCGCTGAGGGGGGACTGGATTTGGAGAGATATCACCAGCAATAAGGAGAAGCAGAGAAAGTGTTAGTAGGTGAGAATAAGCGAGGGCATGAGGTATCTGTGTGTGTTTGGAAAGGAAGTGTTTTACGTTGCCAAACAGGTTTGTGCAAGCGAAATGAGAAGGTAAGATGAGGGAGATATGAATAGTTCCTTGCTGGGTGAATATTGCACATTTTGAAAGTTTTATCACTGTAAATACAGTTGTTTCAAAATAATAGCAGTCAGACATCACTAACCTGATCAATCACTGTTTTTGGTAGAAATTATATTTCTACATGGCAAATAATTTACTAGCAGGTGTAGTAGAGTAATAGAAACCCAACAGACCCAACAGTCATGACATGCATGCTGCTGATTCTCTGTAATTCAATCACTTATTGAAAGGGGCATGTTCAAAATAATATTCTTTGCAAAACAGGTGGCAATTATTGCCCTTATTTAAGGAAGGAAGGCAGCAAATGCTGTACATGCTAGTTACAGTGCATTTCTCTCAAATGGGTCATTCCAGACATTGTTCAGAAGAACAGTGTACCTTTATTAAAAAGTTGATTGGAGAGGGGAAAACATATAAAGAAGTGCAGAAAATGATAGGCTGCTCAGCTAAAATGATCACAAATGCTTTAAAATCGCAACCAAAACCTGAGAGACGTGGAAGAAAGCGAAAAACTACCATTCGAATGGATAGAAAAATAGCCAAAATGGCAAGAACTCAGCCAACAAATAGCTCCAGAAAGATCAAAGAAGGTCTAAAGTTACCTGTGAATACTGTTACAATTAGAAGACGCCTATGTGAAGCCAAGCTATCTGCAAGAAGCCCCCGCAAAGTCCCACTGTTGAAAAAAAGACATGTGCTGAAGAGGTTACAATTTGCCAAAGAGCACATTGACTGGCCTAAAGAGACATTATGTGGACGGATGAAATTAAGGTTGTTCTTTTTGGGTCTAGTGGCCGGAGACAGTTTGTCAAATGACCCCCAAACACTGAATTCAAGCCACAGTACACTGTGAAGACAGTGAAGCATGGTGGCACAAGCATCATGATATGGGGATGTTTATCATACTGCGGTGTTGGGCATATTTATCGCATACCAGGGATCATGGATTAGTTTGAATACATCAGAATACTTGAAGAGGTCATGTTGCCTTATGCTGAAGAGGAAAAGCCCATGAAATGGGTGTTCCAACTAGACAACGACCCCAAACACACCAGTAAAAGTGCAACATCTTGGTTCCAGACCAACAAGATTGATGTTATGGAATGGCCAGCCCAATCCCCGGATCTTAATCCAATAGAAAACTTGTGGGGTGACATCAAAAATGCAGTTTCTGAGGCAAAACCAAGAAATAGAGAAGAACTGTGGAATGTAGTCCAATCATCCTGGGCTGGAATACCTGTTCACAGGTGCCAGGAGTTGGTTGACTCCATGCAACACAGATCTACCACAGTTCTCAGAAACAGTGGTCATACAACTAAATATTAGTTAAGTGAATCAAAGGAAAGCAAAATCTTCAAACATTTTTCAGTTTATATAGTGAATGTTTGAGTTTGTAAAGAAGAATACAAACACTGCTATTTTTTTTGAACAGTCTAATATTCACTTTTCTTAATTTTTTTTAGAGGAACAACACAAATTTGATATATTTTTCTTCATGTTTTGATTTGGAGTAGAATGTGTAGTGTTCCCAATGCATTTGTGTGTATGGAAATAAAAGCTATTAGAAGGATTTTGAGCTTTATTCCCTTTTTTAAACACACTACTATTATTTTGAACACATCTGTATTTTACAGTGGTGTCATCAACGTAATATGTTGTGATTGAAGAGTTCCATAAAGTGGTCTTCCAGGTTCTAGATATTGATGACCTAAAAGGGAACTGAGCTGCAGTAACCTGGCATGGCCACTACATGGTCCTCAAAGCTTTCTGCTTCTTGTTCCATCCCCTGTTTTTTTTATGCCTACTGAAAACAGCTGATCAGGTGGTTGCTGGGTGTCGTCATCATCATCAGTCCCTTAAGACACTTAAATGCACCAATTATCAGGCAGATTATTTGGATCGACCATTCCTGCAAACAGTCATTCTCGACTATCTGCCTGTCTGAATGTGCCGCCAATCAACCAATGAATGAAACGCTCGTTCATCGAGTGATCCTGTCTCTCGTGCAGTCACCACCGATCATGGCTTCTGGGCAGCAGATCGTGTTGTTCTAAACAGCAATAGCGATCCCTCGTCCTTATACAGTGAAGGAGATTGCTACATGTAAATGTGTGGCCTCCTTCACTGAACAAGCAGCTGACTCTCAGGAAAGAAAACTTCCTTCCCGACAATCGACAGCTTCATGCCCCCTTGTAAAGCCAGCTTTAGACAGTGTATTGTGTGGCTGAGGATATTTCAACATTCAGGCATCACAGCTATTCCATGTAACATGCCACATGTTTCTGTAATGTTATTATTGCCCAGCAGTGTCTCACATTTATGTGACCCTTCCACATTACCCATATATAATAAAAAAAAATATGAAGATAAGCAGCTAATATTTACAAGCATATCAGGGTCCTATCTCTGGGTAATATCTAGAAGCAATAAATTATAGCCTTCCCCTATGTCACCTGAGGCATATGACTATTCTATATTGGTGCTAACATTGATGTATATCTGTGCTAGGCTATGTTTCACTGTCATTTTCTCCCTCTGGAGCAAGCAATATAGATGCTCTGACATCAGCTTAAGGAAAATATGTCTTTAGAGGGAAAAACTACCATTTGTGACATTTCATATACAGCTTCCTGTATACATGACAGCCAGATGGACCCCAGACTTTGAGTTTTACATTTTTGAGATCTTTTTTTTCTCTTCAAGCAGTCATTTTTTACATTCAGTCTACTATAATGGGCAATAGTAACAATTGTTATGACTTCCCATAATTATACAAATTTCGATTTCTAGTTACTGTCAATGTTAACTGCTTTCAATATAGTTTTAACTGGATTAAGTATGTGATTATCCAGTCTTGCGGAAATCTAAGGAGTACTTCATAGCCTAAGCTGGCCATACACATAAGATAGCGGTCAGAAAACAATTATTTCATCTGACTCCGCCATAAACATGCATGCCCATTGTGGCCATACGTGTATGTTTATTTCAGGGACAGGTGAATAAGATCTCCCGTGGAATCAAAGTATTATAGGGGAGATTTAATATAACTGGCTTATTTGGCCAGGGAAACCAATCACATTTCACCTTTAATTTTTGAAAGCTCCTTGGTTGAGAGGTTGAGAGGCATGGATCCACTTTAGATCATATCTCTCAAATCTTTCTGTGGTACTCTAGGAGTATCAAAAGTCATTGAAGAAAACTACACGTCAGCAGCACATTTCCTGCATTACAAGTTCATGCATCTATATCTTTGCCATTCACTTTGCCAAACAAGCCTACTTGTTGTGTATTGACTCTTTCATTCCATCCGCAGTACTAAGGTGCAGCCACCTAGTACAGACCACTGTGCAGAAGACCTACAGTAGTCACATATTTCAAAGTGAAAATAAACCAAATAAAATTTGGTCGGGAATTATCTCAAAAACTGTAAATATCATTGATCCCTGTTCCTTTAACACTTCCTCTGGTTCACTCTAACCCTTTGACCATTTTATTCATCAGACTGATTGACATTTTCTCATTTTCTGGCATCAGACCCACTGGTTACTTACTATGTTACTCTCCCACCCTTGACCATTTAGATTCTTAGACTAAATGTCAAAAGGAATAAGCAGCTACCATCACTGAATGTGTTATTAATCGCATAAAGCACAATTTGATATCTCTATATTCAGGAGACATAAAAAGATTGTGTCCAAGGTGGTATTCAGCAGTCTAGTCATTTTAAGAAGTGTTTTTTTTCCTTTATGCCAATCATGTGGATGTGAATTGCTTTTTGAAAAGTTGCAATTGTCTAACCTAATCCGGTTGCCCTTTAAAAATGTAAATTTAGCAGCCTTACCTTCCTAAAAGTGTCAGTAGTAGTGACATGTTCAACTTGGATTTCTGAAGGTTCACAAATCAGAGACAAAAGGTCATGTAGTGTTGCTACTAGTTCAATGATTAATTGTACCCAATGTACCCAGTTGTACTCCATGGCTTCACCAATTATAATAGTTGTTGAGAAATTAGAAGACATTGTACAGTTCATAACTCTTCATGTGCCGCTAACTTCAGTTACATTGACAAAGCAGACTTACTGCCGACCTCAGCCTACATCAGCCCAGCTAGGGATGTCTCTTCTATAAACGCTGGACCTGTAATTTCCCTTACAGTGGTAATAGCAAAGAACAACTTTCAAAAGTAGCAGAAAAGGAAAGTTTGCTTGACAAGATAATTGGCAACATAATGTTTTATTTAATGATATGGTGGCACAAATGCACTGTAATGAGAAACCAGGCAAATATTAGCACTGACCAACTTTATTCAAGTTAGACTAATTAAACTTAATTAAAGTAAATGCAAGATTGATTGGTATTTGCACAGTTCTTAATTAGGCCCCTAAATTGCAAATCCCATGTAGAGACTCCTCTACAGATTGGGCTTTGCTGCTGCTATGGGACTTGTAGTCATACACTTTCTGTTTACCTGCTTTATTTTAAAGGTTGGATCATGTAGTCTGTTCGGCAGGAAAATAATGAAATAAAAGAAGAGTTGTTAGCAGAATGACAGAAACAACCAATATGTTTTACTATATTGATGTGTGTGAGCTCAAAAATCACTTTTGCTTTAGCATCAATTACGATCATTCTGGTTTAGTCCATTCTTCTCGAATGTGCAAACAGGAACATACAGACTTACTGTAAATTTTTGTAGATATTTGAGCATCATTTCACAGGAAAGGAGACATGATAAAAGCAAAATGACTGTAAAGTCCTGACTATACAACTTCCAATGAAAATACACTTTTTAGAAAATTACTGCGAGTAGAGATGATGAATCGATTTGAAACAAATCAAATTTGACCAAATTTTGTAAAAATGTACATTGTCCGAATCAGAGTTTTTGTTGATTCTCTCACCTCTAAGGCCTGTATTACACCAACAGATTAGCTGACAGATTTTCTGACCAATCATTGGTCAGATGGCCATTTACACACACATACACATATCTTTTGTTATACACACAAACTATAGGTCTCATTGGACAAATACAGTGATCTGTCAAGATACAATGGGCTCAGGATACAATATTTTCAACATACAATGACATACTTTTCTGACCCATTGTAAGTTGAAACCAGACTTATCATACAATGCCTCAGACTCGGGCCTACCCAATCAAGGGCACTTCTCTGGTAAAACAGCTGTATAAGTTGCTGGTTAGCAGCAATTCCTATTATATTTAAGGACTTGTTTAATCTGTCTTAGTTATCTGCTTATTTTTCTTAAATCTTCATTTTCTCTTATCTTGGATGACATTTTGGGGCTTTGGAACTAATTACTCAAGATACAATGGTTTCAACATACAAAGGTAGTCCTGGAACCAATTAATATTGTAACTTGAGGGACCATTGTATTGGTCAGATAATCTGTTGGTGTAATACTGTCATGCCCATGTGTGGGAGGGAGACACCACACCGGACGAAGAAGGAGAGGGAACAAGGAACAAGGCCTGAATGCAAGGGAATAAAGAAGGACACCTCCTAGTCAAATCCCTAGTCACAGTCCTGACTGGCTATCAGTATGAACAGACCCCAAAGGTAGGTGAGTTCATACGCAGGAGTACCTAGAGTCCTAACTCACCCTATAAGACCCTGGCAATAGTGACAGGTCTGAGACTACCTGTTCCTCCAGAAAGGAAGGACGACCAGGAGTCTCCCTCGGGCCTACAACAAAGGGCAGGGGAAAAACCACACATAGATAAACCAAAACAAAATGCAAAAGGGAAAGGTAAAACTTAACTTTCCAGTAGCTATGGCAGCAACAGGAACTCAGCCGAGAACCAAACACTAGCAGACCACAGATACCACTGAAGCTATAAACAGCACAGCACTGTGGGAGAAGCAGCTATAAATAAGGAACTTTAAGTGACCACCATAGCAACACCTGGAGGTTAGAGGTGTGGCCAGTATCAGAAACAACACAGACGTCTATTGATCCACAAGAAAACCTGTCAGATCAAAGCACGTGTTGCCAGTCTCACAGATCTTCTGTCACCCATTGTCGCAGGGACGTTCTTAAGTCTTGTTACGTCCGTGACAAATACAGGCTGTGGCTGCCTGTCAACCAGTTGCCCATAGCCAATCGGCATTGTCAGAAGTGTTATCAGCAATGCCCTAAGTGAATGAGAGCCTCTTTACTACTCCTAAATGTCTTTTGTCAGTAGAATGCCAAGCACAGTGTACAGATCCCCAATCTTCTGTGAATGCTATGAAAAGACCACTTATCACTCACTACTTTAGTAATTTATGGATGTCTTGCAGATTACTTTTATGAACACTTGAGCAACATTTATAGAGGTCTATAGCCGTAACGTCTAGCTTCAACATAATCCCATGCACAAATCTATAATATTGCAGACTTTTAGCCACCCTGATCCTGTATTATTGCCCTGGACAGCAGTCATGATAAATATTGTTGGATTGCTGTGACTATGCACAGTGTTTTTTTTAAATCAATTTTTCTTCTGAGGGATGTAAGGTTGCTTGCAAATTGTGGAGTTTATGTTTTATAGCAACTTACAGGCAGAGCAGTGTTGCTGAACAGTCCTAGTCTAGTCTAGTCTAGTGACAGCAGCGACATTATCTGTGATACATCTCCTGTATAATGTTAGCTGCTGGTGACAGCAGCGACATTACCTGCACTACATCTCCTGTATAACATTTGCGCATCATAAATATCAGAGACATTCAGTTTAATTTTTTCGCCACTGGTGACAGCGACATTACCTGTGCTACGTCTCCTGTATAACGTTTGCGCATCATAAATATCAGTGACATTCAGTTTAATTTTTTTGTGGCTGGTGACAGCGACATTACCTGCGCTACATCTCCTGTATAACGTTTGAGCATCCAAAATATCAGTGACATTCAGTTACATTTTTTCGCCGCTGTTGACAGCGACATTACCTGCGCTACATCTCCTGTATAACGTTTGAGCATCCTAAATATCTGTGACATTCAGTTTTATTTATTTGCGCATACACTTACAAACCCTGCGCTACGGTACGTGTGACATACTTGCAAGCATTGATACCATTTAATATGCTCAAGGCGAGTAGTAAGGGACAGAGAAGTGGCCGTGCTGCTGATGGTGCATGCAGAGGCCATGGCCCTGGGCGTGGTGAAATTGTGCTGCCGGAGCATAAGAAACACACTCATCCACGTTACCTAGCTTCATGTCCCAACTTGCAGATAATGCTTCTAGTCGGTTAAGTACCACCTTGTCTCAGTAGCCAAGAGTCTGGTCAACTGAATCCTCACCCTGATCCACCTTCCTCCCACCATGGAGAGTCTTGGCAAACAAGTGATCCCACATTCTCTTTTCATCGCCAGTACTTGATTTGGCCCTCTCACCAAGCCCGCTTGAAGAGGGACATGAGGATATCTTGTGCACTGATTCCCAAACTCTTGAGCATCCACAGTCAGAAAAAGATGACAGTGGGGAATGGCAATTAGTGTTTAACGAGGTGGATGATGATGATGAGACATAGTTGTCAATAAGTCAACCACAATTAGTGTCTCAAGAGGTTCATGATGAGGATGAGACACAGTTGTCAATAAGTGAGGTTCTTGTTAGGTCAACAAGTCAGGAGGGTGATCAGAGTGAGGAAGTGGAAGAGGGGGTGGTGGATGATGAAATCACTGACCCAACCTGGGAAGGTGGTAAGCCGAGCGAGGACAGCAGTACAGAGGGGGAGGGATCCGCAGCACCACAACAGGCTGGAAGAGGCAGTGGGGTGGCAAAAGGGAGAAGGCGGGCCATGCCAAACAGGCCCGCAACTGTTTCCTGTAGCAGCCCCTTGCGGCAATCTACCTTGCCAAGGGGTAGGTGTTCCGCAGTCTGGCACTTTTTGGAGGAAAGCACTAGCAACCTCACCACCACCAGCATGATCCTTCACATGGCATCAAAGCACCCTAATAGGTGGGCCGAACGCCTGGGTCCACAATCAGTGTCTGCAGGTCACACCACTGCCTCCTCTTCCCCTGTGTTACGTGCTGGCCAATCCCCTGTCCAAGACGCAGGCCCAGATTCCTCCCACCCTGTACCTGGACCTTCACAAGCACCATCAGCTAGCACATCCACTTCTGTGTCCTAGTGCAGCGTACAGATGTCCATACCCCAGGCCTTTGAACAAAAGCACAAATACCCAGCCACCCACCCACAGGTCAAAGCAATAAATGCGCAGCTTTCCAAATTGCTGACCCTGGAAATGTTGCCATTTAGGCTTGTGGACACTGAGGCATTCCACAGCCTGATGGTGGCGGCGGTCCCTCATTACTCAGTCCCCAGCCGCCACTATTTTTCCCAGTGTGCCGTCCCCGCCTTACACAAGCATGTGTCCCGTAACATCACCCATGCCCTGACCAAAGCAGTTATTGGGAAGGTCCACTTCTGACACATGGACAAGTGCTTTTGGCCAGGGACGCTACATTTCCCTGACGGCACACTGGGTGAATGTTTTGGAGGCTGGGAGCGAGTTGTATCCTGAGATGGCACAGGTGCTACTGATGCCAAGGATTTCGGGCCCTACCTCCATCAGGTACCTCCATCCTACATTAGTGGCTGCCAACCCCCCTTCTCCTCCTCCTCCTCCACCTCCTCCTCCACTTCCACCTCTGAATTATCATCTTTCAGCACCAGTCATCAGTCAGTAGATGAAAGCAGTGTAGCACTGCAGTGGGGAAGCGGCAACAGGCCGTGCTGAAACTAATTTGCTTAGGTGACAAACAGCACACCGCCGCAGAGCTGTGGTAGGATATAAGGGACCAGACTGAGCTGTGGCTCTCGCCACTCAACCTACAACCAGGCATGGTTGTGTCTGATAATGGCCAGCTTGGCAAGCTCACACATACCATTCCTAGCCCACGTGTTCAACTTAGTGGTTCAGCAGTTTCTCAAAACCTACCCCAATTTGCCTGAGCTACTGGTGATGGTGCGCCACGTGTGTGCGCATTTCCAAAATACGTTTACAACTGCCGCCGGTCTGTCAACGCTCCAGCAGCACTTGCAATTGCCAGCTCACCAACTGTTCTGCGACGTGAACACACGCTGGAACTCCACGTTCCACATGTTGGCCAGGTTTTGTGAGCAGCAGAAGGCAGTAGTGTAATACCAGCTGCATCATGGTCATCGCCTTTCCAGTCAGCTTCTGCTCTTCACAAGCGACGAATGGGCATGGATGTCTGACCTCTGTGAGGTTTTATGCAACTTAGAGGAATCAACACAGATGTTGAGCGGCGATGCCGCTATTATCAGCGTAACCATCCCACTTCTGTGTCTACTGAAACGCTCGCTACTCACAATGAAGGTGGACGCTTTGCATGTGGAAGAGATGGAAATGGGGGAAGACAATTCACAGGGTGATAGCCAGACTACCCTCAGTTCGTCTTCTCAGCGCAAATTGGATGATGTAGAGGAGGAGGAGCTGGAAACGATTGCCTCCGCTACAGAGGGTAGTACCCATAGCAGGTTTATTCCATCTGTTCAGCGTGGATGGGCCGAAGAGGAGGAAGAGGATGAGGATATTGAGAGTCATCCTCCTGACAAGGACAGCAAAGTCTTGTCTGTTGAGACTCTGGCACACATGGATGACTTTATGTTATGCTGCCTTTCCCGTGACCCTCAGCAGCAGACCCTCACCCCTAATTTTTTAGATGGTCAGCTCAGCAGTAGACCCTCACCCCTAATTTTTTAGATGGTCAGCTCAGCAGCAGGCCCTCACCCCTAATGTTTTAGATGGTCAGATCAGCATCAGACCCTCACCCCTAATTTTTTAGATGGTCAGATCAGCAGCAGGACCTCGCCGCTAATGTTTTAGATGGTCAGCTCAGAAGCAGAACCTCACCCCTAATTTTTTAGAAGGTCAGATCAGCAGCAGACCCTCACCCCTAATGTTTTAGATGGGCAGCTCAGCAGCAGACCCTCACCCCTAATTTTCTAGATGGTCAGATCAACAGCAAGACCCTCTCCCCTAATGTTTTAGATGGTCAGCTCAGCAGCAGACCCTCATCCCTAATGTTTTAGAAGGTAAGATCAGCAGCAGACCCTCACCCCTTATGTTTTAGATGGTCAGATCAGCAGCAGACCCTTGCTCCTAATGTTTTAGAGGGTCAACTCAGCAGCAGACCCTCACCACTAATTTTTTAGATGGTCACCTCAGCAGAAGGCCCTCGCCTCTAATGTTTTAGAGGGTCACCAACAGGCCCTTGCCCCTAATGTTTTTGAGGATCACCAGCAGGCCATCAATCATAATTTTTCAAGGGTGTGTATGATGCCCTCCTTTAAGTGTAATAAATGGTGTATTGGAGTGCCGGTTCCTGGTAATTTTTGGCAGCCCTTTCACTTAGTGCATAGGCTTTATGAGTGTAGGAGTCCCACTACCTGAACAATTGTACCGCAATGTGAATGAGGCCCTCCTTTATGTGATATACAGGTTGTATCACAGTGCCTCTTCCTTGTAATTTTTGGCAGCACTTGCACTTTATATACAAGTAAATATACAGGAAAGAATGTTTCCTAACAATTTTTCCTCTAAAATTGATTTTATCTTCGGTTTGGTGCAAATTATTGTCAGTCTGTAAAAGTGGCGTACTACTCAGACAACATCATTCCCAGCAGCGACCTGGGAGTCCAAGATGCATCCAGACATCCTCCCCATGCTGTTCCCAAACCATTTCAGTGGTGTTTCCATCAATTTCTGACCTTTTACTATGAAGCAGACACCCTCCCCTCTTCAGAGGAGGGGGTGCCTGGTTTAATGCTCGGGTTCTCCCATTGACTTCCATGGTGCTTGGGTGCTCTGTAGAGCACCCAAGCATCCAAAAGTATTCTACTCGAACACCCGAGAACTTTGGTGCTTGATCAACACTAGTTTGCACCTCTACCATACTTTGGCGCTTCCTCTGGCAGCGCAGTGAGACCTAAGACCGGTGTGAAAAATAAAGGTTCCCCAGAATTTTGTAATGTAAATTGGCAAGGTTGCATAATGGCAGTTCAACCATAGTCAAAATAATAAAATTACAAATAAAATATAATAAAAATGGATAAATACTGGATATTATAAATGTACCAATTTGTTAAATATAGATGTATGCACACATATTCAGTAATTAATATTAAAATTATCTTGGTGGAAACAAACAAAAGGGTAGTATCACTCTATACTAGCATTCCATTTTATCTTACTTATTTTTGTTTTCCCCTTTTTACGATTTTTAATTGATGGATTCTTGTATATTTTAATCATTGGGTTTGTTGGGGTTTGAGTTATTTAATACAGTGGTACATTTATAATTTCCTGAATTTATCAATTTTTATTATATATATTTTTTTTATAAATATATAAAATTTTATTTTATATAACAATTTAACAATACAAAAATCCAGGTTCCTTAATATACAATCTGCCAAGACAGTCAGCATAGTAAAATACATTAATCAAAAACAATTACAGCGATAATAAATAATCTACTTTGTTTTGGGAGGTTTCCAGATTCCCAATTCAGTATTGCTTCAGATTTAATCCGGATTATTTGTCGCCTACATTAAATACATCCCCCCCACCCCCCCTCCACTTGGTGGTCATCTCGGTACACATCACTGATAGCAATTACCCTCATCTCTCTCCCGCTCCCGCCACTCCCCCCCAGGCAACAACGTCACTCATCCACTGCCAGCTACATATTCCTCAAACCTCTCAATCCGTGTCAATACGTTTTTCCACTCCATAATGTTGGGAGCTCTTTTTGAGCCCCACTCTCTTGCTATAATCACTCTTGCCACCATGAGTCCTCTTATCCATACCCTTTTTTCCCTTTTCTCCCTAATTAATAATGGCATACTACCTAAGACAGTCACTTCCAGATTACATAGGAGAGATATTGAGGACTCTGCGCTCAACAAACGGAAAACCTCTCTCCAATAGGATTGCACACTTGGACAGCTCCATATCATATGCATATAGTCAGCGGACTCTTCTCTGCATCTCCAATCTTGCTTAGCAATATGGGAGTCATATATATTCTATGGATAATATTAAAATAAATTAGCCTAAAGTTACTTGTGATCGTTGTCTTTTTTATATTTTTATATACGTATATTCCCCCAGTCTATTGTGTTTAATCCTATATCCTTTCCCATTTTCCCTCAATGTTAAATTTTACTATTTTCCCCAAACTCTTCCTTATCATCTTATAGACTTGAGAAATAGTCACCCTAGTTATCATGTGTTGGTAGCAGAAATCTGTGAATTCGTGCTTTGTCGTTATAAAATATTCCCTATTTTGTGTAGCTTCAAATGCGTGTTTCACTTGATGGTATCGATATCGACTCATTAAATCTAAGTTCGTGCCAGGACATAACTAACTGTGATATGTAAATTATGCCGTATTTTTCCCAGTATTTGTGTTCAGTGCTTAATGGAAATTCTCTGATATTGCTGTTACACCACAAAGGTGAAAAATGTAAAGTGTCCAAAATTCCAAGTATTCCTTTTATTTTACCCCAAACCAAGTCAACCATTCGGCATATTGGGCTTTTCTTCCCTTTGTTTTTAATAAATCCAGTCTCCAATATGCTAAATATGTTGTATTTTGGGCCATTAAAGCCCCTTGCTAGATATTCATTTATTTTATTTCCCCCTGACTTTATCCATTGGATTTGGGAGGCTAAATATTATCCCTGAAAAAAGGGAACCGTTAGCCCTCCGTCCTCCTCCGCTAACCCAAAATATTTTTGTTTTAGTTTTACCCTTTTTCTTTCCCAGATTAAGTCATTCAGCAGCCGTTCCAGATGGTTGAAGAAACAATCCTCTATCCAAACTGGGCAGGCTGTGAAAATGTACAAAATCTGGGGGAGTAACACCATCTTTATTAGTGCAATTCTATCTGCCTGTCCTATCAATAACTTCTGCCAAACACCAATTTTGTTCTTACATCTAATCAACAAGGGAGAGACATTCAATCTTGTAAAGTCTAGTATACTTGCACTCAACTTTACCCCCAAATATTCCAAAGATTCCGTAGATTTTAATACCCTGATCCCTAGGGAGTTCAGTGGGGTTACCTGGTCGAGAGGTAGCAGTACTGATTTAGCCCAGTTAATTTTATATCCCGAAATGTCACTAAACTTATTTATTAGTTCCATAAGATAAGACAGCTGAGATGTTGGGTTCTCCAAAAAGATTAAGATGTCATCTGCATACATACTTATCTTATCTAAGGCCCCCTTCATACCGAAACCGCTGATCCTTTCATCCGATCTAATTCTAGCGGCCAACGGTTCTATAAATATTGCAAACAGTAAAGGAGAAAGGAGGCATCCCTGTCTAGTTCCTCTGCACAGCTCTATTTGTTCAGACCATACTCCATTAATATTCATTCTTGCTTGGGGATGATTGTATAGAATCTGGACCCACTTAATAAAGTATTGGCCCAGGTTCATCTTGTACATTACTTGCCATAAATATTTCCACTCCACCCTGTCAAACGCCTTCTCAGTGTCTAAAGACAGGATGGAGCGGGAACCTACCCCCTCCTCAACCTGCGTATTCAGAAAAGCTCTACGAATACTAGACTGTACAAGTCTCTTGGGTATAAACCCCGTCTGATCTGGGTGGATTAACCTATCAATAACACTCTTTAATCTATTGGCAAATAATTTTGCTCAGATTTTATAGTCTGTATTTAGCAGAGAGATTGGGCGGTACACGCCCGTCTCTCTTTCATCCTTACTCTTTTTCAAGATAAGAGTGATCACGGCTTCAGATAAAGATGAGGGAAATTCACCAGTCTGATACGTTTTATTTAATACCTGTAGTAACTTTGGCAATATTGTCTCTCCATGCTGACGGTAGATTTAAAACGGGAGCCCGTCCGTCCCTGGAGATTTCCACTAATAGTCCCAACAACCTCAACTAATTCCTTTAGGTCTATTAGTCGGTTTAATATTTTACATTCCTGTTCTGTTAATTTAGGGAAGTTAATTTTCTCCAGAAATTTTTCCACATCTCCACCCTGATAGTTTTTATTATTTGTTTAAGGGCCTGACGAACTCTCGCTCAATCTCCTCCGGGCACTTGGTAACCACCCCCTTCTTAATATTTTTTGGGCTTTGGATCAGAGACGACAAAAGGTTTCCAGGTTTCCCAGCTTGAGAGAAATATTTTGCGCCTGTGAAGAAGACCCTATGTTGTGCTTTTTCTATGAAATAATTTTTATACTCCAGTCTAGCTTCTTCAAGCTGTGATTGTTTAGCAGGATTTTGGTTATTAACTATCTCTCCCAATATGGACTGAACTCTTGTTTTGAGGATCAATTCTTTTGCGGCGTATTCTCCCCCCCCCCCCCCCCCCCCCCCCCCCCCATTAACTCTGGTTATGTACACTCCACGCAGAAACACTTTAAAGGTATCCCATACAATATGCATACGTGCTGATGGAGCATTCAACAGCCAGAATTCCCAAATCTCCTTAGCTATATTTTCCTGATCCTTGACTAGCTTCATCCAATGGGGATTTAATCTAAAACTTATAGTTTTTTTCCCCGTACATCCCATGTTGATTGTTACTACAATATGAGAGTGGTCAGATATCGTATGTACTTCATATTTCATTTTAGTTACACACTCCAAAAAATCTGAGTTACCTAAAGCTAAGTCTATTCTGGACATAACCGTATTTGCCTGGCTAAAACAAGAAAAAAACTTTTTTCCCTGTATATATATCAATCAATCAATGCCACTTCCTGGCAGATCCTTCTTAGCAGTGCTACTTTGTCTTTTTTTTTTTTTGTGCATGTTTCTGGGAGTATCTATCTTCCTCTAGGTTCACAACATCATTAAAGTCCCTGTTACTAAAACCGGGCACCTAGCTCTAGAACCAATAAAATCCGCCAGGTGTGACATAACAGTCTATATAATTATGTAACCAATAAGAAACAATTGTCTTCTATAGAAAAGCTGCATATAACTCAGCTAAATAGGTATAGTTACACCTGTACAATGTCCGGTGATGCTGACAGTGTGACAGGAAAGCTAATTTCTGGTTTGGATATCTGAGGGTGCTGCCACACATCCAGGGTTTTGAAGCCAGAATCAGGAGTGGATCATAAAAGGACAGAAAGTATTAAGAACAGATACATCTCTTACGTGAATCAATTCCTGGTTTTGACTGTATTACAAAACCTGAACGTGTGGGCCATACTCTTATTTGCCACTGCCTGATGGAGATGTATCTTTTTACCTTAAAGGGATTCTGTCAACAGGATTTCACTTACTGAGCTGTTAACATGACCACATCAGTCTCCATGATTTATATTACAATATACTAGTATTACTGCCCTGTGTCTTGTAATTTGTCTATAAAATCGCTTTTATTAATATGCAAATTACCTAAATAAGCCCCAAGGGGCTGTCCCTCTATCCGTTGGAGCCCAGCCGCACCCCTTCTCCTTGAGCCCAGCACCGCCCCACTGCTAATTTATTCACTCCTCATCACCGACCTCATATGCCTGGTGCGCCGTAATCTCTCGCATGAGCTGTGGATAGACCTGTCAGCGCCCACGCGGTGTCCTGGCATCGGCCTCACAGAACACATTGCGCATGCGCTGACTGGTATTTCCACGGCGCATGCGCGAGATTACAGCGCACCAGATATATGAGGTCGGCGATGAGGAGTGAATAAATTAACAGTGTTGGGCGGTGCTGGGCTCAAGGAGAAGGGGTGCGGCTGGGCTCCAACGGACAGAGGGACAGCCCCTTGGGCTCCTTATTTAGGTAATTTGCATATTAATAAAAGCGATTTTATAGACAAATTACAAGACACAGGGCAGTAATACTAGTATATTGTAATATAAATCATGGAGACTGATGTGGTCATGTTAACAGCTCAGTAAGTGAATTCCTGGTGACAGAATCCCTTTAAGGCCTCTTTACACTGGCCAAACATTGGGCAAATTATCACTAAAAAGCATTTGTTCGAGTTATTATTACCTATTACGTATTCATTGGGTAATAGGATCATTGGTGCAGTCATCTAATCATCGTTTTCTGGCAGCAGATCTTACTGTCTAAACAGGCTCCGCTGCTGGCAAAAAATGAGTCTGTATAGGGATGAGCGATGACATTAGTGATCACTCCTCCCCATACTGTGGAGGAGATCGCTGCATGTAAATTCACTGACGAGAAAGCAATTTTTGGGAAGGAACAAGAAACGCTTCTTTCCTGACAATTGTCTGCTCAATTGAGCAGTGTAAAGGGGCCCTAACAGTCAATTATATTGTGTAGAGTCATTGGGAGAACCCTAGGGATGTCAACTGTGGGCGCTAGAGAAGAAGAACAATGTTTAATATGTTGCAGGGGTGTATTTAAATTAATGATTTTTATGTTGGCCCACTTTACATGTTGGGGACAGAGTTATTTTAATCTTATTTATATACAGTAGTTATGAAGTTACAGCTTTTTCTTTAAAAGCTTTACTAAAAATATCTGTAAGCTCCTGAATTGTTAACTGAGCAAAATAGTTACCATTTTTATAAAGAAATTCTTACAAATCAGTGAACAGTATAGCTTGTTCCTTCACCAGCTCTTCTGAAATCCAATTCATTGTGCCTTAATAAGTCATCTTCTATCCCTTGCTCAGCTGCTATTCGTGTATGAATAAATGCAGCTGTGCATAGATGAGCAGATACTGGTCTTGTACAAACAGCATAAAAGCAAAATACAAAAAATACATACAAAGTTCTGCCTAAATATTATCTTTCCAAGAAAATATAGTGTAACATAATTTTTGTATGTGTTGAGCTTGCATTACTGTGCCATTACCTTGTATTTCTTGAGTTGCATTTGTATCTGCTTAACGCTTAGAGGACCATTTTTGCGTTTATGTTTTTTCTCCCGGTCTTCCCAGAACCATAACTTTTTTATTTTTCTGTTCACATAGCTATAGCTTGTTTTTTTGCAGGACAAGTTGTACTTTCTAATGGCACCATTATATATTGTAGTTGAACATAATTCCCAATGAGGTGGAAAAACCCATAATTCTGTCACACAACTATTTTTTCGTCACCCTAGATGACTGTAGCTAGCAATCATTAGGCTGCCATTTGTATACTGTAATGGATATTTATTCATTAAACAATACACATTTCAGTATATTTCAATGCAGTCCTTTATTGGAATATACCAGTGAAAGGCCAAAGTCTACTTGAGGCTCCAATGGCTATCATTGCAAGGTAACAACTTCCCCAATCTCAGCTGGGGGAGCAGGAGCTAATGACTCCTGTGTTTTCACCCATCAGATGCCGTGGTCACATTTGACCACAGCATCTGAGGAGTTAAATGTCTGTGATAAGCTTTATGGCTGATCGCATACATTAGCCCCAGGCCTATGCTGTTTGAAACAGGGGAAACCTGTTGGCTATGGTGATCACTGCGCTCATGAGCGGGCACCATATTTAAAGTGATGACTTCTGCCACACATGTACAACACTATTATCAATGGGTTGAAAACATCCCACCAAGACAATCTCTAATTAAGGCATCTCCAAACAGATCAGTGCAAGTTTGCCTTTTCGAAGCCCCAGGTGAACAGTCAGCAGTGGTGGACCGGAAACTAAAACTGGCCCTAGAAAAAAAACTTGTGGCCTCATGTTGCAGGTGTGTCCAAATTGACAGAAGGCAAGGCAACATAATTAGTCAGGGACAGCATATGTAGGCAGGGACAAAAGAAGTAGGCAGGCCAGCAATACCATAGGGCAGAGCAATATACTGCCCCAGCTGAACCAAATACCACAGTGCAGCACAAAATGCTACCACCTTTGCCACAGTATTTAACTGTATCACTGTTCTGAGGAGGACAGGAGATCACCTGCGGCTACTGAACAGGTGCGTAGGAGAGAATCAGATCATTAGGAGGGCTTGGGTGGCCCTCCTAGGCTTCGGCCCACCAGGAAATTTCCCTGTAGAGTCTATGGCGAATCTGCCCCTGACAGTCAGTATTGCTGAGGAAGCTGTTGCTAGCTGTATGCTGTAGAATTGCCAGGTAAATAAATAAAGAGGGTACAGGAGCAGCAGTTGAACCTGGGCCCCATTGCCTGAGAGCATGAATGCCCTTTTGCCACACACAATAACACTGTTAATGCAGGTCCTTTTTCAGATTTTGCATTTGCTTCCAGAAGTTTCCCTTAGAAATGCAATATATGGATGTGCTTGGTCTACCAGAGAAAGAGCTGATCACCACTTTAGCTTCTAAAGGGATTCCCAAATTGCAAACCTAAATATGATAATCAGGGCATAAGGACATGAGACTACCCCTTTAAGACATGACAGTATTGTTTTCTGCAGCAATATACAGTAAAATGGCATAGATTATAGCTCCTGGAGAAATCTTCTAGAAATTAGTCATTTTTTCCTTCCTTGCTACTTTTACATTCATAGTATGCTTATATAAAAACCAGACAGGTATATTCTGAATTCCTTTAGTGGATTTAACTGTCCCACTTCTCCGAGGGTTAATTGAATCTCCTAGACTAGTCTCCTAGAGTCTAAAAATGATTCTCGGCTTTGCTTGAAGCCAAATATTCCCTTTGTGCTGTAATAGTTTTCCTCTCCTGTACCATCGTATTTCATTTTATTTTTTGGAGAACTTGACCCTTGGCAGAATTCTTAAAAAAAAACTAAAAACTGTTCCTCACAACATGGCATTTCAATAAATTCAAAAGAAGGAAAAGTGGCATATCCTTATTAAAGCTCTTTGTTTATTCAGAGTCCGGTATTTGGTGCACCTCTCATGAAGCAGTAATAATACTTTGGGTATGAGAACTGAAAACAAGCAATTAAATATGTCGACATCATTGTGCTGTGCAGACTCTAAGCACAGTATGACAGTAACATGGCTATAAATGGTCGAGATTGAAGGCGCTCCCCGCTGCTCCTCTCCCCTGTGACTATAAATGGGATTAATATGCTTATTATTTTCCTTACATTTACAAATACCAATGGGAGAAATTTGCTAATTCATTTTAAATATAATTATGTGCCATAAAACCTTGCAAGATTGCAAGCGAGATCTCAAAGAGAAATCTGCCAGGATAGCTGGAGATACTATATTTGATTTTTTTTTTTAACATCACTGCCAAGATGATCTATGTCTTAACCCAGACTAAGGCCTCATGCACACGAACGTTTTTTTTCACGGTCCGCAAAAACAGGGTCCGTAGGTCCGTGATCCGTGACCGTTTTTTCGTCCGTGGGTCTTCCTTGATTTTTGGCGGATCCACGGACATGAAAAAAAAGTCATTTTGGTGTCCGCCTGGCCGTGCGGAGCCAAACGGATCCGTCCTGAATTACAATGCAAGTCAATGGGGACGGATCCGTTTGACGTTGACACAATATGGTGCCATTTCAAACGGATCCGTCCCCATTGACTTTCAATGTAAAGTCCGGAGTCCCTTTTATACCATCAGATCGGAGTTTTCTCCAATCCGATGGTATATTTTAACTTGAAGCGTCCCCATCACCATGGGAACGCCTCTATGTTAGAATATACTGTCGGATATGAGTTAGATGGTGAAACCTCATTTCCGACAGTATATTCTAACACAGAGGCGTTCCCATGGTGATGGGGACGCTTCTAGTTAGAATATACTACAAACTGTGTACATGACTGCCCCCTGCTGCCTAGCAGCATCCGATCTCTTACAGGGGGCCGTGATCAGCACAATTAACCCCTCAGGTGCCGCACCTGAAGGGGTTAATTGTACTATCATATCCCCCTGTAAGAGATCAGGGCTGCCAGGCAGCAGGGGGCAGACCCCCCCCCCCCCCCCTCCCCAGTTTGAATATCATTGGTGGCCAGTGCGGCCCCCCCCCCCCCTTCCTCCATTGTAATAAATCGTTGGTGGCACAGTGTGCGCCCCCCCTTCCTCCCTCTATTGTAATAATTCGTTGGTGGCACAGTGTGCCCCCCCCCGCCTCCCCCCCCCTTCCTCCCTCTATTGTAATAATTCGTTGGTGGCACAGTGTGCCCCCCCCCCCCCCGCCTCCCCCCCCTTCCTCCCCCCCCTTCCTCCCTCTATTGTAATAATTCGTTGGTGGCACAGTGTGCGCCCCCCCCCCCCCCTTCCTCCCTCTATTGTAATAAATCGTTGGTGGCAATCATTGGCCCCCCTCCCTCTATAGCATTTTCAACATTGGTGGCCAGTGTGCGGCCTCCCATCTTGCGCCCCCCCCCCCCCCCCCCCCCCGATCATTGGTGGCAGCGGGTTACTAGCAATAGTACAAGATTCATACTTACCTGGGAGCTGTGATGTTCGTGTTCGGCCGGGAGCTCCTCCTACTGGTAAGTGACGGTTCATTTAGCAATGCGCCGCACAGACCTGTCACTGTCACTTACCAGTAGGTGGAGCTCCCGGCCGGACACGAACATCGCAGCAGCAGGTAAGTATTAATCTTCTACTATTGTACTATTGCTAAGTAACCATGGCAACGAGGACTGTAGTAGCGTCCTGGTTGCCATGGTTACCGATCGGAGGCCCAGCGAATAAACTGGGACTCCGATCGGAACTCCGCTGCCACCAATGATGATGGGGGGGAGGGGGGGGGGGAGATGGGAGGCTGCACACTGGCCACCAACGTTGTTAATGCTATAGAGGGGGGGGGGGGGCAATGGGGGGCGCACACTGTGCCACCAACGATTTATTACAATAGAGGGAGGAAGGGGGGGGGGGCGCACACTGTGCCACCAACGAATTATTACAATAGAGGGAGGGGGGGGGGGGGCCGCCCTGGCCCCCAATGATATTCAAACTGGGGAGGGGGGGGGGAGGGTCTGCCCCCTGCTGCCTGGCAGCCCTGATCTCTTACAGGGGGATATGATAGTACAATTAACCCTTTCAGGTGCCGCACCTGAAGGGGTTAATTGTGCTGATCACGGCCCCCTGTAAGAGATCGGGTGCTGCCAGGCAGCAGGGGGCAGTCTTGTACACAGTTTGTAGTGTATTCTAACTAAAAGCGTCCCCATCACCATGGGAACGCTTCTGTGTTAGAATATACTGTCGGTTCTGAGTTTTCACGAAGTGAAAACTCAGCTTTGAAAAAGCTTTTATGCAGACGGATCTTCGGATCCGTCTGTATAAAAACTAAACTACGGCCACGGATCACGGACACGGATGCCAATCTTGTGTGCATCCGTGTTCTTTCACGGACCCATTGACTTGAATGGGTCCGTGAACCGTTGGCCGTGAAAAAAATAGGACAGGTCATATTTTTTTCACGGCCAGGAAACACGGATCACGGATGCGGCTGCAAAACGGTGCATTTTCCGATTTTTCCACGGACCCATTGAAAGTCAATGGGTCCGCGAAAAAAAACGGAAAACGGCACAACGGCCACGGGTGCACACAACGGTCGTGTGCATGAGGCCTAAGGCCTCATGCACACGAACGTTTTTTTTCACGGTCCGCAAAAACAGGGTCCGTAGGTCCGTGATCCGTGACCGTTTTTTCGTCCGTGGGTCTTCCTTGATTTTTGGCGGATCCACGGACATGAAAAAAAAAGTCATTTTGGTGTCCGCCTGGCCGTGCGGAGCCAAACGGATCCGTCCTGAATTACAATGCAAGTCAATGGGGACGGATCCGTTTGAGGTTGACACAATATGGTGCCATTTCAAACGGATCCGTCCCCATTGACTTTCAATGTAAAGTCCGGAGTCCCTTTTATACCATCAGATCGGAGTTTTCTCCAATCCGATGGTATATTTTAACTTGAAGCGTCCCCATCACCATGGGAACGCCTCTATGTTAGAATATACTGTCGGATATGAGTTAGATCGTGAAACCTCATTTCCGACAGTATATTCTAACACAGAGGCGTTCCCATGGTGATGGGGACGCTTCTAGTTAGAATATACTACAAACTGTGTACATGACTGCCCCCTGCTGCCTAGCAGCATCCGATCTCTTACAGGGGGCCGTGATCAGCACAATTAACCCCTCAGGTGCCGCACCTGAAGGGGTTAATTGTACTATCATATCCCCCTGTAAGAGATCAGGGCTGCCAGGCAGCAGGGGGCAGACCCCCCCCCTCCCCAGTTTGAATATCATTGGTGGCCAGTGCGGCCCCCCCCCCCCCCTTCCTCCCTCCATTGTAATAAATCGTTGGTGGCACAGTGTGCGCCCCCCCCCTTCCTCCCTCTATTGTAATAATTCGTTGGTGGCACAGTGTGCCCCCCCCCGCCCCCCCCCTTCCTCCCTCTATTGTAATAATTCGTTGGTGGCACAGTGTGCGCCCCCCCCCCTTCCTCCCTCTATTGTAATAAATCGTTGGTGGCAATTATTGGCCCCCCTCCCTCTATAGCATTAACAACATTGGTGGCCAGTGTGCGGCCTCCCATCTTGCGCCCCCCCCCCCCCCCCCCGATCATTGGTGGCAGCGGGTTACTAGCAATAGTACAAGATTCATACTTACCTGGGAGCTGTGATGTTCGTGTCCGGTCGGGAGCTCCTCCTACTGGTAAGTGACGGTTCATTTAGCAATGCGCCGCACAGACCTGTCACTGTCACTTACCAGTAGGTGGAGCTCCCGGCCGGACAAGAACATCGCAGCAGCAGGTAAGTATGACTCTTCAACTATTGTACTATTGCTAAGTAACCATGGCAACGAGGACTGTAGTAGCGTCCTGGTTGCCATGGTTACCGATCGGAGCCCCAGCGATTAAACTGGGACTCCGATCGGAACTCCGCTGCCACCAATGATGGGGGGGGGGGAGATGGGAGGCCGCACACTGGCCACCAACGTTGTTAATGCTATAGAGGGAGGGGGGGGGGGGGGGGGGGGCGCACACTGTGCCACCAACGATTTATTACAATAGAGGGAGGAAGGGGGGGGCGCACACTGTGCCACCAACGAATTATTACAATGGAGGGAGGGAGGGGGGGGGGGCGCACACTGTGCCACCAACGAATTATTACAATAGAGGGAGGGGGGGGGCCGCACTGTGCCACCAATGATATTCAAACTGGGGGGGGGGGGGAGGGTCTGCCCCCTGCTGCCTGGCAGCCCTGATCTCTTACAGGGGGATATGATAGTACAATTAACCCTTTCAGGTGCCGCACCTGAAGGGGTTAATTGTGCTGATCACGGCCCCCTGTAAGAGATCGGGTGCTGCCAGGCAGCAGGGGGCAGTCTTGTACACAGTTTGTAGTGTATTCTAACTAGAAGCGTCCCCATCACCATGGGAACGCTTCTGTGTTAGAATATACTGTCGGTTCTGAGATTTCACGAAGTGAAAACTCAGCTTTGAAAAAGCTTTATGCAGACGGATCTTCGGATCCGTCTGTATAAAAACTAAACTACGGCCACGGATCACGGACACGGATGCCAATCTTGTGTGCATCCGTGTTCTTTCACGGACCCATTGACTTGAATGGGTCCGTGAACCGTTGGCCGTGAAAAAAATAGGACAGGTCATATTTTTTTCACGGCCAGGAAACACGGATCACGGATGCGGCTGCAAAACGGTGCATTTTCCGATTTTTCCACGGACCCATTGAAAGTCAATGGGTCCGCGAAAAAAAAACGGAAAACGGCACAACGGCCACGGATGCACACAACGGTCGTGTGCATGAGGCCTAAGGGAGAGAAGACTGACTTCTCTCTGAATGAATTCTGTCTGAACAACCTTGTGCTTTGACTTGACAGTTTGTTCCTTTGTACCCATCAGCCACTGGCCTTGACTATAACAATTATGTTAGTGCGATCATATGCACTCCACTAATCCCAATATAGCCTTGTCAAGTCTAACACCTTCAATCAAAGTGAATGTGCTATCCGCACCTTGCTGCAAGTAAAGTGCATCATGAATTCACATGAGTTTCAGTGTCTAATAGTGGGTCAATGCTCTGTTTCTGTTGGAATATTTATCAGGAACATCTTGGCTATAATCGAAATGTTTGAATTATGAGGTCTTACACCCCAAGAGGATACCTGCTGTGCAGTATTATTGTCTTATGTGTGTGTCGTGTAACAGCTGTCCAAATGCAGACAGCTTAGATTGCAATTTGGTTCAAATTTCTAGCAGGTAGAACTGTGCAAAGAGGTGCAGTGCGACTATGTGGAAATTAGTAAAGGTTTTCTGCGGTTCTTTATTGTAGTCTTTGCTTAAACCGTTCGTTTTATGATTATTCGTTCATTCATTCATTTTAATTCAAAGAAGCGAATATGGCTTGTTTATGCCCCTGTGCTTTAACTCCATAACAGTAACATTAAGGCCTCATGCACACGACCGTTGTGTGCACCCGTGGCCGTTGTGCCGTTTTCCGTTTTTTTTCGCGGACCCATAGACTTTCAATGGGTCCGTGGAAAAATCGGAAAATGCACCGTTTTGCAGCCGCATCCGTGATCCGTGTTTCCTGGCCGTGAAAAAAATATGACCTGTCCTATTTTTTTCACGGCCAACGGTTCACGGACCCATTCAAGTCAATGGGTCCGTGAAAGAACACGGATGCACACAAGATTGGCATCCGTGTCCGTGATCCGTGGCCGTAGGTTAGTTTTTATACAGACGGATCCGAAGATCCGTCTGCATAAAGCTTTTTCAAAGCTGAGTTTTCACTTCGTGAAAACTCAGAACCGACAGTATATTCTAACACAGAAGCGTTCCCATGGTGATGGGGACGCTTCTAGTTAGAATACACTACAAACTGTGTACAAGACTGCCCCCTGCTGCCTGGCAGCACCCGATCTCTTACAGGGGGCCGTGATCAGCACAATTAACCCCTTCAGGTGCGGCACCTGAAAGGGTTAATTGTACTATCATATCCCCCTGTAAGAGATCAGGGCTGCCAGGCAGCAGGGGGCAGACCCCCCCCCCCCCTCCCCAGTTTGAATATCATTGGGGGCCAGTGCGGCCCCCCCCCCCCTCCCTCTATTGTAATAATTCGTTGGTGGCACAGTGTGCGCCCCCCCCCCCTTCCTCCCTCTATTGTAATAAATCGTTGGTGGCACAGTGTGCGCCCCCCATTGCCCCCCCCCCTCTATAGCATTAACAACGTTGGTGGCCAGTGGGCAGCCTCCCATCTCCCCCCCCCTCCCCCCCATCATCATTGGTGGCAGCGGAGTTCCGATCGGAGTCCCAGTTTAATCGCTGGGGCTCCGATCGGTAACCATGGCAACCAGGACGCTACTACAGTCCTCGTTGCCATGGTTACTTAGCAATAGTACAATAGTAGAAGATTAATACTTACCTGCTGCTGCGATGTTCGTGTCCGGCCGGGAGCTCCACCTACTGGTAAGTGACAGCCTCAGGTCTGTGCGGCGCATTGCTAAATGAACCGTCACTTACCAGTAGGAGGAGCTCCCGGCCGGACACGAACATGACAGCTCCCAGGTAAGTATGAATCTTGTACTATTGCTAGTAACCCGCTGCCACCAATGATCGGGGGGGGGGGGGGGGGGCGCAAGATGGGAGGCCGCACACTGGCCACCAATGTTGTTAATGCTATAGAGGGAGGGGGGCCAATGATTGCCACCAACAATTTATTACAATAGAGGGAGGAAGGGGGGGGGGGGGGGCGCACACTGTGCCACCAACGAATTATTACAATAGAGGGAGGAAGGGGGGGGGAGGCGGGGGGGGGGGCACACTGTGCCACCAACGAATTATTACAATAGAGGGAGGAAGGGGGGGCGCACACTGTGCCACCAACGATTTATTACAATGGAGGAAGGGGGGGGGGGCCGCACTGGCCACCAATGATATTCAAACGGGGGGTGGGGTGGGGGCCTGCCCCCTGCTGCCTGGCAGCCCTGATCTCTTACAGGGGGATATGATAGTACAATTAACCCCTTCAGGTGCAGCACCTGAGGGGTTAATTGTGCTGATCACGGCCCCCTGTAAGAGATCGGATGGCAGTCATGTACACAGTTTGTAGTATATTCTAACTAGAAGCGTCCCCATCACCATGGGAACGCCTCTGTGTTAGAATATACTGTCGGAAATGAGGTTTCACGATCTAACTCATATCCGACAGTATATTCTAACATAGAGGCATTCCCATGGTGATGGGGACGCTTCAAGTTAAAATATACCATCGGATTGGAGAAAACTCCGATCTGATGGTATAAAAGGGACTCCGGACTTTACATTGAAAGTCAATGGGGACGGATCCGTTTGAAATGGCACCATATTGTGTCAACGTCAAACGGATCCGTCCCCATTGACTTGCATTGTAATTCAGGACGGATCCGTTTGGCTCCGCACGGCCAGGCGGACACCAAAATGACTTTTTTTTCATGTCCGTGGATCCGCCAAAAATCAAGGAAGACCCACGGACGAAAAAACGGTCACGGATCACGGACCTACGGACCCTGTTTTTGTGGACCGTGAAAAAAAACGTTCGTGTGCATGAGGCCTAAAATTGGGAAAATCCTCCAGGAAAGGTCACTTTTTATTATACATTTTGGATTTATGTCTCAAAAAAATGTAGTTGGCACCAGGGCTGATTCTAGCCTTTCTGCTGCCGGAGGCAAAAATTGAAATGGCATTCCCCCTCCATGCTAAATTCTCAATCCAACCCCTCCCTCCAGACCTACTGTTGAAGACAATGAATGCAATGAATGTTCATTTCTCTACCCTAAGCCGTCTCCAAAGGTGTTTCAGAGAATTTGGCAGTACATCCAACCGGCCTCACAACCGCAGACCACATGTAACCACACCAGCCCAGGACCTCCACATCCAGCATGTTCACCTCCACGATCGTCTGAGACCAGCCACCCGGATAGCTGCAGCAACAATCGGTTTGCATAACCAAAGAATTTCTGCACAAACTGTCAGAAACCGTCTCAGAGAAGCTCATCTGCATGCTTGTCGTCCTCATCTGGGTCTGGACTTGACTGCAGTTCGTCGTCGTAACCGACTTGAGTGGGCAAATTATCACATTCTATGGTGTCTGGCATGTTGGAGAGGCATTCTGTTCACGGATGAATCCCGGTTTTCACTGTTCAAGGCAGATGGCCGACAGCGTGTTTGACGTTGTGTGGGTGAGCGGTTTGCTGACGTCAACGTTGTGGATCGAGTTGCCCATAGTGGCAGTGGGGTTATGGTATGGGTAGGCGTATGTTATGGACAATGAACACAGGTGCATTTTATTGATGGCATTTTGAATGCACAGAGATACCGTGAGGCCTATTGTTGTGCCATTCATCCACGATCATCACCTCATGTTGCAGCATGATTATGCACGACCCCATATTGCAAGGATCTGTACACAATTCCTGGAAGCGGAAAACCTCGCATTTCTTGCTTGGCCAGCATACTCACCAGACATGTCACCCATTGAGCATGTTTGGGATGCTCTGGATCGGCGTATACGACAGCGTGTTCCAGATCCTGCCAATATTCTGCAACTTCGCACAGCTATTGAAGAGGAGTGGACCAACATTCCACAGGCCACAATCAACAACCTGATCAACTCTATGCGACAGAGATGTGTTGAACTGCGTGAGGCAAACGGTGGCCACACCAGATACTGACTGGTTTTCTGACCCCCCCCAGTAAGGCAAAACTGTGCACATTTCAGAGTAGCCTTTTATTGTGGGAAGTCTAAGGCACACCTGTGCAATATTCATGCTGTCTAATCAGCACCTTCATATGCCACACCTGTGAGGTGGGATGGATTATCTCGGCAAAGGAGAAGTGCTCACTAAGGGTACTTTCACACTTGCGGCATAGGATTCCGGCAGGCAGGATGGCATTTGTCAGACGGATCCGGATGCGGATCCTTCTGACAAATGCATTGAAATACCGGATCCGTCTCTCAGGTGTCATCCGGAAAAACGGATCCGGTATTTTTTTTTTGCATTTTTAAAGGTCTGCGCATGCGCAGACCGGCAATGGCGGCAAGTGTTCAGGATTTTTGGCCGCATGCTGTGGTATTTTCTCCGACCAAAAAACGTAAGAGGGACTGATCTGATGCATCCTGATGCATACTGAACTGAATGCTCTCCATTCAGAATGCATTAGGATAAAACTGATCAGTTTTTTTTACGGTATTGAGCTCCTGTGGTGGAACTCAACACCCGAAAAGAAAAACGCTAGTGTGAAAGTACCCTAACACAGATTTAGACAGATTTGTGAACAATATTTGAGAGTAATGGGTCTTTTGTGTATGTAGAAAATGTTTCAGATCTTTGAGTTCAGCTCATGCAAAATGGGAGCAAAGCCAAAAGTGTTGCATTTATATTTTTGTTCAGTGTATGTATATATATATATATATATATATATATATATATATAGGAATTGTGATTTAGTAACACAGAAAAACGTGCTAGGATTAAATATGCAATGTAGTATGTTTATCATCTGATTACTGAAATCTCAGTTTTTCTACTTTATTAAATAGCTGACCTATGTGTATTTATGACATCTACAACATTGACATATAAGTTACTTGACTATATAGTGTTTGAACGCATTTCTTTATCAGAGCACTATAGGAGGTTCCTGACATGAGATCACCCCTATCAGGGAGGATATTCTGTTTTTAGGCAGGGCATTATAGTATAGGACAGATAATAGGAAAGGTTTTCTCTCCCTATAGGTAGGCCTTACCCGCCTTTCATTATTTATTTCCCATAACAGAGGGATTTTATTAGCATCTTAGCAAAGATGATATTTTATGGTGATGGTTCTTTGACTGCATGCTTTATATATATAGTACTTCCTGCTACTGTATCCAACTAAACCCACAATGTACTTCATCTTTAACTCGAGCACCACCCCTAACAATGCCCAGCTAGTTTATAACTCCCATCCAGCTACATAGATTGATACTCCTCTATTACTGCCCTGGTTGCTGCATTCACATGCTAATGAGCATAACATCACAGGAAATAAGAGCTGTTTGGACATGGTCATGTGACCACAGCCCAGATGTAAGATAGGAGCAATAAAGGTGAAAGAAAAATATTACAAATTTACTGTTACCTTCATAAATAGTAAGTGCATCATTAACATAACTAATTTTAGCCTTAGAGACAATTAAACATTTTTCCACCCGTCTGTATTCCAGGGGTCACAACTAAAGATGAGCAAACCGATTCCAATGAATCAGAATTCATTCCGAATTTCCCAAAAATTTCAGATCCTGAGCAATGTATATGCATTGTCTGTGGGGTATTCTTACTCATTATGGAGAGCACATAGTATGGGTAGTATGTGTGTGGATTATTGTAGGCCCGGCAACTATTGTTGAGCGAGCACCAAAGTGCTCGTGTGAGCTGGCCAAACACATCGGTATGCTCGTGTATTCTACCGAGCACCCAAGCACAATGGAAGTCAATGGGAGAAACCCAGGCACCCATTGCTCAGAAGAGAAGAGAGTGTCTGGTTCATAAAAAAAGGTTAGAAATTGATGGAAACCCCATCAAAATGTTTTGGAAACAGCATTAAGAGGATAGCTGTGGTTGTCTATTGTATGTCATACATAATAGGAGTCTAAGATGCATCCAGCTATTTTCCTAATGTTGTTGCTAAACCATTTTGATGGGGTTTGCATAAATTTCTAACCTTTTTTTATGAACCAGACGCTCTCTTCTCTTCCGAGCAGGGGGTGCCTGGGGTTCTCCCATTGACTTCCATTGTATTAAATTGTATTCAAGCACCCGAATTATTCGGCCGAGCATAGCGATGCTTGAACCGAACAGCAGTTCGGCCGAACATGCTCGCTCGACACGACAGGCAACGCTTCTGGGAAAGATATTCAAATTAGCTTTCCTAAGTCTATCTGATGCTGGAAGATGTAAAATGTGCTAATTTTCATATATTTTTCCCAGAAACCCAGAGAAGCATTGACTGGCTTACAATGCTCCTTATACATACTTGTTGCCCAAAATAATACTCCAACTAAGGCTTCTTAGGCAGTCAAGCAATTTTTTTTGCTCAGCTCTGTTAGGGTACTTAGCCAGAAAAGAGCTGGGTTTCTGGTGTGAGACACTATGTTTTTCTTTCATTTTGGAAAGGAGAATAGCTTGCATGTCTCTTTTGGCAAAAAGCATTATGTGGGGACACAAGCGCAGCAATAGATAAAAAAATCATATTATGAAAAAGCACTGAACAGTTTGAGGCTACCACCAGGGGAATTTCTTATGAAGAAGCACTGATTAAACAGCTTGAGACTACCACTAGGGCTAATTTTATTATGAAAAAGCACTGATTGAATAGTTTGAGGCTAACACCAAGAACTTAGTGGATAAAATATAGGAGAAAATAGATTTATGAAAAAACAAGGAGATATGTATAAATATACATACTAGAAATAAGCAAATCAATTCAAATAATTTGGAATTTGTCCTGATTTATTTTTTGTTTTGGGTGAATCAAGATAGGGATATGCATGTAAAAAAATGTGCAATTCAGCATTCAGCTCTCTACCCAAAATAATTATTTTTTTAAAAAATGTGTTTCACACCTGCATATACAGCCTACCTATCCAGTCATTGCTCAGACATTTAAACAGACTTATGTAGCATATTTATTTAATTCAGGCTTGATCATGACTAGAGCCACAGTTCTAGATATAGTCTAGCTGGGAAAAGAGTTCTTAGAAATCACCACCCTTCTGCAGCTACGCAGCCTGAGTTGGATTTGGGCAAAGCAGTACTGTCCTGTTCTGCTTGACAGTACAGAGAACAGGCTGATCAGCACGGGACAGGGATAAAGAGGTTGTTTAATCCCATGTATATCATGCTTAATCAGATATCAGACGTTGCACAACATATGCTATGTATATACATTTTTACACTGTAGTATGAAGCTGTAATATAGCGTAGTAATCTGTGGAGCTATACTCTACTTCTCATGCCGCCAATTTCATAAGAGGGCATAAAGAATTTTTTATTTCATACATTCAAATGGGGATTTATTTTTATAATGTTTTAGCGAATGCTTTATTAAGCAGGTATTTTCCCCTAGAGGCAATACTTCCTTATGTGGTATCCTACAGAGGCACCTTACAATACACATGGAGTGCCTTCAATGCTATAAAATGTAACTGTAGGGCTTTGATGTAACTCCAGTTTTTGCTGTAAACACAACGTCTTATAACTATGTAAAATGATGACTGTGAAAATAGGAGTGGTTCAGAATAATCAGAGATCTTGAAAATGGAATCGAGTTGAAACGCCATGTATATTACTCACATGAAAGAAAACATTCTTAGAACCTTTTTTAAAAAAAAAGAAAACATCTCCCCTTAGATAGTTGTACATGTATATTACATGTAGTGAAGCCAAAAATGTCATACATGACTTAAATATATTTACTCTTTTCCTCTCTTCTGCATCATTTATGAGTGATGGGCTCTTCTTGGTGGGTGGGCAGAGATATGATATGTACTCTCAACCAATCAGATGTCTGTTTCACACAGAGGCTGAGCAGAGAGTCAGAAATGTGTATATTCTTCCTCCCCTTTACCCTATTCTGACCTCCTTGTCTAGTATTTCTACACTAGTTATCAAAGGAAGAGATTGTGCTGCAATTGTATATTCAGTAAATCACTGTAAAGTCAGTTGTATCACATATTAAAACTTCACTCAAATTAAAATAATCATATCTCATAGTTTCTTGGTCCCTAGACATAGATTTCAGTGTGCTTAAAATGTTAAAGATGTTGTCCCATGAAAAACGTTCTACATTTTTCTTACCTGGATCTGAATACTTCAGTAATTGCATGGAAAACATTTTTTGTATAGCCAGAGTTATTCAGTAAAATATATCCATATAGTGCCTGCTATTTGTTCATTTCCTTATTTCTCTGTCCATCTTGCTGAGGTGGTTGCACATGTTCAGTTCCATCCTTCAACTGCTACCAGCCCTATCTACTGTTAGAAGCTATGACAGTTATAGGGAGTGAGCTCTAGCAGAAAGGACATGCCCCATGAGAAAAGACACACACTTTGAGCTGCTATACTGAAATAAATGTAGCAAAGCAATTTGAGTCAAATATGGAGACACCTCTAGATCTATGTGAGGTTCAGGGCTGGTTCTAGCTTTGTTAGATATTGTCATTTACTGTATGGTGTCTGATTTTTATGTTTCGCATTACCATTAGATAACCTCTTTAAACTTAGCTTGGCCTTGGGTGGACACTTTGGAGATACCAGAAGAAGATAGGTATGAGTAAGTTATCAATGACTTTCCTTCCATCTACATTTATTTAACGAATTTAGGTCTAACAAACATGTCCCTTGTGAGTGAGAGAACAGACCTGTTGCATACTACCAAGTTGTTAGATTTACATCACAATGGATTATTTGACTGAAGAATTTGGCTTCATTGAGGATTTAATGAAGTAGTAGAAAAGCGAACTGAGGATAAAGAAAACGGATAAAATCTATTTTCCAGGAATGGTCTTAATGAGCCAAATTAAAAAGAATTCTGCGAGAGTCAAGAAGAATAAGGATTGACAGCATGCATTACCATTTGCTGTGTAGTAAAACTTAAAGTCCAAGAATGGAGGTGAAAATGAAGACTTAAGGCTGTATTACACCTGCTTTTTTTTGGTAGATGATCGCTAACAAGCGTTCGTTTGAACAATTGTTAGCGATCATCTTGCAGTGTAATACTGCCGCGGATTGCCCGATGAATGAGCAAACACTCGTTTATTGGGCAACTGTCATTTTTAATACAAAGACATTTATAAAACTTCCATAGAATTTTATTAATTTTTTTATAACTTTTTGGCAGCATGGGAACGTGCAATGGCATAACGATCGCTCCTCCCCATGCTGCGGAGGGATGAAGGAGATCGCTGCATGTAATAGCAGCAGTCCCCTCTGCTAGCTAGCAGCAGAATGCTGGGAGTGATCGCTTCCCTCCCAACAATCACTTGCTCAATCGGCCTGTGTAATGCAGGCTTTAGAAACAGCTCTAGCATGAGTTGAAATGTTAATCCCAACAGCCCGACATCCTGCAGGAAAAGGCAGCTATAAACTAATTCAAGGGGTTGATCTGCTTAATTGAAATATAGAAATATCTGAAGATGCAGTCAATGTATTTAAAGAGGTTGTGTTCACTATGTAACCTATTTCTCTTGTAAATAGTTATATGTAGAGATGAGGGAATTTTCATAAAGTTCGATTCTGCTGCTTCGCTGAATTAAAATGTTTTTTTTTGTAAGTAGCGGGTGCAATGACAAGGAGCTGCTATAGCGCCGCCCCCCGCCATTGTACCCCTCAGATGCCGCGTTCATATATGATCGCAGTATCTGAGTGTAAAAATTGTGTAAAATTAACTTACAAAAATTAAATCAAACTTACCCACTCCATTTGTTCGCGACGGGCTGGCCGCAAAGGGAAAAAAAGGGGTTAATCAGCACATTCCAATGCGCAGGGGCACGTTGCTATGGCTGAAAACATAACATAAAACATACAAAGCAACAACTCTCTGCAAACAAAATAAAGTACAAAAATGTAATATATTGCTAATGCTATGCTTATAAATTAGAGATGCTTGGCAAATACATTTTGTACAAAATTATCGGAGCCCGTCTGCCGCACGTCAAGGCGATCTTTGTAAGATGGGAACCTAACACTAAGTTCACCTGTTATGTGCCATGACAGCGACCATGAAGTTCAGAGGGTGTAGGTTCCGCATGCATGCTGGACCCCCTTTCGTTTTTATCATTTTTGGTGCCAAATGGCCTCCATAGAATCCAGGGACTACAAGTACCAACATGCATGCAGAGCAAACTAAGCTTTATACTCATGCTAATTAAAATCAGCCTATGAGGCAAACAGGCTGATCAGGAGTGCACGACCCAATGGAGGCAGCCACGCCTCCAGTACAAACTGCAAAGAAAAAAAAGGGGGTTAGTCAGCACATCCCAATGCGCAGGGGCACATTGCTATGGCTGAAAACATAACATAAAACATACAAAGCAACAGCACTCTGCAAACCAAATAGAGTACAAAAATGGAATATATTGCTAATGCTATGCTTATAAATTAGAGATGCTTGGCAAATACATTTTGTACAAAATTATCTAAGACGGGCCGCCATCATCTTGCGTGAAGATCTGGCGCGATCTGGCGCGGCGCAAGATGACGTCATCACACCGGCCGGCGGGGTGACATCATACGTCACCAAGCATGGGATTTCGGCCGTGATCTTCAATCAAGATGGCGGCTGGCGGCCTGTCGCGAGCAAATCGAGGAGGTAAGTAAGATTTTTTTTGTTTTTTTACACTATTTCAGGTTAAATCGATTCGCTAACACAAAGCACAAGGAAATTCGGCTTTATCCTGAAATTCGGATGGAATTCCACTCGCTCATCTCTAGTTATATGTATCTTTTGTAGAAGAAAAAGATAAGAACACAGTTGTATTATTTATAATGCATCTAAAATTAAAATAATGCAATTTTGCAAATAGTTTTTTAAATAAAATATCCTGTTTAATATGTATGGCTATTGTGCAGATCCTGCAGTCATGTGTTATCCCAGGAGGCGGGTAGACGGGAGAGAATGGCACATAATGGCATATACCTTAAATAAATGTCAGCTGATTGAACGTTTGGCCGGCAGCTATACTTCCTTAGCCAAGCGTGCATTTATTCTGGATGTGGAAAGTGGAGAAAGCTGCTGCCAGACTCCTCTGTCTATGGCTTATCTCCCTCGTTAACAATAGGATTGGGCATGTTGAAATATAACAACTTGATCCTACTTTGTCCAAACATATATACCGTTAGGGGAAATTCTTGAAAACATCATACACATTAGATGGTGGATCGGTACTGGCAGCATTAATGTGTATGGCCATCATAGGCCCCTTTCACACGGGCGGTATTTCCGTGCGGGTGCAATGCATGAGGTGAACGCATTGCACCCGCACTGAATCCGGACCCATTTACTTCAATGGGGCTGTGCAGATGAGCAGTGATTTTCACGCATCACTTGTGCATTGCGTGAAAATCGCAGCATGCTCTATATTGTGCGTTTTCCACGCAATGCAGGCCCCATAAAAGTGAATGTGGATGCGGTGCAATTTTTACGATCGGGATGGAGACCCGATCATTAAAATTTTCCCTTATAACATGGTTATAAGGGAAAATATTAGCATTCTTAATACAGAATGCATAGTACAATAGGGCTGGAGGGGTTAAAAAAATAATATTAATAATTTAATTCACCTTAATCCACTTGCTCGCGCAGCCCGGCTTCTCTTCTGTCTTCATCTTTGCTGTGCACAGGAAAAGGACCTTTGATGACGTCACTGCGCTCATCACATTGTCCGTCACATGATTCATCACCATGGTGATGGATCATGTGGTGAACCATGTGATGAGCGCAGTGACATCATCAAAGGCACTATTCCTCAAAGAAGAAGACAGAAGAGAAGTCGGGCTGCGCGAACAAGTGGATTAAGGTGAGTTAAATTTTTTTATTTTTTTTTTAACTCCTCCAGCCCTATTGTACTAAGCATTCTGTATTAAGAATGCTATTATTTTCCCTTATAACCATGTTATAAGGAAAAATAATACAATCTACACAACACCTAACCCAAACCCGAACTTCTGTGAAGAAGTTCGGCTTTGGGTACCAAACATGCCGATTTTTCTCACGCGCGTGCAAAACGCATTAGAATGTTTTGCACTCGCGTGGAAAAATCGCTCATGTTCCCGCAACTCACCCGCATCTTTTTCCGCAACGCCCGTGTGAAACCAGCCTTAAGACTACACAAGGTTTGTCTGTAGCCTACTATGTAGGCTTTTTATGTATGATTTTTTTTTTTAAAGCAAGAGCAGTAAAAAGTCATAAAAGTAAGCACATTGACATTAACTTAACTGTACGTCATCATGCATTGCCTTTTCACCTATTACAAACCTACTTTCAATACCTACATTATTATATGAATCCCCAACTCCCAGCTGGGTCTACTTCTTTGCCATCATCTTTGAATAGACACTCAGGGGTTGCAAGTTTGCTATGAAGAGAGAAACTGAAGAATACCAGCAGTCCTTGAACACTAAAACTGATTAATACAAAGACATTTAATAAAACTTCCATCCAATGTTATACATTTTTTATAACTTTATGGCAAAAGATGTCATGGCTCACTGGTAAACATTTTTTTATTATAGGTGGAAATACATCTTCAGATAACCATATAAACTAAACTAATTCACAGATACTTGTGGAAAAAAAGCAATAATTTAAAAAGGTTTAGAATGCAAGATAATGAGATAATTGCGTAATAAAATCTAATTATATATAAAGTATTCTAATATATATATAGTACTATAAAAATCATTTTGAAATCCAATCTGATACATTGATAAAACTGTAAAATGGTTTTCCGTATTCTAGTAACCTTTGAATTATGGCATCTTAATAACTATCATTTTATTATTTTCTATGCAGACAATTCAAATTTAAAAAGAAAACATTTTTGAACCATATTTTAATGGCATGGAATAACATCCTTATAGCATACTTTATATCTATGTTGTCAATGGCTGGAAATAGAATATGATCAAATTAGATGTACACGTTCGTGTTTTGGGGGTTGTAATTGTGTGCAGCTCAGTAAGAAGTCATTCTTTGATTACCTGTCACTTCCTACACTAATTATCCAAGGGAAGTGAACAAGGTCATCATGAATACCTGAAGCATTAGGACTCTAAGGGTATGGATCTAATGTCTGCATTTCAGTCAAAGAGTCCTACACATATAATTTGCTTCACAGCAATGATTTCCTATTGCATTTAAAAAAAAGAATGACATGAGATGAATAATAGGCAGGAAAATAATGATCAAAGTGTATAAAACAAAGGAAACCAATGACATTTGACCTTTCAGTGCTGACAGACTTTGCTTCATCTTCCAAAACCAGGGGACACATAATTTGGAGACTGAAAAAAATAAATAAAAATACTTTGTGCGCTTTATCCTAACAATGAGTAACAGTTGCTGGATATGATTTTGAAGGCTGATTTGTGCTGTTTTCTAAAAGATCTTTCAAAATAATTATAGCTAAGTAATTCTTTATATAGTGGCTAAGAACATCCTACTAGGAGATGCAGCTAGGGTTAAGGTGATTAAATACTAGTTAAAGGGATAGTTGTTGGTGATGCTATATGGCTATATGGAAATGATATAGTTTGATCGTATGTTTTGCTGTTGTTATTCTACATATTTTCGAGCAGAACAGCTAAATATATCTGAGTTTTACATCAACTTTATGCTGACCTCACTGAAGGCAGCATAAATTAGTACCAGAAATACTGATTTCAGCAGTGTGTCACTCATGAGCTTTTAGCCAGCATCATAATCATTGCAGCCCAGGCTTTGAAAAGAGTCAAATCTACTTGAGAAGAGTCATGGTTATTCATAATCTCCTGCTCTCCTGCCCATCTGCTAATGATTGGCAGTTCTCTCCTAGAGAGAAAGGGAGAAAACTAGGTAGAAGCAACTAGGTAGAATCCTGTCAATCATCAGCAGGTGGGCAGGGAGAACAAGAATTCATGAATAACCATGACTCTTCTCAGGTGGCTCAGGTGGCTTTGACTCTTTTCCAGGCCCAGTCTGGAATGATGGCAATGTTGGCTCTCAGCAACCACTTACTTTTAACTTATAAATGACCGACGGCTGAAATCAACTCACCTCTGTCTACTTTGTTCTGCCGTAAGTATGTGCAGCATAAAGTTGATGACAGGTTCCCTTTAAAGGTTTATAGAAAAACCTTGTTAACACATGTTAAAGATATATAGGAGAAAACAGAAACAAAAAAACAACAGCAAAAAACAGAAAAGGGCCCTCTCTTAACATAG
Organism: Bufo bufo; assembly: GCF_905171765.1. Lineage (NCBI taxonomy): Eukaryota > Metazoa > Chordata > Amphibia > Anura > Bufonidae > Bufo > Bufo bufo. The sequence goes on from NC_053389.1 coordinate 543,433,627, forward strand.
TATGGTTCAATACAGGAACAAAAGAATTTGTCTCAATGCTCAACATTACAGGTTGTGTTCAGATACACACAACCCTATTTTTGACTGGAGAAGGGTTCAAAACCTTTGCAATTCTAAGCCTATAGTGGAGAGCTGTTTCCTTTGAAGGCTTGTGCAGTCAAAGAGAAGAGGAAGAACAAAGGCATTTTAGAGGGAGGCGTTTTAGTTACCAACCACAGTGTCTCCCTAGAAAAAAAGCCTTTTGTTTTTCCTTGATATTACAGATGTGAAGGACATTACTTTATTTTTGTGTGGTGATATCAGTCTGAAGCATGAAGTGCCTCTGCTTTATTATTCCCCTGACAAGCCTTCCTATACTCTGCTCTGTGGTTCTAAATCTTCATCAACATGAAGATCCATGTCCTGAAAACATCTGTTCAAGTCATTTAGGATGTGACAATTGGAATAAGCATGAAAATAATGAATATGATTTGGTGTCATAAGGTAGACAAAAGCTATACTGTGTTATCCTGAACAGTGCAAAAACATTAGGGTCAGGAGATCAGAGATAGGTCTTCACAAGAGCCATCAACTGACTCAGGACTCAGGAGTGACAGTATGCAAATAGACTGATTTTTATCCCCATGTATCACAAAAACACTGCTGAAAATTTTTAATAAAGACCAACTGAAAAAAATGATTTTTAGCTCAAAATGAGTAAAATGCAATCATAAAAAAATGCCTGGGTGGTGTCCATAACCTTTAAGGACTATTTTCTAACTATGTTGTTTTCACTAGTTCCATGTTATGTAGAACATGTCTTAGTGGAGAAAAGTGCTTTATAAATATTGTATTGTACTGTATGTGATGGAACAGGACCGTTTTTACAGAGGAATAAATCCATGAGGAAAAAAATAACTTCTGCATGCTACAGGCTATGTTTGCCATATTGCAGGTTTGTACAACATGTATGCATGTTAGACCGTGTGTCCATTACATTTATGGATCCTGTAAATTAGCATCTACAGACATGATCTAAATAGCACAAAACTAGAAACAAAGCAAGAGATCTGGTAAATATCCTATAAACTGAACCATTTATAGGGAAAAATCTGTAAAGACATGTCTTCCCTTAGGTCTGACTACCTAATGTTTTTAATATTCTGGTTCTATGTGCTGTCATTTCTTTCCAAGAGCATACATTAGGTATACCAATATTCATGTAATGCAAATCTGTAATAATTTCTAGACGTTATGAAGCACATTACACATTTCCTGTTTCTGGTAATATGTGCTCCTATATGCGGTCTACTGAAGTGATTTTTATGAATGTATGTAAGTAGGTCTTCCTTTATGTAGCTTTCTTGGATATAAAATTATTCAATGTGCTTTATGGTTTAAACATGGGCCATATCAGTGGGGCAAAGGGCATGAAGGTGTCATTGTCACATTACAAGGTTACTACTGTAATTGGCCCTTTAGTTGGTTGTAAAGGATCTTAGTAACATCAGCTTTCTTGTGCCACGTTCTGAAAGCGTTTAGGTCATTAGGCTTTCTAAGTACCTTATGCAGTGCTATTATTCAACATTACTAACCGTACCACAGCCTTGGGGCCATGGTGATGGAATGAAGCCCTTTTTATTAACACTGTGTGCCTTTCTAAGCACTATGTATATGATCTCAGTCTTACTCTGGCACCTGAAACACAAAGAAATAAAGTGACTTGTTAAAAATTCCCATAAAACGTAATATTAAAACAAAATCACCCTTCTTTTAGAATCAAAGATTTCATAGAGAATGCTGAACGCATTCTGCTTCCTCTGCTAATTGAACGCTACATTAAAACGGCTTACTGATCACTTTGCCATATCATAAGTACGGTATCTAACTTGCACTCTGGCGGAATTCTTAAGATAGTGAAGGTTATTTTCCAAGTGCAAACATAGATATTTTATTTCACAGACTGGTTTTACATTATTGATCACTGTTGTTGCTGTTGTTTAGTTTACAGCTACTAACCATATGATTTGACAAAACTGTCACAATAATATTTAGGGGAAAACACTAAGTTATGCAAATCCAATTATGTTCTTTGTATTTCTTTTCTATAAAGTATCTTAATCATGAACTGTACCACAAGAGATAAAAGACTTTTCCCAAGATAAAAGTGCCTCTGTTTTCTACGACGCCCATGGCTTTTCTCCCATTCTGTTCTTAAAGTTCTGTAATATCTAAAATGTAGTATTAGAAAATGGGAACCAATGTAAATAGATGTCATAGTTATAATTATTACTGAAATTATTTATGGTAAAAATTGAATAACGTTACTAAGAGTGACATGAGCAAATTAATAAATTTCCCTGCCCACCAGAGATAATAAATCCAAAGAATGACCTAGTTGAGTTGATATAGTAATTTACCTACTATATTGTAGTCAGGCCTAACTGCAACCCGTTCCTAAACCAATTAACAAATATGGAATCTGCAACTCACTCAACTTACTTTACAACTCACTCAACTTACTAGACCTTACTATGAGAATGAAGACGTTATCATAGAGTTCAAGCAAAATGCCATGCTATGATCGAAGGAAGTTCCAGATGAGTTACAAAAATAAGTTTTTAAATAGTCCGAAAAGGGTTACAAATCCTAATTTGTGACCACAAAAGAACTCTCAATACATTTTAGACAGCTGTCGGCCAAAGCCTAATTTGGGTGGCAGCTATTCCTCCTGAGCTTTCCACACTTATGCACACTCAGCTGAACTAAGTGTGCATGTTTCCTCAATAGCGAGAGGAGAGTAAAACCACTACAAAACAGCTGTGTCAGGGCTTATCTAATTTGAGAACAAAACAATTGGGCATGTTGAAATGATCACTTATCCGCTGTGAATAGAGAGAATGCTGCTCATGCATGGCTTTCTTCATTCATCTCTATAGTTCATAAATAGCAAAGGTCACTTACTAAACTATTTTCAAATATACCATAGAAGTGGAGGGAGAAAGAGAGAGCCATGCAAGCATAGCCACCTATTCATTCACAGCGGCTATGAGACTGGTAACCTTGCGCAAGATAGGTGTGGGTACCCAAGGTAGGACCTGAACCTGTGGATATGCCATACATGTCAAGGTGGAAATAACTCTTTAAGAGTTATTATTTCCAAACAGAAAAGACTTGGAACAAAGGTGAATCTGGCTTCCTGGGATAGTGGTTGGCATATTAGAATTACCCAAGGCTACATTGAAAACTCCTTTAAGCCTTAAGCAAAGATATCCTAACAATAACAGTCCTTTCAAGGCTCAGGTAAGCTTTGAAGACTCCACAGTAAAATAGCATTTATTCAGAGGTAATATAATAAAAAAAACACCGCAAAAAATCTCTTACAACCCTATCTGGTCATCTGTTTGAGGTTTCATTAGGTCATGCATCAAGACAATGCTTTAAAAGTATAAAATCAAGCCTATAATAAATGCTTAAGTGTAATGGACAGTGAGTGTGCACTGTGCTAATCAACTGGTTTGAATTTTGGCTAGTCCTGAGGATGTTATCATGGTGGTCCACTCATTTTCTCCCTTTATACAGCTGCTACCTCTTGGAATAGTCCGGTGTGGTTGACTGCTTACCCATTGGGGTCAGAGACACCGATGCAGAGCACTGAGGAATCTGGCAATAAACATAGTGAGTAAACATTCAGAGGTCAAAGCAAGCAGAGTACATGTGAATCCATGAAAGAGTTCAGAGTTCAGGACAGGTGTCTCAGGGTCAGTATGGTGAACAGTCAAGATCCAGGAAACAGGCAGAAGTTGGTACACCTACAGACAAACGGATTATTAGTCTTTTGCAAGGCCTAACAAGCAAGTGAAACCAAATACAATCTAATCCACAAGAAATACAAGGAAGAAACAGCATATATAGGAGGGTTGAAAAGCTCAAAAGTCAAAGAGCTGAACACAGGACATGGCTGTAGGGAGAGGATCAATGAATAGACACTAATAAGACACACAGAAAGCGACCTAGAAGTCAGGCTTTAGCCTGCAGTATGGGACACAGGAGTCTGACAGCTTGCACTGGGCAGAAGCTAGGTGATGCGATGTTAGTGCCCTCCTTGGACATCGGAATGGTGGTGGGCAAAGAACATCACCATGACATTGAGGAGAAACAAATATAAAGAGTTGGATTAATCTAGTCAAAGTCCTCACTTGAATACTGCCCTTGCCGCGCCCCTGTGGGAAAAAAAGTCTCAAACGCACACTTTGCAACTTCTTAACACCACTTTTCTTGTGCAAGTAGGGAATAAATCTCCCCTTTAGAGTTAATCTAAAAGAACACATTAGATCATTTCATTTATAGTGTGATCCAGTGGGTGTAGATTGGTGGGTTAACGTGACTTGTAGATAGAGATGAAAGAATGGATTTCCAGGGTAAAGCTTCATGCACACAGTTATATCTATATTTTGGTCAACACACCACAGATCCTCAAAATTTGGATACCATCCATGTGCAATCCATATTTTTGTTACTCCCATCAATAGAAAGCACTATTCTTGTCTGCATTTTGGAAGAGATTAGGACATGAAACAACCACAGAAAATACAGATAATGTGCATGGCCCCATAGAAATGAATGGGTCAGTGTGCTATCCACAGAAAATGCAGATGGCATAAGGATGAAAAATACAGTCGTGTGCATGAGGTCTAAAGATTTCCATTTTTGGTTCACTCACCTCTACTTGCAGGGCATGAGTGTACCTTTACTGAAAATAGCAGTTTATTACCAGATCCTGTTAGCCATATATATAGAGAAATAGACGGCAGGCAGAAATACAAGGAGCATAATTAGCAGGATAACAGAGATATTTCTTGCAATATTAGGAAAATAATTACAGGAATTATGCTTTGGCTGAATCCTATTAAGAGTTTCTGATCCACTGGGATATTTTACAAACACAGATGCGCCCTGTTTGTGGTTTACTTGGATTTAAATCCTTTGTCCACATGTTCATAGATCAGGCTCCAGTTGTACGCTGACAAAGAAAAGATAAGTGAGAGCATACTTTCTAAATGACACGTCTGCAATAAACCAAAGACTGTACAATCGCTCTTAACACTTACATGTGCTGGTCTGTTGAAAGCAATTTCTTTATTTTCAATTACATATTTTGAAATGTTACCGTGATTTTTAGGTGCCCATAAAAGAGCACAAAATTTGAAAAGAAAATAACATAGACAGGACAGTAATTCTAAAGGCTTGTGGTTATTTAGGTGCAGTCACTATATCTAGGATTTAGCAGCAGTGCTCCAGCTCCCCTTACTGGTCCCTTGGGTTACTGCAAGTTGCTAAATATGCAGTTACTTTTTAGAGTGAGAAGATTGGTATATCTGTAAACCAGGTAATCTGTTCAACAGTTCAGGTGCCTCTGGAAAACATTTGCGTTTGATGGCTAATTATGGTGCTAAATGTATGTATACCAAGAATGATGCCATAAAGTGTATTCATTATTGTGTAAGTTAGACTTCATTTGTATTGGAATGCACCGAACTATAATTTTGCGTTCTTGTAAAGCCCTATCATCTCCAGTAATTGCTGTTATCCAAGCTACATTCAGATAAAACAATAAAATGACTACATGCAATTGTAAAGCTCAATAGCTTCAGTAGAAGAAGGAATGACCATTTCACAAGTGTATGAATGAGGCTTGCACAGCGCTTCATTCTGTTGTTTTTCTTTTTCGGTTTTAGGAAATGCCATGTTATATTTACTCGGGTAAATTACTGTTAATCATACTTTCTGGCAATATCTATTATTTGACTACAGTTACAGGCAACTCTGAGGTATTTTGCAATTGAAAAGAACATATAATGGTAAAAAGAAAAGTATAAATTGACGTGTACAGATGTTTAGAGCTGTGTCATCTGGCACTGGGTGCTGTGAAATAATGTTACCTGTGGTTTTCTTAGGAATTACAAGTTAACTGCTTCTGTATGTTACCTTCAGTCCCCTTGCAGACGAGCGTGTCCGGATTAGGTCCGGATGCGTTGATTGAAAACTATGCGATTTTGCAAGCAAGTCCATTCAGTTTTGTTTGCAATTGCGTTAAGTTGTTATCGAGCGGGTGCAATGTGATTTAATGCGTAGTGCACGCACTTGCTAAAAAACTGAATGTTATACAAACTACATCTTTTAGCAACCATCCGTGAAAAACGCATCTCATTCGCACTTGCTTGCGGATGTGTTGCGATTTTCATGCAGCCCCATTCACTTCTATGGGGCCAGCGTTGTGAGAAAATCACAGAATATAGAACATGCTGCGATTTTCACGCAACGCACAAGTGATGTGTGAAAACCAATGCTCATGTACACAGCCCCATTGAAATGAATGGGTCCGGATTCTGTGCGGGCGCAATGCGTTCATCTGAAAGGGGCCTTATTCAGTCACTTATCACAGTTTATAGGATTTCAGCTCTGCTATACCTACCATATATTATACATTTAAAATACAAATTCACTCTCACCTGGAACTAATCGATTACATTTTTAAATAACTAGTTGTAGACCACTTACACAATTGATTTGAATGTGACGTTAGATATGTAGCTGGAATGGAGTTTGTCATCTGTGATTTCTCAGTCTACAGTACTGTAGGTAAACCTGCTTTTAAGGTTTAACAAAGGAAACTGTTCAGTAATGAATGTAATTCTGCTACATGTGATTGAATAGATTGAATATACCTGAGGCTAGGGATGAGCGAACTTCAAGTTCTAAAGTTCGGGTATATGCTGAATTGCATTATGGATTCCTTTACCACAGACCATAACACAATTCCATGATGGAATGCAAACTGTAATGCCTTTAAAGGCATTCTGTTATACATTCCATCATGGAATTGCGTTATGGTATGTGGTAACGGAATCCATAACGCAATTCAGCATATACCCGAATTCGAACTTCAAAACTTGAAGTTCGCTCATCCTTACCAGTGGCCATCACTCAGAAGGAAAGAGGGAAGAAGGAGGTGAGGGGATCACTGATTTCTAATCAGCTATTCCAGGGGTGGTACAGTATAGTGATGAGCGTCAGGGGCAATATTCGAATTCGAGATATTTCGCGAATATTGTGTAGAATATTCATCATATATTCGAGAATTCGAGATTATATTCTTGATTGCGAAAATCGGCAATGTAATATTCGCGTAATGCGCAGGAAATGCAGGAGTGGGTCACTTATGCTACATTTTTCAAGCTGGTAGAAGTTTTCTGAGACTGGAGAAAATGGTTGGCTCGGCAGAACATTAGAATAGCTTTATATGCAGATAGAGTGCTCCAATATGTTTGCGCTTGCGAATTTTCGGCAATATCTGCTACACTATAGATCAATCTAACCTACACTGACTATCTCCCCCTAACTATCTGAATTATATATATAAGTTAACTGTCTAATGTAATACAACAAAGCACAGAGCACAGCAATGACACTGCTATCTCTTTCATAACTGCAATAAACTTTAGAAAATAGCTGCTGGGGAGGTTCTTATATAGAACGGGGTAGGCAACTTTTCTATTGGTTGCTAGGGATGTTGCTAAGCTGTGACAAAGCCTTCTCATTGGCCCACCTGCAAGAAGAAGGGAGGGATGATCACCTGATGTGTACTGTGTTAAAAAACAAAACAAAAAAAAAACAACGAATATTCGCGAATTCTCGAAGTGCAGATATTCGCGATAAAAATTTGCTTTTCGAATATTCACGCTCAACACTAGTACAGTATTGTTTTCTAATGCATTTTATTATTTCTAATGCATATTATAATATGCCACCCAACTAGAGCATTATATATTAATGACAGAGACGTTTTAATATTTTATTTTAGCATCCTAGTTTCCACAGCATTACTTTTATAACTAAAAGGCAGGAATTCAAACAGTAACACAATGGAATGAAATAATATGTTAAATAACTGTTTTAAGCAAAGTCAAATATAAATTGTATCATACAGGTGATATGACTCATGACCCTTGAGGCATGGGAGCGAGTCCACGCTATTTTATGTAGCAAATATGATCAGGGGTGTAGCTAAAGGCTCATGGGACCTGGTGCAAGAGTTCAGTGCTTTGTGGCCAAGGGCAGGGAAGCACATAGCCTTCGTGTTGCCTGAGGCAGAAATTGAAATGGCACCTCTCCCCCATGCCAAATTCTTGACCTAACCCATCCCTTCCAGCCAGAGGTGTAACTTGACCAGCATGCACTTTCTATGATACTGGTGTCATTTTATGTGGCACATGGGTCTTTGGGCCCCTCAGGCTCCAGGGCCCGGTAGTGACTGCTACCACTGCACGCCCCTGCATATGATCAATCTTAGTTTGCAGCCATGAAGTTGGAGAAAAACAAAAACGCATCAGAATAACCCAAGCTATTGCAACACAGTTCAGACAGGAGGTGTAGTTCAGGGCACAATTTTTAATTAAAACCAGTTTTATGGTGAATAATGTCCTTACTAGCGGCCACAAAAAAAGCTGTAAAAAATGGACCTTAATTTGTGTAAATACAGTCTTATATTATAGGTTCATTCATAATACAAAATTATACAATATTGAGAACACCATTGATTTCTATTATTAAAGGTAAAGAATGGCAGCCTCCTTTTGTTTCCCCACACAGTTCCATTCCCAGTCAGAACTTGTGCGGGAACTACAATTTATTCACTTAGAGAGGGTGTCCAACAAACAACATTTATCACCTATCTACAGCATCCCCAACTGCTGTAAACCCTCAAAGGTCATAAGAATTGGGTTCTCCAATTGCTCTGTGAACAGAGCAGTAGTGCTCTTGTGTGACCACCTGTCACGGTCCCTCCAGTGACAGGTCTGAGAGACTGGCTGCACGTTAGGTTATCTGACAGCCTATCTATTTTAACTTGTTGCAGTGTTGTTGTTGGTAATGACCAACCTCTTGTCTCAGGTGTAGCGTGTGGTCATTACTGCTCCTCTATTTAGTCTGGACTCACACGTCATACCATGCGGTTGATATTCTCTGCCTGTAGTTGGAAGACCTGGTGTGTTGTCCTCATCTGAGTTCCTGCTCATCCATTTTCTATTGAAGATAAGTGTACTTCTCTTAGTATTTTGTTGCTCCCTTTTGCTTGTTGTTTACTAGGCCTCAGGGAGACGCTGGTTTGTTCATCTGGGAAGGAACCAGTAGTCTCAGACCCTGTCACTAATCCTAGGGCTTTTCAGGGTTACCAGGGCCTAGATTTCCAGTGTATGAATATTACCACCTTCAGGGTCTATTCATACTGACAGGAGTCATGGCTAGCTTTAGGGTTTTCTTAGGTGGGCTCTATTTCCCTTTCCCTAGCCTTAAGGCCTAGTTCCTGGTAATTTTCCTTCTGTTGTCATTCTGGTGTTTCTCCCCTCCCGCTACACTGTGACACCACCACTCCATTCACTCTATGATGTTTATTCCTAATTTTTAGTAACAGGTTCTTATTTTAAAAATGTTTCTGTTAGAAAATGTACTACTTTTCAGTGATGTGTTTTACTGTGTGCATTTTATCACTTACATATAGTTAATGAGCAGGGTTGCTTCATTTAGGCTAGAAACAACATGTTTGAGTTGCTAGATTGCTATATGAGGATCCCAATTATATCAATGCCTATATATATATATATATACAGTGGGGGAAATAATTATTTGACCCCTCACTGATTTTGTAAGTTTGTCCAATGACAAAGAAATGAAAAGTCTCAGAACAGTATCATTTCAATGGTAGGTTTATTGTAACAGTGGCAGATAGCACATCAAAAGGAAAATCGAAAAAATAACTTTAAATAAAAGATAGCAACTGATTTGCATTTCATTGAGTGAAATAAGTATTTGAACCCCTACCAACCATTAAGAGTTCTGGCTCCCACAGAGTGGTTAGACACTTCTACTCAATTAGTCACCCTCATTAAGGACACCTGTCTTAACTAGTCACCTGTATAAAAGACACCTGTCCACAGAATCAATCAATCAAGCAGACTCCAAACTCTCCAACATGGGAAAGACCAAAGAGCTGTCCAAGGATGTCAGAGACAAAATTGTAGACCTGCACAAGGCTGGAATGGGCTACAAAACCATTAGCAAGAAGCTGAGAGAAGGTGACAACTGTTGGTGCGATTGTTCGAAAATGGAAGGAGCACTAAATGAACATCAATCGACCTCGCTCTGGGGCTCCACGCAAGATCTCACCTCGTGGGGTGTCAATGGTTCTGAGAAAGGTGAAAAAGCATCCTAGAACTACACGGGAGGAGTTAGTTAATGACCTCAAATTAGCAGGGACCACAGTCACCAAGAAAACCATTGGAAACACATTACACCGCAATGGATTAAAATCCTGCAGGGCTCGCAAGGTCCCCCTGCTCAGGAAGGCACATGTGCAGGCCCGTCTGAAGTTTGCCAATGAACACCTGAATGATTCAGAGAGTGACTGGGAGAAGGTGCTGTGGTCTGATGAGACCAAAATAGAGCTCTTTGGCATTAACTCAACTCGCTGTGTTTGGAGGAAGAAAAATGCTGCCTATGACCCCCAAAACACCGTCCCCACCGTCAAGCATGGGGGTGGAAACATTTTGCTTTGGGGGTGTTTTTCTGCTAAGGGCACAGGACAACTTATTCGCATAAACGGGAAAATGGACGGAGCCATGTATCGTGAAATCCTGAGCGACAACCTCCTTCCCTCTGCCAGGAAACTGAAAATGGGTCGTGGATGGGTGTTCCAGCACGACAATGACCCAAAACATACAGCAAAGGCAACAAAGGAGTGGCTCAAGAAGAAGCACATTAAGGTCATGGAGTGGCCTAGTCAGTCTCCGGACCTTAATCCAATCGAAAACCTATGGAGGGAGCTCAAGCTCAGAGTTGCACAGAGACAGCCTCGAAACCTTAGGGATTTAGAGATGATCTGCAAAGAGGAGTGGACCAACATTCCTCCTAAAATGTGCGCAAACTTGGTCATCAATTACAAGAAACGTTTGACCTCTGTGCTTGCAAACAAGGGTTTTTCCACCAAGTATTAAGTCTTTTTTTGTTAGAGGGTTCAAATACTTATTTCACTCAATGAAATGCAAATCAGTTGCTATCTTTTATTTAAAGTTATTTTTTCGATTTTCCTTTTGATGTGCTATCTGCCACTGTTACAATAAACCTACCATTGAAATGATACTGTTCTGAGACTTTTCATTTCTTTGTCATTGGACAAACTTACAAAATCAGTGAGGGGTCAAATAATTATTTCCCCCACTGTATATATATATATATATTCCAAATAAATGTAACACAGCACTCCTTAGATAAAAAGTGAAAAACTTGGCTTGATAATGGCTCTGTGAGAGAGCTAAAACGTTGCCTGTATGAACATGTGTTGAATAAATTCAGTATTTTTTCACTTTTTACCTAAGGAGTGCTGCGTTACATTTATTTGGATTGTGTTTGGACCCCAGGACCCAGGGGAAAATGCTGCCACCTGAATCATTTGTATCACTTGAAGTGAGGAGTGCTGCCCTGCCATCTTTTGGATATATATACAGTACAGACCAAAAGTTTGGACACACCTTCTCATTCAAAGAGTTTTCTTTATTTTCATGACTATGAAGGCAAAACTATGAATTAACACATGTGGGATTATATACATAACAAACAAGTGTGAAACAACAGAAAATATGTCATATTCTAGGTTCTTCAAAGTAGCCACCTTTTGCTTTGATTACTGCTTTGCACACTCTTGGCATTCTCTTGATGAGCTTCAAGAGGTAGTCCCCTGAAATGGTCTTCCAACAGTCTTGAAGGAGTTCCCAGAGATGCTTAGCACTTGTTGGCCCTTTTGCCTTCACTCTGCGGTCCGGCTCACCCCAAACCATCTCGATTGGGTTCAGGTCCTGTGACTGTGGAGGCCAGGTCATCTGACGCAGCACCCCATCACTCTCCTTCATGGTCAAATAGCCCTTACTTTCAAAGTTTTCCCAATTTTTCGGCTGACTGACTGACCTTCATTTCTTGAAATAATGATGGCCACTCGTTTTTCTTTACTTAGCTGCTTTTTTCTTGCCATAATACCAATTCTAACAGTCTATTCAGTAGGACTATCAGCTGTGTATCCACCTGACTTCTTCTCAACTCAACTGATGGTCCCAACCCCATTTATAAGGCAAGAAATCCCACTTATTAAACCTGACAGGGCACACCTGTGAAGTGAAAACCATTTCAGGGGACTACCTCTTGAAGCTCATCAAGAGAATGCCAAGAGTGTGCAAAGCAGTAATCAAAGCAAAAGGTGGCTACTTTGAAGAACCTAGAATATGACATATTTTCAGTTGTTTCACACTTGTTTGTTATGTATATAATTCCACATGTGTTAATTCATAGTTTTGATGCCTAATTCATAGTCATGAAAATAAAGAAAACTCTTTGAATGAGAAGGTGTGTCCAAACTTTTGGTCTGTACTGTATATATATATATATATATAGATATAGATATACTACCTGTCCAAAAAAAAAAAGTCGCCACCAAAAAAAAAAAAGGTCACACACTCTAATATTTCCTTGGACTGCCTTTAGCTTTGATTATGGCATGCATTCGCTGTGGCATTGCTTCGATAAATTTCTGCAATGTCACTAGATTTATTTCCATCCAGTGTTGCATACATTTTTCACCAAGATCTTGCATTGATGATGTAGAGTCTGACTGCTGCTCAAAGCCTTCTCCAGCAAATGATGTCTCATGCTCCCTGAACCACTCTTTCACAATTTGAGCCCGATGAATCCTGGCATTGTCATCTTAGAATATGCCCGTGCCATCAGGGAAGAAAAAAATCCATTAATGGAATAACCTCGTCATTCAGTATGTTCAGGTAGTCAGCTGACCGCATTCTTGGAGCACATACTGTTGCTGAACCTAGAACTGACCAACTGCAGCAACCTCAGATCATAGCACTGCCCCCACAGGCTTGTACAGTAGGCAGTAGGCATGATGGGTGCATCACTTCATCTGCCTCTCTTCTTACCCTGATGCGCCCATCACTCTGGAACAGGGTAAATCTGGACTCATCAAACCACATGACCTTCTTCCATTGCTCCAGAGTCCAATCTTTATGCTCCCTAGCAAATTGAAGCCTTTTTTCTGGTTTGCCTCACTGATTAGTGGTTTTCTTACGGCTACACAGCTGTTCAGTCCCAATCCCTTGAGTTCCGTTCGCATTGTGTGTGTGGAAATGCTCTTACTTTCACTATTAAACATAGTTCTACAGTTTTTTTTCTTCGATTTGATTTCGCCAAACGTTTAAGTGATCGACGATCATTCAGGATTTTTTCCACGCACATTTCTTCCTCGAATATGATGGATCCCCACTATCCTTCCAGTTTTTAATAATGCGTTGGACAGTTCCAATTTTAGTAGATCTGCGATCTTCTTTTTTGTTTTCTCTGCTTGATGCATGCACACTCGCGTTTGGTGCGGATCAGATAATACAACCGTCTGCATCCGTTCAGAACTGATCCATTTGTATTATCTTTAACATAGCCAAGATGGATCCGTCTTGAACACCATTGAAAGTCAATGGAGGACAGATCCATTTTCTATGGTACCAGATTGTGTCATAGAAAACGGATCCATCCCCATTGACTTACATTGTGTGTCAGAATGGATCTGTTTGGCTCAGTTTCGTCAGACGGACACCAAAACGCTGCAAGCAGCGTTTTGGTGTCCGCCTCCAAAGCGGAATGGAGATGGAACGGAGGCAAACTGAGGCAAACTGATGCATTCTGAGCGGATCCTTTTCCATTCAGAATGCATTAGGGCAAAACTGATCCATTTTGGACTGCTTGTGAGAGCCCTGAACGGATCTCACAAACGGAAAGCCAAAACGCCAGTGTGAAAGTAGCCTAACATCTTTTCCATGATCACGAGATGTGTCTTTCGACATGGTTGTTTAAGAAATGAGAAGCAATTCATTGCACTAGTTGGGGTTAAATTACTTGCTGCCAGCTGAAAGATAATCGCCCATGCAGTAATTATCCAATAGGAGGCTCATCACTATTTGCTTAGTTAAATCCAGGTGGCGACTTTTTTTGGGGACAGGCAGTGTATATATATATATATATATATATATATATATATATATAAAGTTTTCCTAAGATGTGCCCATTGCTTTAACAACTAGGTCCCTAACTGTCTTAGTCTGTTCTTTTATATAAAATTGTTGACACCTCCATGTACAACAAAAGGGGTAAATAGGGCAATGATACTGTATCCTACACAGTGGGTGGATGGATACACTGATTTGCAGGAAAAATCTGTGAAGAAATTGAAAAAGTCAGCACCAAATTCACTTTTAAACTATGCCTTATGCCAATAAGGCATCTTCCTCATGTTAGACCCATACTTTTAGCTTCCAGAACTGATCCTGCAATCTCGAAAAATGATCTTTTGAATCCATTTACAGATTAGCTCTCAAGTCTGATACACTCTGGCCCTTTCCCCAGAACTGGCTGGAGCACTGTAACTTCTTCATATTGAGGATCTGTGTAGTCCTGGCAGAAGAAACCTTACTGATTAGGAAGTAATGGCATATGCTGTTTAGTTTAGTGTTTTGCATGAAGACCATAAGTCATTATGCTTAAAACTTTACTAAAGGGTGACCTTTTTATTAAAGGGGTTGACCACTTTATGCTTATTGGTGACCAATGTGTTTTTAAGATGATTGTCTGAGACTTAGTAATTGTTGAAATTCTGTACAATTTTCTATACTTTAAAAGTTGGGTGGTTTGTGTGTGTAGTGTATATATAGTGTATTTATGTGTATGTGTGTTGCACAGATATGGTGTATGTATATGTAAACATGTGTCGTGATGTCACGTGTCCACCGTTGAATAGGGAACCTGTTGAATCCCACCCCTGGGTATGCCCCCTTGTTTACAAAATATTTTCTGTTGTCCACACAGAGGTCCTGTCCATAAAATTGCACAAATATATGTCATGCACTCCTCCTACTGGGTTGTATATGAGAATAATGATTATTTATTCAATAAAATACAGTTGAAACCAGAAGTTTACATACACTATATAAAAAGACACATATGCATGTTTTTTTCAATATCTGACATAAAATCAGAATAAACCTTTCCTGTTTTTGGTCAATTAGGATTACCATATTATTAGTATTTGCCAAATGCCAGAATAATTAGAGAAAGAGAATGTTTTAAGGCTTTTTTATTACTTTCTGCAATGTCAAAAGTTTACATACACTAAGATTACTATGCCTTTAAACAATTCTGGACTGCCCATATGACGATGTCATGTGTTTGGAAACCTCTGTTAGGTTTCTTGGTAACATCTGAGTTAATTAGAGACAAACCTGTGGATGCTGTGGGGATTCGCTCTGGTAGGCAGGTTAGCGGACGCAGTATAGAGGCAAACACAAAGTCTTCAACTTAAACAGTTCAGTGTTTATTCACACAGAAGGCAAAACAAAATGACAGTTCGCAGTCTTGGTGTTCGTTCACACCATGGAAAGTCCACAGAAAAAAAACATTCACCTTGTGAGGAGTTTTTCATCAGCAGTCCCCAGCAGGCTTTAGGGGCCTGTTTTCCAGCATGCGGCTCTCAGCCCTTTAGAACGGCACACAGCTTCAGATCCCAAATAACAGAGACTCCACATCTTCACTGTGAGATGGAGGATAATCCACACCACCTGACAGTGCTGACTTATTTTATAAGCCTCCCAAGACCCGTCCTGGAACGTGGGGAGTAGCCACCCACCCAGCACTGTGGACAGGAACCTCGGTGACACATACCGCCCATCAATGACGACCCCTTGTTCCTTCCAACAATAAATTTAAATGTACACCTGAAACACACTGCTTCTTTGTGTAGCATCATGGAAAAGTCTAAAGAAATCAGCCAAGATATCAGGAAGAGAACTGTGGACTTGCACAAGTCTGACTCAACCTTGGGTGCAATTTCAAGATACCTGAAGGTGCCTCGTTCATCTGTACAAACAATTATACACAAATACAAACAAGATGGGAATGTCCAGCCATCATACCACTCAGGAAGGAGACGGGTTCTGTGTCCCAGAGATGAACGTGCTTTGGTCCGACATTTGCATATCAACCCAAGAACAAAAGCAAAAGACCTTGTGAAGATGATGGCGGAAGCTGGTTAGATTGTGTCAATATCCACAGTGAAACGAGTACTGCATCAACATGGGCTGAAAGGCCACTCTGCCAGGAAGAAGCCATTACTCAAAAAGAAACATCGAAAAGCCAGATTAATGTTAGTAAATGCACACAGGAACAAAGACCTATATTTTTGGAAACATGTCCTGTGGTCTAACAAAACTAAAATTAAACTTTTTGGCCATAATGACCATCGTTAGGTTTGGAGGAAAAAGGGAGAAGCTTGAAACCCTATGAACACCATCCCAACTGTGAAACACGGGGGTGGAAGCATCATGTTGTGGGGTTGTTTTGCTGCAGGAGGGACTGGTGCACTTCACAAAATAGATGGCATTATGAGGAAAGAAGATTATGTGGAAATACTGAAGCAACATCTCAAGACATCAGCCAGGAAGTTAAAGCTTGGCGGAAATGGGTCTTCCAAATGGACAATGACTCGAAGCATACTGCCTAACTGGTTACAAAGTAGCTTAAAGAGGACCTTTCACCAGTTTTTACTTTATAAAAGCGATACCTCACACTGTAGCCCATGTTCCCTAAATGTCATATCGCTAATTTTTTTCATGATATGCTCCTCCGTTGCGCCGCTGTGCCCCTCGTTCAGTTTATGCTAATTAATAGCATCGGAACAGGGAGGAGGAGACATCAGCTTTTCTCAGTGGGTGTCTCTTCTATCTAGCTGTGGCGCTGTCACAGCCATTGAGAAGAAAACTGCTCACCTTTTCCCTGGCTGTGACACTCTCTGCTGTGATTGAACAGCGCCACAGCCAGATAGAAGAGATGCCCACTGAGAAAAGCTGATGTCTCCTCCTCCCTGTTCCGATGCTATTAATTAGCATACAGGGTGCCTAAACAGAACGAGGGGCACAGCGGCGCAACGGAGGAGCATATCATGAAAAAAAATTGCGATATGATATTTACGGAACATGGGCTACAGTGTGAGGTATCGCTTTTATAAAGTAAAAACTGGTGAAAGGTCCTCTTTAAGGTTAACAAAGTCAATGTTTTGGAGTGGCCATCACAAAGCCCTGATTTCAATCCTATTGAAAATTTATGGGCAAAGCTGAAAAGGCAGGTGCGAGCAAGGCGACCAACAAACATGGCTCAGTTACACCAGTTTTGTCAGGAGGAATGGGCCCAAATTCCGACCAGCTATTGTGAAAACCTTGTGAAGTTATATCCAAAACATTTGACCCAAGTCATACAGTTTAAGGGTAATGGTACCAAATATTAATGAAATGTATGTAAACTTTTGACTTTGCAGAAAGTAATAAAAATGCCTTAAAACATTTTCTCTCTCTCTCTTTATTCTGGCATTTGGCAAATAATAATAATTATGGTAATCCTAATTGACCAAAAACAGGAAAGATTTATTCTGATTTCATGTCAGATATTGAGAAAAACATGCATACAGTCAGGTCCATAAATATTGGGACATCGCCACAATTCTAACATTTTTGGCTCTATACACCACCACAATGGATTTGAAATGAAACAAACAAGATGTGCTTTACCTGCAGACTGTCAGCTTTAATTTGAGGGTATTTACATCCAAATCAGGTGAACGGTGTAGGAATTACATCAGTTTGCATATGTGCCTCACACTTGTTAAGGGACCAAAAGTAATGGGACAGAATAATAATCATAAATCAAACTTTCACTTTTTAATAGTTGGTTGCAAATCCTTTGCAGTCAATTACAGCCTGAAGTCTGGAACGCATAGACATCACCAGATGCTGGGTTTCATCCCTAGTGATGCTCTGCCAGGCCTCTACTGCAACTGTCTTCAGTTCCTGCTTGTTCTTAGGGCATTTTCCCTTCAGTTTTGTGTTCAGCAAGTGAAATGCATGCTCAATCGGATTCAGGTCAGGTGATTGACTTGGCCATTGCAGAACATTCCACTTCTTTCCCTTAAACTGTTTGGTTGCTTTTGCAGTATGCTTTGGGTCATTGTCCATCTGCACTGTGAAGCGCCATCCAATGAGTTCTGAAGCATTTGGCTGAATATGAGCAGATAATATTGCCCGAAATACTTCAGAATTCATCCTGCTGCTTTTGTCAGCAGTCACATCATCAATAAATACAAGAGAACCAGTTCCATTGGCAGCCATACATGCCCACGCCATGACACTACCACCATGCTTCACTGATGAGGTGGTATGCTTAGGATCATGAGCAGTTCCTTTCCTTCTCCATACTCTTCTCTTCCCATCACTCTGGTACAAGTGGATCTTGGTCTCATCTGTCCATAGGATGTTGTTCTAGAACTGTGAAGGCTTTTTTAGATGTCGTTTGGCAAACTCTAATCTGGCCTTCCTGTTTTTGAGGCTCACCAATGGTTTACATCTTGTGGTGAACCCTCTGTATTCATCTCTTGATTGTTGACTTTGGCACACATACACCTACCTCCTGGAGAGTGTACTTGATCTGGCCAACTGTTGTAAAGGTTATTTTCTTCACCAGGGAAATAATTCTTCGGTCATCCACCACAGTTGTTTTCCGTGGTCTTCCGGTTCTTTTAGTATTGCTAAGCTCACCGGTGCTTTCCTTATTTTTAAGAATGTCCCAAACAGTTGTTTTGGCCACGCCTAATGTTTTTGCTATCTCTCTGATTGGTTTGTTGTGTTTTTTCAGCCTAATGATGGCTTGCTTCACTGATAGTGACAGCTCTTTGGATCTCATCTAGAGAGTTGACAGCAACAGATTCCAAATGCAAATAGCACACTTGAAATGAACTCTGCTCAATGTAATTGGGATAATGAGGGAATAACACACACCTGGCCATGGAACAGCTGAGAAGCCAATTGTCCCATTACTTTTGGTCCCTTAACAAGTGGGAGGCACATATGCAAACTGTTGCATTTCCTACACCGTTCACCTGATTTGGATGTAAATACCCTCAAATTAAAGCTGACAGTCTGCAGTTAAAGCACATCTTGTTTGTTTCATTTCAAATCCATTGTGGTGGTGTATAGAGCCAAAAATGTTAGAATTGTGGCGATGTCCCAATTTTTATGGACCTGACTGTATGTGTCTTTTTATATAATGTATGTAAACTTCTGGTTTCAACTGTAAATGCAATAAAATGTTGTGCTTATATCATCAAAAAACTATAAATAAAAACTTTATATATTACATATGGGGCCCCAAGTATTATTCTTGCAATGTATTGATGTATTGCTGCAAGAGGACAATATATATATGTATCTAACATTGCAATTAAAACATAAAATACAATTTATATCTAAAAACTGACCAAAAAATAGTTATTATATAAACAATTCATAAATTGAGTAATAGCTCATATACTGTTGCATAAACAATTCCTAAATTGAGTTGTAGTTCATATATTATTATAACGCATATAGCATAATTGAGGGTAGGTATAGCACATAATACCTACCTTACTTACACACATATAAACTATTAAAAATGGAAGTCACGACCCATTTCCCAAAATGAAAATGAAAATATATAAACAATTAAAAAAATGAACATCATGGGAATCGCTGCATGCAGAAATGACCGTGCTATTAAAATATAATAATAATAGTTTTATAATAAAAATATGTAAATATTTATCCCTCACAGCAAACGACGAAACTAAAAAAAAGTCAAAATGGCTGAATTACTGTTTCTGTGGTCGCTTCGCCTCCCACATAAAATTGAATGAAAAATGATCAAAAAGTCATACACACTGCAACATTTGGTCAATTTTGCGACATTTGGTGTTCTTCACCACTTTTCAGAGTGGTCAATGTTTAAAGGGGTCATCCAAGGCTATAAAAAGCTGCCCCATATGTCGGGCCCCTCACAATGAATATACTTACCTGGCTCCCCGCTCCCTGCGCTAGTCCTGGTCCCCACACCACCACTGCTGCTTCTCCCCCTGCACGGACGAAGAGGCGGCACAGGAGCGGCGCAGGGAGCCAAGTAAGTATATTGATTGTGAGGGGCCTCGCATATGGGACATATATGTCCTCGCATATGGGATTATAGCCTTGGATAACCCCTTTAAGAGCTAATAGCGAGATTAGACCTGAATTATGGACCATTAAATATTATTTACATTACCCCTACTTGAAACGGTTTAGATTATTTATTTTTTTACTAATATTGTTAAACAGGATGTTTTGCCTATATCATTATAATTCTTTTGATCATACCTGAAAGAAAAATAATTTTCTCATCTTCTGTTAATAAGATGCAAGGGGTGGGCAAATGCAATTCAATGCAAACAGGCTTTTATTGCTAGTCAGCTTGAATAAAAATGTGTTTGCGATGGATCAGAGTTGCCTTGCACTTTGAAGCTCATTTCTTCTTTTAGATATAATTTTCTTTTACGGTTGGTAGAATGGAAAAATTGCAAATTACATGCCTGTGTTGTTTTCAAAATATTTTCAGACTTTGAACGTGGCTTCTCCTGTGTTAATGTCTTATATGAAAGTAAACACGGGGGACGCTAATAAAGGGCTCTTTCATTAGTGGTCAGTTCACTTCCAAACAATCTCTTATCAAGTTTTAGGGCACAATTCTCATTTCCCTCACCCTATGGACAATATCCTGTATGACATACATTTAGACACCTTATTTTTACAAATATTGAATAAATGTTGCATCTCCACTGCTGCAAACAGCCAATTAAGTGGCTCCCAGTAGTGAGACACTTCGGCTCAACTAATCAAATATACACTATATAATATAATAGAAAAAGGTTGAAAACTTTGTGCAAACATGTCATTATCCCCCCAAAATCTCAACTCGTCGTTAGATAGCCTTAGATCTGTATCTGCATCTTGTATATTTTTTTCTCCTCTCCTCATTTTTATAGCTATCCATGTTCTCTCTATTACTGTGCTTGGTGGGAACAATCTTCCATGTGTTTGTATTCTGAGCTGGCTGCCTTCCTCTGCTGCTCCTCCATCCCTCAGACATAAGCCTCATGCATACAGCCATATCTGTTTTGCCGTCTGCAAACCAAAGATCTGCAAAACACAGATACCGCCCATGTGTGCCCTGCACTTTCCTATTCTGCATATCACATCTTAAAGTAAAAATGCTCATTCTTGTTCACAAAAAGGGCAAGCATAGGACATGTTCTACTTTTATATTTTTTTAATTTTTTTGCGGAACAGACATACGGATGCACAGATGTGGGCAACACTAGTGTTGGTCGAGTACCAAAGAGCATTAAACCAGTCACCCTCTGCTCTGAAGAGGGTAGGGTGCCTGGTTCATAGTAAAAGGTCAGAAATTTATGGAAACACCACTGAAATGGTTCGGGAACAGCATGGGGAAGATGTCTAGATTCAACTTGGACTCCTAGGTCACTGCTGGGAACGATGTTGTCCGAGTAGTACGCCACTTTTACAGACTGACAATAATGCACACCAAACCGAAGATAAAATCGATTATAGAAGAAAAATTGTTAGGAAACATTCTTTCCTGTATATTTACTTGTATACTGTTACAAGGAAGAGGCACTCCGATATAACTTGTTTATCACATAAAGGAGGGCCTCATTCACATTGTGGTACAATTGTTCAGGTAGTGGGACTCCTACACTCATAATGCCTATGCACTAAGGGAAATAGCTGCCAAAAATTACAAGGAACCAGCACTTCAATACACCCTTTATTACACATAAAGGAGGGCATCATACACACCCTTGAAAAATTATGATTGATGGCCTGCTGGTGACCCTCAAAAACATTAGGAGCAAGGGCCTGCTGGTGACCCTCTAAAACATTAGGGGCGAGGGCCTGCTGCTGATATGACCATCTAAAACATTAGGGGTGAGGGTCTGCTACCAAGCTGACCATCTAAAAAAAATTGTGGGCCAGGGCCTGCTGCCGAGCTAATCATCTAAAAAAAATTGTGGGCAAAAGCCTGCTGCCGAGCTGACCATCTAAAACATTTTGTGGGCAAGGGCCTGCTGCCGAGCTGACCATCTAAAAATTTAGGGGTGAGGGTCTGCTGCTGAGCTGACCCTCTAAAACATTATGGGTGAGGGCCCGCTGCTGAGCTGACCCTCTAAAACATTAGGAGCGAAGGGCAGCCTAATAAGCATGTTGATATGATAGAGGAGGGCGAGAAAAGGGAGATTGAACCATATACCGTTTTTAGTGGTGGAAGGGGTGCATGGGAATACAGTGTATTCAATACACCATAAAAGCCACATGTTCATGTGCCTTTATGTTCAGCCGCTTTCCTCTGGTGGAGTAGAGAAGTCAGGAGAAATCCAGTCCTTGTTCATTTTTATAAGAGTGAACCGATCAGCATTTTCAGTTGACATTCGGATGCGCTTATCAGTTATTATGCCCCAGCAGCACTAAATACTCGCTCTGACAAAACGCTGGCGGCAGGGCAGGCCAGCAGCTCCAAGGCGTAGAGCGCCAGTTCATGCCATGTGTCCAGCTTGGACATCCAATAGTTGTAAGGCACAGAGGGATCATTGAGGACGCAGACACGGTCTGCCACGTACTCCTTCACCATCTTCCAAAATGTTCCCTCCTTGTGACACTAGGCCGCGCATCAGGTTGAGGGTGCTGGCGGAGTGTCATAAAACTGTCCCAGGCCTTGAAGAGTGTTGCCCTGCCTCTGTTGGAACTGTTGTGTGTTCCCCTAGTCTCCCCTTCTCGATTGGCCAAGGAACTACGTACTCTGCAGCCAGCGTTGTCAGCTGAAAATTTTTGGAGCAATTTTTCCACAAGGACATTCTGGTATTGCACCATTTTGCTTGTCCTCTCCATCACAGTAATGAGAGATGAGAAGTTCTATTTGTAGCGGTGGTCAAAAAGGGTGAACAACCAGTAATCGGTGTTGTCCAAAATGCGCACAATGCAAGGGTCACGGGAAAGGCAGCCTAACATAAAGTCAGCCATGTGTGCCAGAGTCCCAACAGACAAGACTTCGCTGTCCTCATAAGGAGGATGACTGTCAACCTCCTCATCCTCTTCCTCCTCTTCTACCCATCCACACTGAACAGATGGAATAAAACTTCCATGGGTACTACCCTCTGTAGCGAAGACAACCGTCTCCTGCTCCTCCTCCTACTTCTCATCATCATCCAATTTGCGCAGAGAAGAAGAACTGAGGGTTGTCTGGCTATCACCCTGTGTACTGTCTTCCCCCATTTCCACCTCTTCCACATGCAAAGCGGCTGCCTTAAATCTTAATTGTGAGCAGCGAGTGTTTGAGTAGACACAGAAGTGGGATGGTTACGCTGATAATAGCGTTATCGCCACTCACCATTTGTGTTAATTCCTCAAAGTTTCTTAAAACCTCACAGAGGTCAGACATCCATGCATGGGTGTAGGAACCCCAAAAAATCTGGGGGGGACAGCATTTTTGCTCGCCGGGTATATTCTTATTCAATAAACTGCGAGTTGTTTATATCATTAAATTTTAAGTGTGTGTGTGTGTGTGTGTGTGTGTGTGAACCCCCCCCACACTTACAGTTCTGAAGACTCAGGGGTGCTGGCTGGCTTGGCCGGGCAGAAGGAGTGTGGGAGACTGTGAGGCCTTTTTCTCCAAGCTGCTCCGGATCAGTGCTCTGGGCAGCTGGGCTCCGGGCTGGAAGTGGGCACAATAAGAAAGAAATATTTTTCATTACACCTCAGGTCAGACCACTAATCAGACCCCCAATGTTAATCAGACCTCAGCTAACAGCCCCAATAAGATCCCCAATGTTAATAAGACCTCAGCTCAGACCCCAATATGAATGACCCCCAATCAGACCTCAGATAAGAGCCCCAGTGCCTCTCATCAGCCCCCCAGTGCCTCTCATCAGCCAGCAATAACAGCCCCCCCAATCATGTGCCAGTAATAACAGCCCCCCAATCATGTGCCAGTAATAGCCCCCCCAATCATGTGCCAGTAATAGCCCCCCCAATCATGTGCCAGTAATAGCCCCCCCAATCATGTGCCAGTAATAGCCCCCCAATCATGTGCCAGTAATAGCCCCCCAATCATGTGCCAGTAATAGCCCCCCCAATCATGTGCCAGTAAAACAAAGTATTGTATATATATAAAAAAAAAATTAACACTTATACTTACCTCTTTGGAGCGATGCGATGCAGGCCTCTTCCGGCCTGTCACTGTGTCCTGGCTCCAGCGCTGTACGGCTCAGGCGGCGCGATGGTGTCATCGCGCTGCCTACGCCGGCCTCTGATAGGCTGCCGGCCTAGTAGTGCCGGCAGCCTATCAGAGGAACAGGAAAGGGACACACCTCCCTGCCCTGCTCCTCCGCAGCCTTCTGTTTGTATCGCTGTCCTGAGGACGGCGATACAAACAGATCACTATGGAGATGAGCGCTTCGCTTCCACAATGGAAGCGCTCATCTCAGTGCCTGCCCTGCCGCCGCCGCACACATTGCCCCGCTGCCGCTGGGGGGGATTTGACCATACCTGTCCCCCCCGCATTATTTCCTGGGTGGGATCCGTTTTGCCTGTCCCCCCCGCTTCCTACGCCCATGCATCCATGCCCACTCTTTGCTTGTGAATAGCGGAAGCTGACTGGAAAGGTGACGACCATGTTGCAGCTGGTATTCCACTACTGCCCTCTGCTGCTCACAGTCTGTCACCACCGCCTAATAAAAAATTACACTAAATTAATGTCACTGATATTTAGGATGTCATACGTTAAACAGGAGGTATAGCACAAGTAATGTCGCTGTCACCACCGCCTAATATAAAATGACACTGAATGAATGTCACTGATATTTAGGATGTGCACACGTTAAACAGGAGGTATAGCGCAAGTAATGTCGCTATCACCACCGCCTAATAAAAAATTACACTGAATGCACGCTAATATTTAGGTTGCATAAGTGTTATAAAGGAGGGATAGCGCAAGTAATGTCGCTGTCACCAGCGGCTAATAAAAAATTACACTGAATTAATGTCACTGATATTTAGGATGGGCAAACGTTACACAGAAGTAGCGCAGGTAATGTCGCTGCCACCAGCAGCAAAAAAAATTAGACTGAATGTCACTGATATTTCAGATACGCAAGCGTTATACAGGAGATTTTGCGCAGGTAATGTAACTGTCTGCAGCGGACACCGTCTACAGAAAAAGTACACTGGATGTCACAGATATTTTTAGGCTGCGCACACGTTACACAGGAGATGTAGCGCAGATAATGTCACTGTCACCAGCGGCGAAAAAAATTACACTGAATGTCACTTAGATTTCGGATGCGCTAACGTTATACTGGAAATGTAGCGCAGGTAATGTCGCTGCCACCAGCAGCAAAAATTTTTTACTGAATGTCACAGATATTTCGGATATGCAAACGTTATACAGGAGATGTAGCGCAGGTAAAGTAACTGTCCGCAGCGCACACCGTCTATGGAAAAAGTACACTGGATATCACAGATATTTTAAGGCTGTGCACGCGTTAGACAGGAAATGTAGCACAGATAATGTCGCTGTCTGACAAACAATTGCAAGCTATTTAGCGAAGGTTGAGCTAAAAATATATATTGCTGGCACACACAATAGTCCTTAAAAGAACTTTTGGGTCTATAACAAGTATAAAAACTAAAATATTCCTTTTTCACTCCCTACACTATCTCTCCCTTCTGCTCTCCAGCTCTCCCTGACTAATACTGAGCCGAACACTTGTCATTGGGTGCTATATAGCACCCGATGACGCGTTCCGGCCAGCCAATCACTATAATGCCAGCAGCCAACATGGCTATGGCATTATAGTGAATGGCAGCACTTACCTGCACGTTTATTGGCTGCGTAGCAGTCAACAAACGTTTGGGTAGGAGACTCGAGCATCGCGTTAGAGCACACGCCCAACAGCATGCTCGCCCAACACTAGACAATTTTAGACTATTTTATTAAACGTTTTAACAATACATCACAATGAAAAATTCTCATTTCTTTTACCTCTTCCCCCATCATTGCCCCCACCAAAAAGGGAAAAAAAGAGTTCACATCTACACTCATCTTGCTCCCATTCCCAGCTATTCACAGGTGGCATATGCATATTCTCCATCATTAGTCTTTCATCAGTGATTTAATGCACTCATATCCTGGTGACCTACTTGAAAGTCAGGAAAACAGCATTGCCTTTTTGGCTTCTAGCAGAATTAAATGCACCATTCTGAGTATTTCATTTTTAAAATAGTGAAATGTATATAGCCAGGGGCCAATTTGCTGTAATATCCTTATATTTTGCCCACTAACTCTGCCAAATTTTACCTCTTAGCAAGCTCTGCCTCTAATGCCACCAGATGTAAGGCAACTATCCTATAAGTCAATATTTGACCCTTTAAATAGGCCTTCAGACATGACCTGGATAATAAATAATACAGCACCTCATCTGCAGACAGCTGTTTAGGGGTGATTACCCTTTTCCTATATCCACTCTTTTGTTTTTCCCAGGCTACTTTAATGTGGAAGGGTAAAAGTTCTCTTTACTGCCTCATACTTCTGCATCTTTAAATATCTTTCCACTCTGCTCACTCATTAATAAACCTAAATATGTGTAGAAAAGTGTGAAGTTTGTTTATTTGCCAAACCTATTAAGAGTTGTTTTAGATACCACAGACAGTATAGTGTATTATGTCAAGGATTAAATTAAAAGGTTTTCCAGGACTTAAATACTGATGACCTATCCTCGAGTGGCGTTGCTAGGGCTGGTGTCACCCGGTGAGGTAGAAAATGGTGTCACCCCCCAAGCCCCCCCCAACCTGTGGACACGCCTCTTTTTACCGATAATGTAGTAGGTGTCACCTGCAGTCCTATGTAACACGACATATAACACAGTGATAACTCTCTGAGTACAGATAATGTAGTAGATGGGTGTGAGGCCCCAGAATTCAGAACACGCACAATGTGACCTGAAGTCTGGGGCCAGGATGCGGCAGGGTAGGCCTTATTCTATACCCATCCTCCAACCCTACCGTGAAACAGATATGTGGATGGACATTATTATATACAGTAGAATACAGCACCACATACCTGTTACATCCAGTGACATCTCCTGTGACGTAGACTTTCCTCAGCGTCTTCATTCGGAGATTAGACAGCCATGATACCTTCTTTCAGCCGCTTCTCATCTCTGCAGAGTTTCACAGAAAACATTTTTAGATTCCTCACTTTACTATCATCCTCTCCTATCCTTTACTATCATTATACACAGGGGGCCATTATATATACTAATAATACAGAGAGGCTATTATATATACTAATAATACAGAGGGGGCTATTATATATACTAATAATACAGAGGGTCTATTATATGCTAATAATACTGCTGGGCATTATATATACTAATATACTAATAATACAGATCTCTGCTTACCATATACCAGGCCTACCACCAGTATTACCCCTTCATATATCGCCTGCCGGCTGGTCACCCTGACCAGGCTGGCAGGCGGTATATGAAGGGGTAATACTCGTAGGCCTGGTATATGGACAGCAGACATGGCATCCTCTGGGCAGTACTGTCTCTGGTCATCCTTCGCCTGCACCTTGACTGCCACCTGCGTAGCCTGTAACACTAACTGTCACTCACTGATAGCCAAGCAACAGGCAGTGAAGTGCCATGAGAGCCAGAGTATGCAGGTGGCAGTCAGGGTGCTGGTGAAGGATGACCAGAGACAGTACTGCCCAGAGGATGCCATCTCTGCTGTCCAGTCCATATACCAGGCCTACCACCAGTATTACCCTTAATATACCTCCTGCCCATCCCACACCTAATACTCAGGATGCTGTCACACTGACTGTGACACTGACAGTATGACTGACTCACTGTCAGTGTCGCTCGACGCTCATTCAGGCTGCTTGCTATGGAGTCCTGAAGCGGCACACTGCGGCAGCTATCTTCTTCTTTTTGCTCCGGCTCCACAGTGTCTTTCCCGCCTGGAAGGTAGGAGGAGCTTTGTACTGCCGTGCGCGCCCTGGTGATTCATCAGGGCGCGCACTAGTTCTGTTCATACTGCTCCTTACTCTGCGGCGCTGCGCAGTGTAGCAAAGCGAAACTCAGTAAGTTCATAGATTTTTTGGCGCGAACGGCAGTCTGGCGCCCGGGGCAACGGCCCCCCTGGCCTTCCCCCACGCTACGCCACTGCCCCTGACCACCCTTGTCACGCCCCCTTTAGAAAAGACCGAGAGTGTAAAAACCGAGAGATGTGACTATATTTTCCACTTTTCAGGAACAAGAGACATGATCTAAGAGGCAGGAAATAACTTCTTAGAGAGGGGAGGATGGGAGTCCTACCAGAAAGTGCTGACAGTGATCCCAGCTGGGAGGACAACTACCCCCAGCATGTCCAACCTGGTATTATGTGATATCAGAGGACATTACAGCAGGAGGTAGAAGAGGAGAGGCCTACAACTCCCAGCATCTCCTTCACTCAATAAATCCATCCGTTCTCTCTTTTCTTCTACTTGATACATTACTCCGCCCCCTGCACTAATCACATGACAGTAACATCATCACAGGTCCTTTCCTACCACTTCTCTCCACTGCTGAGCTCCGCCCCTCCTGATCACATGACAGTGACATCCTCCCAGGTCCTGCAGCAGATACAGAGCAGGACCTGGTCCGTAGTCACTGGCAGTGCTAGCAGACAGATCGCTTACCAGGGGTGGGGGGTGCTAGTGGTGTTGGGTCCGGCGGGTGACATCACTCACCCCATCAGACTGGTGTCACCAGATGCACCCCCCTTGCAATGCCACTGCTATCCTCTGATGATCCTTCCCGACACCTGGAACCCCTGCCGATAAGCTGTTTGAGAAAGTACCGCCGCTCCTGTGAGTGCCACAGCCTTCTCCATGCTTACTGTACATTGTATAGCAGCTGTACTTGGCATTGCACTTAGCCCCATTAACTTCACCACCTTCTCAAACAGCTGATCGGACCTGATGACATTTAGTGTTGCACAAATTGAAGTATCTGAAGTGGAATTCGATCTGAAGTTTAGGTAAAATTATATTCGCAGCAAAGCCGAATTTCCTCGTGCTTCATGGTAATTAATCAGATTTTTTCTAAAATGCCTGCTGTACATGTTTTACAAAGTGAAAGTAAGAAGCCCCGGAACGGGATATGGCACATTATTCCATGCCAATCAGCAGATAGCCACCCCCTGTGATGTCTCAGTCCTATAAAAAGCCTCATCCTACGCAGTCTCCACCATATCCCTGTGAGCTCAGCTTAGGGAGAGACGTGACAAGTGCTTATGTTCTACAGTAGGAACAGTTTTGCAGAAAACAGTTCTAAAAAGAATATTAGAAAGTAATTTTGCAGGGACAATGTAGAGACAGTGCAGGGATATCGTAGGGAGAGTTTTTTTTGAGACTATAGGGAGAGCATAGGGAAACTGCAGGGACAGTGCAGGCTGATTGTAATCACCCTGCTGCGCCATTCATACTTAATCTGTTCTGTTATACATACACTTACTGTGCATCAGAATTACAGGGAGTGCAGAATTATTAGGCAAGTTGTATTTTTGAGGATTAATTTTATTATTGAACAACAACCATGTTCTCAATGAACCCAAAAAACTCATTAATATCAAAGCTGAATATTTTTGGAAGTAGTTTTTAGTTTGTTTTTAGTTTTAGCTATTTTAGGGGGGTATCTGTGTGTGCAGGTGACTATTACTATTACTGTGCATAATTATTAGGCAAATTAACAAAAAACAAATATATACCCATTTCAATTATTTATTTTTACCAGTGAAACCAATGTAACATCTCAACATTCACAAATATACATTTCTGACATTCAAAAACAAAACAAAAACAAATCAGTGACCAATATAGCCACCTTTCTTTGCAAGGACACTCAAAAGCCTGCCATCCATGGATTCTGTCAGTGTTTTGATCTGTTCACCATCAACATTGCGTGCAGCAGCAACCACAGCCTCCCAGACACTGTTCAGAGAGGTGTACTGTTTTCCCTCCTTGTAAATCTCACATTTGATGATGGACCACAGGTTCTCAATGGGGTTCAGATCAGGTGAACAAGGAGGCCATGTCATTAGATTTTCTTCTTTTATACCCTTTCTTGCCAGCCACGCTGTGGAGTACTTGGACGCGTGTGATGGAGCATTGTCCTGCATGAAAATCATGTTTTTCTTGAAGGATGCAGACTTCTTCCTGTACCACTGCTTGAAGAAGGTGTCTTCCAGAAACTGGCAGTAGGACTGGGAGTTGAGCTTGACTCCACCCTCAACCTGAAAAGGCCCCACAAGCTCATCTTTGATGATACCTGCCCAAACCAGTACTCCACCTCCACCTTGCTGGCGTCTGAGTCGGACTGGAGCTCTCTGCCCTTTACCAATCCAGCCACGGGCCCATCCATCTGGCCCATCAAGACTCACTCTCATTTCATCAGTCCATAAAACCTTAGAAAAATCAGTCTTGAGATATTTCTTGGCCCAGTATTGCACACCTTGTGCTTTTGGGCACTCCAGTGATGTTGCAGCTCTGAAATATGGCCAAACTGGTGGCAAGTGGCATCTTGGCAGCTGCACGCTTGACTTTTCTCAGTTCATGGGCAGTTATTTTGCGCCTTGGTTTTTCCACACGCTTCTTGTTGACTATTTTGAATGAAACGCTTGATTGTTCGATGATCACGCTTCAGAAGCTTTGCAATTTTAAGAGTGCTGCATCCCTCTGCAAGATATCTCACTATTTTTGACTTTTCTGAGCCTGTCAAGTCCTTCTTTTGACCCATTTTGCCAAAGGAAAGGAAGTTGCCTAATAATTATGCACACCTAATATAGGGTGTTGATGTCATTAGACCACACCCCTTCTCATTACAGAGATGCACATCACCTAATATGCTTAATTGGTAGTAGGCTTTCGAGCCTATACAGCTTGGAGTAAGACAACATGCATAAAGAGGATGATGTGGTCAAAATACTCATTTGCCTAATAATTCTGCACGCAGTGTAGTCTGAACAGGCGGTGTAATATATTGCAGCGTTTATCTTTTTCACTTGCTGCAGCATTCATACTTAATTTGTTCTGTTATACATAGACTTGCTGTGGGTCAGACTTAGTCTCAATAGGCTGTTAACCCAGCTTCCCATGTCTACGATTCTGTCCCCACATGCGGGTACGGGTGCCGGGCTTCCTCATTCCTCCCTGCTGCTGCACGCTGTGCTGACAGGTGCGAGCAGTGGGGTTCTTAGCTGTGGTCTGCGCTCCTGTCGCCAGAGTTCCTTGTGTGTATATAGGATGTGGGCGGGTGTATATCTCCTCCTTATGTGAGACAGCACGCGCACGCCCTCTATCTTTATCTGCAGGATGTATTTAAAGGTGCCTGCTTTTAAATGAAGGCGCCTGAGCAACTTTGGTTCCTAGCCTTGTCTAGTTCCTGTTTAGCATAGGTGTTACTGTGTACCGGACCTTGAATCTTATTTAATAGACTCTGTCTGTCTGCTGCCTGCCACTAACCTTGTACCTCATTTATAGACCTCGCTATAATGCTGCCTGCCCTGATCTTGGACCTTGTACTCTGACCTTGCTTTGCCACCGCCTGATCAGCCTCTGGCCTCCCAGTGCCCTCTTGGTGT
Organism: Bufo bufo; assembly: GCF_905171765.1. NCBI lineage: Eukaryota > Metazoa > Chordata > Amphibia > Anura > Bufonidae > Bufo > Bufo bufo. The sequence continues at coordinate 543,465,363 of NC_053389.1, forward strand.
ACAGTACCATCTGGAGGTCTGTCCAGTGGGTCCACACCCAGGTTCCAACAAGACAACGACCCTAAACACTGCTCAAAATCCACTAAGGCATTTATGCAGAGGAACAAGTACAACGTTCTGGAATGGCCATCTTAGTCCCCAGACCTGAATATAATTGAAAATCTGTGGTGTGACTTAAAGAGAGCTGTCCATGCTTGGAAGCCATCAAACCTGAATGAACTAAAGATGTTTTGTAAAGAGGAATGGTCCAAAACACCTTCAACCAGAATCCAGACTCTCATTGGAACCTACAGGAAGCATTTAGAGGCTGTAATTTCTGCAAAAGGAGGATCTACTAAATATTGATTTCATTTCTTTTTTGTGGTGCCCAAATTTATGCACCTGCCTAATTTTGTTTAAACAATTATAGCACACTTTCTGTAAATCCAATAAACTTCATTTCACTTCTCAAATATCACTGTGTGTGTCTCCTATATGATATATTTAACTGACATTTTTTATCGTAACAACCAACGATTTATACAGGAAAATCATGACGATTAACAAGGTTGCCCAAACTTCCGCATCCCACTATATATATATATATATATACTAGCAGAAGGACCTTGCGTCGCACAGGTATATTTTATCTATTTCATTTAATGTTTGTGTGTGTTGTTAAAAGATATCGACAGTATCACTCATAACAGTGACCTCTACAGCACCCCATCCCCTTAACAGTGAACTCCACAGTCCCCCACCCCTTAACACTGACCCCCCCCCACAGTGGCCCACCATCGTAAAATGGGACCTCCACAGCAGCCCATCCCCTTAACTTTGACCTTCAAAACAGAGAAAAAAAAGGGGGTCAGTCAGCACATCCCAAAGCGCAGGGGCACGTTGCTATGGCTGAGAACAGGACTGTTAAACAAAACAAGCAATGCAACAGCTCACGGCAGACCAAATAAAGTACAAAATTGCATCATACTTGCAAATGCTGAACTAATAAGTTAGAGATACTTGGCAAATCATTTTGTACAAAATTATTTGAGCCCGTCTGCCGCACGTCAAGGCAATCTCTAGTTAGACGGGTTCCTAACACTAAATATACCTGTTATGTGCCATAGCGGCTATCATATAATTCAGAAAGTGCAGGTTCCACTTACATGCTGGATCCGCCTGAATTTCTGTCATTTTCGGTGCCAAAATGGCCTCCATTATATCCAGGGAAAGCAGTTACCAGCATGCACGCCGGGCCCACTCCACACCACCCCTGGCGCCACATGGTCACCAAGGACTGCAATGAGAGTCCACACACTATCTCTCTCCTGGTGCCAGATGGCTTCAGTGAGTGAGGGAGAGCAGGCCAAGCTATATACTAACACTAATTAAAATCAACCTGTGGGACAGACGAGCTGGTCAGGAGTGCACGACTGGGGAGGCAGCCACACCTCCAGCACAAACTGCAGAGAAAAAAAAGGGGGTCAGTCAGCACATCCCAAAGCGCAGGGGCACGTTGCTATGGCTGAGAAGAGGACTGTTAAACAAAACAAGCAATGCAACAGCTCACTGCAGACCAAATAAAGTACAAAATTGCATCATACTTGCAAATGCTGAACTAATAAGTTAGAGATACTTGGCAAATCGTTTTATACAAAATTATTTGAGCCCGTCTGCCGCACGTCAAGGCAATCTCTAGTTAGACGGGATCCTAACACTAAATATACCTGTTATGTGCCATAGCGGCTATCATATAATTCAGAAAGTGCAGGTTCCACTTACATGCTGGATCTGCCTGAATTTCTGTCATTTTCGGTGCCAAAATGGCCTCCATTATATCCAGGGAAAGCAGTTACCAGCATGCACGCCGGGCCCACTCCACACCACCCCTGGCGCCACATGGTCACCAAGGACTGCAATGAGAGTCCTTCAAAGCAGCCTGTCCCTTTAACAGTGAGATTCACAGCATGCCAGTCCCCTTAACAGTGACCTCTACAGCACCCCGCCCCTTAACACTGACCTCCATAGGGACCATCTCCTTATCTGTGACCTCCACTGTTCCCTGCCCCTTTAACAGAGACCTCACAGTACCCTGCTGCCTTAACAGTGAACTCCACAGCAGTTGCCCCTTTAACCACCTGCGGACCGCTGTACGCACAGACGCGTCCTGGAGGTGGTTGTTTCATTCCGAGTGGACGCGCCGGCGCGTCCTCTCGCGAGACGCGAGATTTCGGTCACAGCCGGCCCGCGCATGCGCATCGCGGGCCGGCAAAAGTTCGAGGAGAATTGCATCAGCAACCTGCCAGCCAATGATCGTCGCTGGCAGGTTGCTGATTTTTAAAAAATCGAATCACAAGCCATATAACAGATCATATTAGTAAATATGATCTGTTATATGGCTTCTCTGCTCCTGTGCTGGTCCTTTTCGTCGGTTGGATCCAGCATAGGAGCAGACTGAACTGTGAGTAGCACCAACACTACACCTTAGCCCCAGATCACCCCCCTGCACCCCAATTAACCAACAGTCACCAACTTCAGCCGCACCTGTAGTTCCCCCTTTCACCGCCCAGTCTGGAGTTCGGGTTGAGACGGCTCAAATCGGTTCGGCCCTGGGATTTTTTGAGCTGTTCTTGACTGCGGAGCTCTTGGACTTAGTCGTGGCAGAGACAAACCGGTATGCCACACAATTTATAACCGCAAACCCGGGAAGCTATTATGCCCAGCCTTTCCGGTGGAAACCAGTCCAAGTTTCCGAACTTAAAATTTTTCTGGGCCTTCTCCTCAACATGGGACTGACAAAAAAGCATGAATTGCGGTCATATTGGTCCACGAACCCAATTCATCACATGCCCATGTTCTCTGCTGCTATGTCCAGGACACGATTTGAGACCATCCTGCGTTTTCTGCATTTTAGCGACAACACCACCTCCCGTCCCAGAGGCCACCCAGCTTTTGACCGGCTCCACAAAATTCGGCCCCTCATAGACCATTTCAACCAGAAATTTGCAGATTTGTATACCCCTGAGCAAAACATCTGCGTAGACGAGTCCCTAATACATTTTACCGGGCGCCTTGGCTTCAAACAATACATCCCAAGCAAGCGTGCCCGGTATGGGTCAAATTGTATAAGCTCTGTGAAAGGGCCACAGGCTATACCCACAAATTTCGGATCTATGAGGGAAAAGATCAGACCCTGGAGCCGGTCGGTTGCCCTGACTACCTGGGGAGCAGTGGGAAGACAGTCTGGGACTTGGTGTCACCCTTATTCGGCAAGGGGTACCATCTTTATGTGGACAATTTTTACACAAGTGTGGCCCTCTTTAGGCATTTGTTTCTAGAACGGATTTGCGCCTGTGGCACCGCGGGAACTAGTCGCGTGGGCTTCCCCCAACGGCTTGTAACCACCCGTCTTGCAAGGGGGGAGAGGGCTGCCTTGTGTAACGAAAAACTGCTCGCGGTGAAATGGAGAGACAAGCGTGACGTTTACATGCTCTCCTCCATTCACGCAGACACGACAATCCAAATTGAAAGGGCAACCCGTGTCATTGAAAAGCCCCTCTTAGTCCACGACTATAATGCGCTCATGGGAGGGGTGGACTTCAATGACCAGATGTTGGCTCCCTATTTAGTTTCCCGCAGAACCAGACGCTGGTATAAGAAGGTGTCTGTATATTTAATTCAATTGGCGCTGTATAATAGTTTTGTTCTCTACAGTAAGGCTGGGAGAACAGGATCCTTCCTCAAATTCCAGGAAGAGATCATCGAGAACCTCCTTTACCCAGGAGGTTCCGTGGCCCCATCCACCAGTGTAGTTAGCCGTCTACACGAGCGACATTTCCCCAGTGTCGTTGCTGGTACCTCAACCCAACCGCCACCCCAAAAAAAATGTCGTGTCTGTAGCAGGAGTGGAATAAGGCGTGACACCCGCTATTTCTGTCCTGACTGCCCTGACCACCCTGCCCTATCCTTAGGAGAGTGTTTCCGGAAGTACCACACACAGGTACACCTAGCATAGGGATTGCATCTCACAGGACAGGCACACAGGGCTATTAGGGCCCTTTTACTCACAGCTGCTGCAAACCTCTCCTTTCACCTGGGATAAAGTGCATAACGTACTTTGCCACATCTTTGGGCGATTTGCGCTTTGCACATTGTCCCATGGGGAAGGAGAGGTTTGTTCTATAAAGGTAAAAAAAACTAAACAAAAAAAAAATTACCGGTAAGTAAAAAAGTTAAAAAAGTAAAAAAAAAGTTAATATGTTCTGTTCTAAAGTTAATAAAGTTATTGCGTTGCGGCCTGTTTTTTTCTTTTTTGTTTTGTTTTTTTTACCTTTCAGGTGGACCAACCGATCGACTAGCTGCAGCACTGATGTGCATTCGGACAGAAGCATTGCGCTGCTGTCGGATTACACGCAAGTCGGTGTATGCAGCGCTGCAAGACGAGATTTCTCCTCTGCAGTAAAAGATACGTTTGCCGAGGCATATGAGCTGAGGAGGTGGCGGTGTTCATATACTTTGGCAAACACTTTGTATATATAAAAAAAAAAATCCCGGCAATGATTTATTCATCCACATCGATTGATGTGAATGGAGAAATCGGGTTTGCCAGGGCATACGAGCTAAGTGGGTATGGATGTTGGGCGGAGCTCCTATGTCCTGGCAGACGCCTTTCCCCTCCTTTTTCTTTTTTTGGCAGAGATTTTTTCATCCACATTGATCGATGCGAATGAAGAAATCTGTGCCGTTCATTTTTTTCTTTCAGCCCAGAGGCTGAACGGAAAAAAAAAATCGCATTACCTGTATGCTCAATATAAGGAGAATAGCAGAAACTCCTAATACTGGGCATACATGTAATGATTGCGGAGACCCTCAAATGCCAGGGCAGTACAAACACCCCACAAATAACACCATTTTGGAAAGAAGACACCCCAAGGTATTCGCTGAGGGGCATATTGAGTCCATGAAAGATTGAAATTTTTGTCCCAAGTTAGCGGAAAGGGAGACTTTGTGAGAAAAAACTAAAAAAAATCTATTTCCGGTAACTTGTGCCAAAAAAAAAAAAATTCGATGAACTCGCCATGCCCCTCATTGAATACCTTGGGGTGTCTTCTTTCCAAAATGGGGTCACATGTGGGGTATTTATACTGCCCTGGCATTTTAGGGGCCCCAAAGCGTGAGAAGAAGTCTGGTATCCAAATGTCTAAAAATGCCCTCCTAAAAGGAATTTGGGCACCTTTGCCCACCTAGGCTGCAAAAAAGTGTCACACATGTGGTATCTCCGTATTCAGGAGAAGTTGGGGAATATGTTTTGGGGTGTCATTTTACATATACCCATGCTGGGTGAGATAAATATCTTGGTCAAATGCCAACTTTGTATAAAAAAAGGGGAAAAGTTGTCTTTTGCCAAGATATTTCTCTCACCCAGCATGGGTATATGTAAAATGACACCACAAAACACATTCCCCAACTTCTCCTGAATACGGCGATACCACATGTGTGACACTTTTTTGCAGCCTAGGTGGGCAAAGGGGCCCAAATTCCAAAGAGCACCTTTCGGATTTCACAGGTCATTTACCTACTTACCACACATTAGGGCCCCTGGAAAATGCCAGGGCAGTATAACTACCCCACAAGTGACCCCATTTTGGAAAGAAGACACCCCAAGGTATTCCGTGAGGGGCATGGCAAGTTCCTAGAATTTTTTATTTTTTGTCACAAGTTAGTGGAAAATGATGATTTTTTTTTTTTTTTTTTTCATACAAAGTCTCATATTCCACTAACTTGTGACAAAAAATAAAAACTTCCATGAACTCACTATGCCCATCAGCGAATACCTTGGGGTCTCTTCTTTCCAAAATGGGGTCACTTGTGGGGTAGTTATACTGCCCTGGCATTCTAGGGGCCCAAATGTGTGGTAAGGAGTTTGAAATCAAATTCTGTGAAATCCGAAAGGTGCTCTTTGGAATATGGGCCCCTTTGCCCACCTAGGCTGCAAAAAAGTGTCACACATCTGGTATCTCTGTATTCAGGAGAAGTTGAGGAATGTGTTTTGGGGTGTCTTTTTACATATACCCATGCTGGGTGAGATAAATATCTTGGTCAAATGCCAACTTTGTATAAAAAAATGGGAAAAGTTGTCTTTGCAAAGATATTTCTCTCACCCAGCATGGGTATATGTAAAATGATACCCCAAAACACATTCCCCAACTTCTCCTGAGTACGGAGATACCAGATGTGTGACACGTTTTTGCAGCCTAGGTGGGCAAAGGGGCCCATATTCCAAAGAGCACCTTTCGGATTTCACTGGTCAGTTTTTACAGAATTTGATTTCAAACTCCTTACCACACATTTGGGCTCCTAGAATGCCAGGGCAGTATAACTACCCCACAAGTGACCCCATTTTGGAAAGAAGACACCCCAAGGTATTCCGTGAGGGGCATGGCGAGTTCCTAGAATTTTTTATTTTTTGTCACAAGTTAGTGGAAAATGATGATTTTTTTTTTTTTTCATACAAAGTCTCATATTCCACTAACTTGTGACAAAAAATAAAAACTTCCATGAACTCACTATGCCCATCAGCGAATACCTTGGGGTCTCCTCTTTCTAAAATGGGGTCACTTGTGGGGTAGTTATACTGTTCTGGCATTCTAGGGGCCCAAATGTGTGGTAAGGAGTTTGAAATCAAATTCTGTAAAAACTGACCAGTGAAATCCGAAAGATGCTCTTTGTAATATGGGCCCCTTTGCCCACCTAGGCTGCAAAAAAGTGTCACACATCTGGTATCTCCGTACTCAGGAGAAGTTGGGGAATGTGTTTTGGGGTGTCATTTTACATATACCCATGCTGGGTGAGAGAAATATCTTGGCAAAAGACAACTTTTCCCATTTTTTTTAAACAAAGTTGGCAGTTGACCAAGATATTTATCTCACCCAGCATGGGTATATGTAAAAAGACACCCCAAAACACATTCCTCAACTTCTCCTGAATACAGAGATACCAGATGTGTGACACTTTTTTGCAGCCTAGGTGGGCAAAGGGGCCCATATTCCAAAGAGCACCTTTCGGATTTCACTGGTCATTTTTTACAGAATTTGATTTCAAACTCCTTACCACACATTTGGGCCCCTAGAATGCCAGGGCAGTATAACTACCCCACAAGTGACCCCATTTTGGAAAGAAGACACCCCAAGGTATTCCGTGAGGGGCATGGCGAGTTCCTAGAATTTTTATTTTTTGTCACAAGTTAGTGGAAAATGATGATTTTTTTTTTTTTTTTTTTCATACAAAGTCTCATATTCCACTAACTTGTGACAAAAAATAAAAACTTCCATAAACTCACTATGCCCATCAGCGAATACCTTGGGGTCTCTTCTTTCCAAAATGGGGTCACTTGTGGGGTAGTTATACTGCCCTGGCATTCTAGGGGCCCAAATGTGTGGTAAGGAGTTTGAAATCAAATTCTGTAAAAACTGACCAGTGAAATCCGAAAGGTGCTCTTTGGAATATGGGCCCCTTTGCCCACCTAGGCTGCAAAAAAGTGTCACACATGTGGTATCTCCGTATTCAGGAGAAGTTGAGGAATGTGTTTTGGGGTGTCTTTTTACATATACCATTGCTGGGTGAGATAAATATCTTGGTCAAATGCCAACTTTGTATAATAAATAGGAAAAGTTGTCTTTTGCCAAGATATTTCTCTCACACAGCATGGGTATATGTAAAATGACACCCCAAAACACATTCCCCAACTTCTCCTGAGTACGGAGATACCAGATGTGTGACACTTTTTTGCAGCCTAGGTGGGCAAAGGGGCCCATATTACAAAGAGCACCTTTCGGATTTCACTGGTCAGTTTTTACAGAATTTGATTTTAAACTCCTTACCACACATTTGGGCCCCTAGAATGCCAGGGCAGTATAACTACCCCACAAGTGACCCCATTTTGGAAAGAAGAGACCCCAAGGTATTTCGTGATGGGCATAGTGAGTTCATAGAACTTTTTATTTTTTGTCACAAGTTAGTGGAATATGAGACTTTGTAAGAAAAAAAAAGAAAAAAAAAAATCATCATTTTCCGCTAACTTGTGACAAAAAATAAAAAGTTCTATGAACTCACTATGCCCATCAGCGAATACCTTAGGGTGTGTACTTTCCGAAATGGGGTCATTTGTGAGGTGTTTGTACTGTCTGGGCATTGTAGAACCTCAGGAAACATGACAGGTGCTCAGAAAGTCAGAGCTGCTTCAAAAAGCGGAAATTCACATTTTTGTACCATAGTTTGTAAACGCTATAACTTTTACCCAAACCATTTTTTTTTTACCCAAACATTTTTTTTTATCAAAGACATGTAGAACAATAAATTTAGAGCAAAATTTATATATGGATCTCGTTTTTTTTGCAAAATTTTACAACTGAAAGTGAAAAATGTCATTTTTTTGCAAAAAAATCGTTAAATTTCGATCAATAACACAAAAAGTAAAAATGTCAGCAGCAATGAAATACCACCAAATGAAAGCTCTATTAGTGAGAAGAAAAGGAGGTAAAATTCATTTGGGTGGTAAGTTGCATGACCGAGCAATAAACGGTGAAAGTAGTGTAGGTCAGAAGTTTAAAAAGTGGCCTGGTCTTTCAGGGTGTTTAAGCACTGGGGGCTGAGGTGGTTAATAGTTGCCCCTGCCCCCTTAACAGTGACCTCTACAGTGTATACCCCTTTAACAGTGACATTCACAGCGGCCTGCCCCCTTAACAGTAACATCCACAGTGAACCACCCTTTAACAGTGAACTCCACAGTGCCCGCCCCTTTAATAGTGGCCCCTGACCCCTTAACAGTGACCTCCACAGCGCCCTGCCCCTTAAAGGGCTTCTGTCACCCCACTAAAGTCATATTTTTTTTTGGGGCTAGTTAAATTCCTTATACTGCGATATATGAAAATATAATGGTCTTACTTACTTTCCTTCAGCAGTTTCTTATAAAAACGAACTTTTATAATATGTAAATTATGTCTCTACCAGCAAGTAGGGTGTCTACTTGCTGGTAGCCGCCGCAAAAAACCGCCCCCTCGTCGTGTTGATTGACAGGGCCAGCTGCGATCTCCTCCTCCGGCTGGCCCTGTCAGCATTTCAAAAATCGCACGCCTGTGTTGATTCGGCGCAGGCGCTCTGAGATAAGGAGGCTCGCCTCCTCAGAACTCCCTCAGTGCGCCTGCGCCGATGACATCACTGAAAGAGAAGACGTCATCGGCGCAGGCGCACTGAGGAAGTGCTGAGGAGGCGAGCCTCCTCATCTCAGAGCTCCTGCGCCGAATGAACACAGGCACGCGATTTTTTAAATGCTGACAGGGTTGGCCGGAGGAGGAGATCTCGGCTGGCCCTGTCAATCAACACGACGAGGGGGCGGTTTTTGCGGCGGCTACCAGCAAGTAGACGCCCTACTTGCTGGTAGTGACCTAATTTACATATTATAAAAGTTCATTTTTATAAGAAACTGCTGAAGAAAAGTAAGTAAGACCATTATATTTTCATATATCGCAGTATAAGGAATTTAACTAGCCCAAAAAAAAAGAAGACTTTAGTGGGGTGACAGAAGCCCTTTAATGCTAGGGCTACACGATGACATGTGTAGCGCATCTTAAAGGAAAACTCTCAAAAATGTGACCTGCTGGAGCCTAGAAAGTTTTTACTTCCTATCGGTTTCATTTATGCAAATGTGCAGCACTCCACGTTTTTGTATCCTACATATTTTGATTCCATAAAAAAAATGCATACGTTAACGTAATTTTTTTTTTACCATGGAACTGTATGGTGAATGGTTGCCATTGTACGGCATCAGTCCGAGGCATCTGTTAACGCATACATTTTTGGTATGCATTAAATGGATGGCAAAAATAGGATGTGAACCTAGCCCTAGTGTCAGAATAAGCAGCAGTACACAGCGGAGCAGCGTGGCGGAGAGGGGAGGCCGCCATGTACTGACAGAGCGCTTACCTGGTCCTGGTGGTCAGGGATGAGGACTGTGTTTCCCAAGGATCATTTTCTAATGGGAAATACAGGGCACAGTATAATACACTAGAATCTATATAATATAAAGATATTAGCCCTACCCCTGAATAATAATACAAGTAGGTGGTCATTTAATATATAGAAATACGTCTATGTTAGGTGTATTTCTGACACAGATTGCGGCGCAAAGTTCCTTAGCACCACAATCTGCATATTTTTCCCACTCATGCCAGGTCTAAAAAAGGATGGCGTGGGCAGGGAAAGGGATATAGTTATGACCATCCAGTTATTGGATACCACCGCCATACATTGACCGGTTAACACCTCTGTACAGTGACCAGATAACACCGCCATACCGTGACTGGATAAAAGGGTATAAGAGGGCACAGTACAGGGAATGACTAGGGGCACTACACAGGGTGTGGTAAGAGGGCACAATGCAGGGTATAAGGGGGCACAGTACGAGGTGGGGGGCACAGTCACATGACCCTGTGACATTAGAAGGTCCTTATAGTGAATACAGTTCATACGCCACCATAATGAGAGGCAGAGAGGTGAGACAGGGGTGTGATTATGTGGCTAGAGATAAAAAATTTAAGTGTTGGCCAGTAGGCATTCACCTGACAGCAAAGAACTTTGGATTCTGTGGCTGGAGGTACATTAGGAGGTCACAGGATAAAAATGTAACTGTCGGCCAGTACAGGCCCCAAAAATTAGCCAATAGGCATTCACCTGACAGCAAAGAACTTTGTATTCTGTGGCTGGAGGTACATTAGGGGGTCAGAGGATAAATATGTAACTGTCAGCCAGTACAGGCCTCAAAAATTTGCCAATAGGCATTCACCTGACAGCAAACAACTTTGGATTCTGTGGCTGGAGGTACGTTAGGAGGTCACAGGATAAATATGTAACTGTCGGCCAGTACAGGCCCCAAAAATTAGGCAATAGGCATTCACCTGACAGCAAAGAACTTTGGATTCTGTGGCTGGAGGTACATTAGGCGGTCACAGGATAAATATGTAATTGTCGGCCACTACAGGCCCCAAAAATTAGTCAATAGGCGTTCACCTGACAGCACAGAACTTTGGATTCTGTGGCTGGAGATGCATTAGGCGGTCACAGGACAAATATGTAACTGTCGGCCAGTACAGGCCCCAAAAATTAGGCATTCACCTGACAAAAAAGGCCTTTTATGCCGCTGTATATACATAAGGCAAGGACTATTCTTTGTTCTGGGTGGTGGCAGATATGTGTGGACTGGCATGAGGAAATTAAATTACACATGGTCATCAAAGGTGTTGAATTCCTCTGAGATCCATGCCTCATTCATTTTTAAAAATGTGAGGTAGTCCACACTGTCGTGAGCTAGGCGAGTGTGCTTATCGGTCACGATCCCTCCAGTTGCGCTGAACGTCCTTTCGGACAGGACACTCGAAGAGGGGCAAGACAAGAGTTCCATGGCAAATTGTGCCAGCTCTGGCCACAGGTCAAGCCTGCACACCCAGAAGTCAAGGGGTTCCTCGCTTCTCAAAGCATCCACATCGGCCATTAACCCGATGTAGTCGGACTCCTGTCGGTCTAGGCGTTCCCTGAGGCTGGATCCGGAGGTCGGCTGTCAATGGGTTGGCTGCAAGAATGATCTCATATCCGAAGTGACCAACACATCTTCAAACCGCCCTCTTTTTGCAGGCGCAGTAGGATTGGAACCAGCACTTGTTTCGCTGTAGGTGGATATTCCTCTGCCAGTGCCCTCAACAGCAGAATGCAGCATCTCTTGCAGCAAGACCTGGAAATGCTGCAGTTTGACTGCCCTCTGTGATGCTGGTTACATGTCAGCCATTTTGTGTTTGTACCGGTGGTCTAACTATGTTGCGACCCAGTACTTGTCCTTGACCTTTATGCTTATTTTTACGGTAGTCCCTCTTCAAACACTGGAGCATGAAGGCCCCCATTTGCACTAAATTGGAAGCAGTGGAGCGCCCTGGCTCCTGCTCATCGCCCAGGAGAATGTCATCCTTGGTCTTCTCCCCCCAGCCACAGACAACACCAGGGATCCCTGAAAAGTTTAAAGCCTGCTCTTCTTGCTCCTCCTTCACCCCCCAGCCACCATCCTCCTCTGACTCCTCTTCAGACTCCTGCTGACTTGTCTCAGATGGAGTAGCTCCCCTGGGAATTCATTCAGCATTGCGACTTCCTCATCTTCCAGCTCCCGCTCCTCGACGCTTGATCAATGACATGATGCAATGCATGCTCCAGAAAGAAGGATGTCACTGATGATGCCCTGGCTGCGACTGACCAGTTTGGTGATCTCATCAAATGGCCTCAGAAGTCTGCATGCGTCGCGCATGAGCAGCCACTGACACGGTAAATAGAAGCCAAGCTCCCCAGAACCTGTCCTGCCGCAGAGTTCATACAGGTAGTCATTAACGGCATGTTTCTGCTGGAGCAGCCTATCAAGCATATACAAGGTGGAGTTCCAGCGCGTCAGGCAGTCACAAATCAGACGTCTGACGAGCAAGTGGTGTCGCCACAGAATGTCAGCAAGTCAAGCCATGGCCATGGCCATGTAAGATCTTCTAAAATGGCCAGAGATTTTCCTGGACTGCTGCAAGACGTCCTGGATCCTGGGGTACTTGGCAATTAATCACTGCACGACTAAGTTCAGGACGTGTGCCAGGCACAACAGCCGCAGCACAACATGGCAACGTCTCAACTGGCACGTCAAATAGGTTCTGGGGAGCTTGGTGGGTGCAGCGGAAGAGGCGGTAGCAGTGGAAAAGGAGGAGTCAGCTCAGGAGGAGACAACGATGGAGTAGGAGGAGGAGAAGGAGAGGCAGGCCTACATGCAATCCGTGGAGGTAACACCAAATCCACACGGGTGCCAGGGGTTACATGCTTGACGGCCGTCAGAAGGTTCACCCAGTGGGCAGTAAAAATTATGTATCTTCCCTGCCCGTGTTTGCTAGACCACGTGTCTGTTGTCAGATGTATCTTGACACCGACACTGTGTTCCAGAGATATATTAACTTGCCGCTGAACGTGGCCATATAGTTCAGGGATGCCCTTCTGGGAGAAATATTTCCTTCCGTGGACCTTCCATTGCGATTTGCCAATGGCCACAAATTTTCTAAAAGCCTCCGACTCCACCAGTTTATATGGCAGTAGTTGGCGGGCTAGCAGTTCCGACAAGCCAGCGGCAATAGGATTATCCTGCGTCATAATTTTTTTGCGCTCGACCATTTGGGCCACGGAAGCCTGCCTTGTGCCAGATGAACGTGACGACGGCACGGTGGAAGGTGGAGTGGAGGACAAATGGGAGGAGAAGGAGAAGAGGCAGGATGTGGAGAGCCGGGAGTGTTGCTTTGTGGGTTCTGACGGCGTTGCTCCCACTGGGCTCGGTGATGGGAAGCCAAGTGCCTTCTTAAGGCGGTCGTCCCTACGTGAGTGTTGGGATTACCGCAACTTATGCATTGACAGCACAGGCTGCAAATGGCAACACCAGGCAGCAACAGCGGAGACCACCCTCCTTGGGCTTATCTGGGTACTGTTGTCAGACCGATGGGTGGCGGCCGTTGCTACTTCCTCTTCCTTATCCAAAGCCAAGAATTGCTGCGCATCGGTAAGGTCTGGGAACGGATGGGAAAATAATTCCTCTGACTCGAGTGGAGGGGCTATGGTGGTGGTGGTGTCTTTGGGGGTGCACACAGCAGAGAGTGAGGAGGGTGCAGATACAGAGGATGAAGAGGGTGCAGAAGCGGAAGGCTGAATGAGCCACTCAAAGTTATCGCACGCGGCTTCCCCAACTTCCCACTTAAGCTCCGGCCTGGTGCACCTGCCCGACCCCTATCATCCCTGCGGAATGGTCTGCCTATTCCTCTGCCTGTCATTTTCTAAATGACCCTCTGCCTAAGTCCGTAGAGTAGAGCAGTATTTGTGGAAGAAGATATATAGCAGCCTTCAATCAGTATTTGGTGTAAAAAGGTATATAGCAATAACACCCCTCAATCAGTATTTTGTGGAAGAGGGTATATGGCACCCCTCAATCAGTATTTGGCAGAAACAGGTATATAGCACCTCTCAATCTGTATTTGGCAGAAACAGGTATATAGCACCCCTCAATCAGTATTTGGCGGAAACAGGTATATGGCACCCCTCAATCAGGATTTTGTGGAAGCAGGTGTATCGCAGCCCTCAATCATTATTTGGTGGAAGAAGGTATATGGCAATAGCACCCTTCAATCAGTATTTTGTGGAAGAAGGTATATGGCACCCCTAAATCAGTATTTGGCAGAAACAGGTATATAGCACCCCTCAATCAGTATTTGGTGGAAACAGGTATATGACACCCCTCAATCAGTATTTTGTGGAAGATGGTGTATCACAGCCCTCAATCAGTATTTGGTGGAAGAAGGTATATAGCAATAGCACCCCTCAATCAGTATTTTGTAGAAGATTGTATATAGCACTCCTCAATCAGTATTTGGCAGAAACTGGTATATAGCACCCCTCAATCAGTATTTGACGGAAACAGGCATATAGCACCCCTCAATCAGTATTTGGCGGAAACTGGTATATAGCACCCCTCAATCAGCATTTGGCGGAAACAGGTATATAGCACCCCTCAATCATGATTTTGTGGAAAAAGGTAAATCGCAGCCCTCAAGCTGTTTTTTTTTGGAGGCAACAGGTATATCACACCCATTGCAATTAGTTACTCCAATAGTGTTTGTCCCTCTATCTAGCTGTGGTATCACAGCAGAACCGCACACAACAATCTTGTCCTGCGGCTCGTGATCCCGCGAGACCTGTGACTTCCCGCGGCAGGTCTCTCGGGATCATGCGCCGCAGGACGGGATTGCACACCGAAGTGACTGAACTCATGCCCGTGCAGCCCGCAAGTAGTGGATCACCGGAACAAGTGCAAGGGAGGTGGGGGGGGGGGGGGGATCTGTGGTGGGTCCAATCAATAATAAAGTGGCCTGGAATAGCCAAATAAAAAAAAAAATGCTACCACCATAACATTCGTGGCACTGGACAAAACATCCAGGGCTAAAGCCCCAAATGTTTTGACCTAACAATGCCCCGGGTAGACACACAGCGATCCCTTCAGTGCAGCCTTGGACATCTAAGGGTATCACAGACCTGTTATTGCTGAACGCTACTTTGAAAATGTTGGACGCGGACAGCCTGAAAACAAGCTGCCATATAAGATGATGACCAAACAGGGGCTGTTGCTGGTTATTTGACCACCTCAGGCCAAATTACTTAGCATGGGGGAATCTCAATGGTTATCGGAAAAATCATTTCACCAACTCGACTCAAATTCAAGGTAGTTAATACGTTCGTTTAGGGGGAAAAATTTGTTGCATCGCTATTGCAATAGTTTATGGTCAGAACTACAATGGTATCACCAGACAGCAATAATAAATAATGTCTGAGTAACACTGACATACGTAGCTATGGGTAAACTCACACTGTCACACTGATGGTCCATGTCGCCACTGTCCAGCTGTCCTGGGCAGGTACGAACATCTACTCTCTCTTTGTGAATTGGGACTAGTGCTCAGTGAACTGTCCATTAGCACTGCAAGAGTTAATTGTCTCCTTGTGATCTCAGCCCAGCTATTGATTAAACAGCTGGTCAACCTTTCTATTTAGCTGGGCATCCACCTCCTCACCTGAGCTTTGAGGTTGTCTAGTCTCTAGTAAACAGCAAAGGTGATCTGTTTTCTGAGTACCCGTGTACCGTACCTTGCCTGTCTACTGATTTTTCTCCTTGGGAAAAAACAAAAATTCATGAAAAATTAACAAAAAAACATTTTCCTAAAAATTCGTAGTCCTAGTTGACTAAAGAGTGTTATATAAAAATTTTCAGGGCAAATTGAACTAATTTTGTTTGTTCAGAACCGGGTCTGAACTGAACTTTTTGAAAAATTCGGCGACCCTGAACTGAAACAATCCTTGAATGGTTCAGTTGTCTCTAGTGCAAGGGATCTGTATTGTCTACTTGTAGTTTCTGAAATGTGGAGAAAATAAGTTCAGGGTCTGTGTGAAATATATTTTTTCTATTTTGTTGTTCTGACGTTCATCACACACAAGGTCCAATACGTGGCGCAAAATGTGTGCCGTACACCTCTCATTTTTCATAGAGTAATTTTATCAAAATCCTGTCTGGCCATGGTCCATGTACTTACAAGCCTGCTAGCTCACATTACAGGTTCAGCTCCTCCTCCTCTCTCCTGCAACTGCCAGTGCACCTCTACACATTGCCTAACTAAGTGGTTAGGCTGCTGTAATCACAGGACCTTAATAACCAGCAATTCCCTCCAATAGCTTGTAATTTCTTTTTTGAGTTAGCTATTCAAATTATTTTAGCTATCATACAGATGCATGTAGGAGGTAAAATACACTGCTCAAAAAAATAAAGGGAACACTTAAACAACACAATGTAACTCCAAGTCAATCACACTTCTGTGAAATCAAACTGTCCACTTAGGAAGCAACACTGAGTGACAATCAATTTCACATGCTGTTGTGCAAATGGGATAGACAACAGGTGGAAATTATAGGCAATTAGCAAGACACCCCCAATAAAGGAGTGGTTCTGCAGGTGGTTACCACAGACCACTTCTCAGTTCCTATGCTTCCTGGCTGATGTTTTGGTCACTTTTGAATGCTGGCGGTGCTTTCACTCTAGTGGTAGCATGAGACGGAGTCTACAACCCACACAAGTGGCTCAGGTAGTGCAGCTTATCCAGGATGGCACATCAATGCGAGCTGTGGCAAGAAGGTTTGCTGTGTCTGTCAGCGTAGTGTCCAGAGCATGGAGGCACTACCAGGAGACAGGCCAGTACATCAGGAGACGTGGAGGAGGCCGTAGGAGGGCAACAACCCAGCAGCAGGACCGCTACCTCCGCCTTTGTGCAAGGAGGAACAGGAGGAGCACTGCCAGAGCCCTGCAAAATGACCTCCAGCAGGCCACAAATGTGCATGTGTCTGCTCAAACGGTCAGAAACAGACTCCATGAGGGTGATATGAGGGCCCGACGTCCACAGGTGGGGGTTGTGCTTACAGCCCAACACCGTGCAGGACGTTTGGCATTTGCCAGAGAACACCAAGATTGGCAAATTCGCCACAGATGAAAGCAGGTTCACACTGAGCACATGTGACAGACGTGACAGAGTCTGGAGACGCCGTGGAGAACGTTCTGCTGCCTGCAACATCCTCCAGCATGACTGGTTTGGCATTGGGTCAGTAATGGTGTGGAGTGGCATTTCTTTGGAGGGCCGCACAGACCTCCATGTGCTCGCCAGAGGTAGCCTGACTGCCATTAGGTACCGAGATGAGATCCTCAGACCCCTTGTGAGACCATATGCTGGTGCGGTTGGCCCTGGGTTCCTCCTAATGCAAGACAATGCTAGACCTCATGTGGCTGGAGTGTGTCATCAGTTCCTGCAAGACGAAGGCATTGATGCTATGGACTGGCCCGCACGTTCCCCAGACCTGAATCCAATTGAGCACATCTGGAACATCATGTCTCTCTCTATCCACCAACGTCACGTTGCACCACAGACTGTCCAGGAGTTGGCAGATGCTTTAGTCCAGGTCTGGGAGGAGATCCCTCAGGAGACCGTCTGCCACCTCATCAGGAGCATGCACAGGCGTTGTAGGGAGGTCATACAGGCACGTGGAGGCCACACACACTACTGAGCCTCATTTTGACTTGTTTTAAGGACATTACATCAAAGTTGGATCAGCCTGTAGTGTGTTTTTCCACTTTAATTTTGAGTGTGACTCCAAATCCAGACCTCCATGGGTTGAAAAATTTGATTTCCATTTTTTTATTTTTGTGTGATTTTGTTGTCAGCACATTCAACTATGTAAAGAACAAAGTATTTCAGAAGAATATTTAATTAACTCAGATCTTAGATGTGTTATTTTTGTGTTCCCTTTATTTTTTTGAGCAGTGTATATTGTAGGTCTTCACCTACTTTGTCTCAGATTAGAATGAATGGACTGTACAACCTACAAGCAAATTGAGGTTTCCCTAAGAGGCTTTTAAGAGGATCACTGGAGGTGGCCTTTAAGTTGTCCAGAATTTTGAAATAGTTATGAAGATTTGCTGTTCATTTCTTAAAATTAGTTCTTGTTAACTCTGAGTGAACAAATTAAACTCCCAGAAAAAAATGCCCTGTACTGCTAATTTTCTGTTCTCAAAGAAAATCCATTCTGCTGACCTCTCTGTCTGTTGCTTATTAGGGGCTGCCATGCATTTTCAGCATTGATTGCTGAACTTATTCATTGATTTCTTAATTGGGGGCTGTGTCTGTCATAAAGTATGCAGTCAGCAGCAACATACTGTTACGAGATAGCACAAGAGCTCTAGGGGGCAAGAACTGAGCGAGAAACAAAAATAAAATAAGAAAAACATAGCACTGTGGGTCTGAATGAGCCTGGAATATTCTACTGGTAAAGAACACTTGTTTGTGTATTATTTTCATGTTATGTGGTAGACTTTTATTTGCTATTATTTGAGGCTTTGCAGTTGTATTATGTTAACATTTTATTGTAGTATATGATGATATTATTTGAGAATGAAATGTCACTATCTTTTAAATAATATGCAGCACTGCATTGTGGTCATTGTATGGCACTAATACTTGGGAGGTATATAGTAGTATATGAGCAAACATTGAAGTGTAGTGTGGTCTATATTACAACTAGTGAAAGTGAATTAGGTTGTGTCACGACCCATGAGGTGCTGCAATTGTGACCCAACAGTTGTAAAACTCTAAACCTATCGTGGCATGTGACATCAAAGATGCTGTGTAGTTCTGTCCTTCCCATACTAGAAGTCTTAACTGCATGTGTTAAAGGAGTTTTTTGGCTTTATATAAATAATTAATCACTATATACAATGCATTTGGAAAGTCTTCAGATGCTTTCATTTTTTCACATTTTCTTATGTTTCTGCCTTGTGCTATATTTAAAATGAACCCACGTTTTTCCCTATCATTCTGAACCCAGTCCCCATAATGGCAAAGTGAAAACTGAATGTTCGAAATCTTTATTGAAATGGAAAATCTAAAATATTGGTTTGAGATAAGTATTCAGAGGTCAGTCCTTTTACTCAGGACTTATTTGAGGCACCTTTGGCAGCTATTACAGTGTCCAGTCTTCTTGGGTATGATGCCACAAGGTTTGTGAACGTGTATTTGGGGATTTTCTGCCATTCTTCTCTGCAGATCCTCTCAAAGTTGGATGTGGACAGCCAGTAGTGAGTCATTTTTAGTTCTCTCCAGAGACGTCCGATTAGCTTCAAGTCAGGGCACTGGCTGGGCAACTTTTACCGAGTTGTCCCTAAGCTACTCCTGTGTTGTCTTGGCTGTATGCTTTGGGTATTTGTCTTGTTGGAAGGTGAACTTTGACCTAGTCTTAGGTTGAGGGCACTCTTTATCAGGTTTTCATTAAAAGGGTTGTGCAGCGATTTATATTGATGACATATCCTCATGATAGGATATCAATATCTAATCGGCAGGGTCTGACACCTATCACCTCCACCAATCAGCTGTTTGATGGGGAGACGGAGTTTCACATGGGCACCGCTTCCTGGTCTTTACACTACGTTCCTGTGCTTGATCCATTCACGTGAATGGAGCAAGTACTTATCATTACACTGCACTTCCAAGATGAATTGAAGTTTAAAGAACAGGAAGTGGTGCTTGCATGGAGTACACCTCCTCTTCAAACAGCTGATCGGTGGGGGTGCAAGGTATTGGACCCCTGGCGATCAAATATAAATCGCTGCACAACCCCTTTAAGAATATTTCTTTACTTTGCTCTATTTAGCTTCCCCAACCCTGACAAGTTTCCCTGTCACAAATGCTGAAAAACACCCCCACAGCATGATGCTGCCATCACCACTGTTTCACTGTACGGATTGTATTGGGCAGGTAATGGGCAGTGTTTGGTTTTACTCCAGACATGATGCTTTGAAATGAGACCAAAAAGTTAAATCTTGGTTTTATCAAAGAATCTTTTTTCTCAGTCTGAGTTATTTAGTTTCTTTTTTTAGCAAACTCCAGGAGAGCTTTCACGTGTTTTTACTGAGGAGAGGTTTCTTTTCTGACCACTCTCCCATAAAGCTCAGCTTGGCAGAGTGTTGCAGTGATGGTTGACCTTCTGGAGGTTTCTCTCATCTGCACATAGGATCTTTAGAGCTCAGCCAGAGTAACCATTAGGTTCTTCTCTTAACAAGGCTGTTCTCTCCTGATTACTTAGTTTGGTGGGGTGGCCAGCTCTAGATAGTCATGGTTGTTCCAAACTTTTTCCATAAAGGAATTTTGGAGGCCACTGTGCTCCTGGTAACTTTTAGCAGAAACTGTTTGCACGCTTTTCCAGATCTTTGCCCCCCACACACAGCTTGTTTTTTGTTCTGATATGCATTGTCAACTTTGAGACCTTATATAGACAGTCAACTGAATTTACCACTGGTGGACTCCAGTCAAGGTGTGGAAACATCTCGAAGATTATCAAAAAAAATGCTAAGTCCCCAAAGCTAAATTACAGGTGTCATAGTAAAGGATCTGAATACTTATGTTCATGCAAAATTTTCATTTTTCTGTTGTAATGAATTAGCAAAAATTTTCACTTTCTCATAAATTTTCACTTTCTCATTATTTATAGTTATTTTTTTTCATTTTTGTACAAGGAAGCAACATAACAAAATGTGAAAAAAGGGTCAGAAATAGAGTTGAGCGGACACCTGGATGTTCGGTTCGACGGGTTCTGCCAAACTTCACAAAAAAGTTTGAGCTCGGGACCCGAACTTGACCCCGAACCCAAACCCCATTGAAGTCAATGGGGACCCGAACTTTGGAGCACTAAAATAGCTCTAAAATAGTCATGGAAAGGGCTAGAGGGCTGCAAATGGCAGCATAATGTGGTTAAGAGCATGGCAAGTGCTCTGCAAACAAATGTGAATAGGGAAATGACTTAAAATAACATAAAATGCGTAAAAAAATAAATAATAATCGTGATCTAGGAGGAGGAGGTCCATATGGAGTAGGAGGTTGACAAGGCGGTGGATGTGGCGGTGTAGGTGGAAGCGGCGGTGGAGGAGGAGTTAGCTAACACTGATTTTTGGTTTTAATTTCTTATTTATTTTTTGTTTAAATTAGGGTACACCCCAAAACATTGGGAAATATAGCCTGTGATAACCCCCTCCAGCCGTGCTAAACAAACGTTCAGACAATACACTGGCTGCAGGACAGGCCAGCACCTCGAAGGCGTAAAGGGTAAGCTCAGGCCATGTGCCCAATTTGGAGACCCAGAAGTTGAAGGGGGCAGACCCATCAGTTAGTACGTGTAGGAGTGTGCACACTTACTGCTCCACCATGTCGCACATCCCCGTGATGTCCATGATCCAATTGGATATCTTATCTATCAACTTTCGATGTTCTTTTATGCGCCTACCATGGTGATCACGGTTAGCGGGGAATCAGGGTTCCAGGCCAGAGAGGGAGCCTGAGAAAGGGATACCACATCCAAGGGAGGTCAATGAAGGAAATGTGATCGAGCGGAAATGTGGGACATGTTATCAAAGCAGAAGGATCGAATGAAAGGAGGGCGCGCACAGCAATTACCCACTCCCGACTTGGGGAGGTAGTGATGATAAATAACAATACAGGACTCTTAAGATGCCCTGTTATTGGAATGATTAATTAAAAATTACAGGGAATGTCACTGGGGTATTTTAGATTTGGAAACGTTAGACAGGAGAGGCCCTGCTGCCACTTTGTTGACTCTAGATAACTTCTGCCTGATCGCACGTCCCCGTGACGTCCACGATCCAATTGGATACCTTTTCTATCAACTTTCGATGTTCTTTTCTGCGCCTACCATGGTGATCACGGGTAGCGGGGAATCAGGGTTCCACGCCGGAGAGGTAGCGTGAAAAAGGGATAACACATTCAAGGGAGGTCAATGGCTGAAATTTGATCGAGCGGAAATGTAGGACAAGTTGTTAAAGCGGAAGGATCGCATCAATTAAAGACGAATTTTTGAAATTTAAGCCCCTTCACCTATACAGAGGAGAGGTTTTTCATTGGCAAAAAAGGGTTAATGTCACCCACCAATGGAAATTAAAAATGTCGGTCCCTGTCAACTATGCAGAGCAGGGGTTAATTCACGGCAAAACTGTTCATGTCACCCACCAATTGAACAGACGATTTTTTGAAATTTAGGTCCCTGTCACCTATACAGAGCAGTGGTTTATTGACGGCAAAAATTGTAAAATGTCACCCAAGAATGTAACAGAAGCTTTTGCACCCTGCTACCTCTTTTGCTGTGCTGGTGCCTCTGTGCGACCACCGCTTCTTCCTCTGAACTAGACAGGTCACTCGCATGACCTTGATTCCATGTGGGGTCGAGTACCTCATCATCCTCCACATAATCTTCCACCCACTCTTTACCCCTGCCCTCCTTGTTGGTCTGCAGACTGCAGAAAGCCGCAGCAGTTGGCACCTGTGTTTCGTCATCATCAGAGACGTGCTGCCGTGGTCTTCCCATGTCCTCATCCTGAAACATAAGTGGTGTGGCATCAGTGAACTCAATCTCTTCCACTTCTGGTGCCGGGCTATGTGGATGGCCCACGGAAACCCTGCCAGCAGAGTTATCAAAAAGCATAACAGACTGATGCATGACTTGGGGCTCAGACTGCTTGCCTGATTTGCAAGGGGGTGAGTTGAAAGACAGATGGCCATGGGCTGTAGGTGCCAACTCTGATTTTTCAGCAGGGGACTGGGTGGGAGACAATGCGAAGGAACTGTAGGCACTGTCATCCCCCCAATCTACTATAGTCTGTACTTGTTCTGGCCTCACCATTCGTACTGTCCTAAATGCAGTGTAGGCCGCAAATGTACTTTCTAGCGCAAAAGATGAGCATTTGTCACCCAACAATGTAAAAGACAAATTAGTGAAATGTATTTCCCTGTCCACTATGGAGAGCAGGGGTATATCACAGCGAAAAATTGCTGAATTTCACCCAACAATGTAACAGACAAATTAGTGAAATGTATTTCCCTGTCCACTAGGTAGAGCAGGGGTATATCACATTTCATTTGACAATGTAACAGACAAAAAAGTGAAATGTTAAAGTATGTGTATCGCGGCTCACGCGTATCTCTATCGTGGTTAAGGTGCTCTGTTTTTCGGATGATTCACCTATTCATCCTATATAACAAATATGTATTCAAATTCTAAATAAAAACAGGCACTCACCATCTGGTATATTAGGATTGGTATCTTTACTCAATATAATGGTCTAAAACTATACATAAAATATATATATAAAATACAATGTTAAAATACACTGCGATGCAATATCAAGAGATGTCACATATATGTTCAAATCAGCAATTCCTACTCGCTACACACTATGATATGACGATGGATCTTGTGGTACACTTCACCTAGTACTGCTAATAATACAAACAGATTGCTTAAAGAGGACCTTTCACCAGAATAAAACCTCTAAACTGACTATACAGACGTGTAGAGCGGCGCCCAGGGATCCACCTGCACTTACTGTTATCCCTGGGCGCCGCTCCGTTCGCCCGGTATAGCCTCCGGTATCTTCATAGTT
Organism: Bufo bufo; assembly: GCF_905171765.1. Lineage (NCBI taxonomy): Eukaryota > Metazoa > Chordata > Amphibia > Anura > Bufonidae > Bufo > Bufo bufo. The sequence continues at coordinate 543,488,983 of NC_053389.1, forward strand.
AGGCTCCACCCAGGGGAACCTGACAGCGTCTCTTTCTCCTATGCTGTAGCGCTGGCCAATCGCAGCGCTCAGCTCATAGCCTGGCTATGAGCTGAGCGCTGCGATTGGTCAGCGCTACAGCATAGGAGAAAGAGACGCTGTCAGGTTCCCCTGGGTGGAGCCTAACTATGAAGATACATTCTACTCTTTGGTTTTAAAGGGAACCTGTCATGTGGATATTTGATTATAATCTAACTAATTATATACAATTATTAACTACTAAAAAGTACCTTAGATGTATTCACTTACTGGTGTGACAGATGGTTATCTCATAATATACACACAAAGATGCCGCATGCTAATGAGCTGATTTGAGTCTGGCGCGATGTCATTGAGTCCAGCATTTATTTAATTCAGAGCTATAGCCACTCCCCTGCCCACCTGCTGCTGGTTCATATGGAAACAAACTGTCATTCAGCAGCAGGTGGGCGGGGAGAGTCAGGAGCTCATGAATATTCATGACTCATCATTATGAGTTGGAGCTTTTCAATACAAGATGTTGGCAGATTGACTGGGTTGTGCTAAGAGAATCAATCACTTATTTATGTTGCCCTTAGTTAGGACACCATAAAACTGGTGACAGGTTCCCTTTAAGTTTGTATGGTTAAATGTGTATTTTTCTATAGCGTTAATAAGTATGGGATTCCTCATAAAATGTTTTTTGAGGCACAATTTTCTAATACATTTTTCTATTCCAATATAGATGTCAAATTTATTAGCTTGTGATGTAGGGGGCAAATTTTAATCCCTTGTTTAATAATTGGATTTGTGTTGAGGTGAGTACTGTTTGACTCAAATTAATGATCGAATCTGTCTCTATCTGTGTTTTTATTCTCTGTAATTCCTCCTTCTTCCTTTTTCCCTTTCCCCTCCTTGTTCTCTTTGATCATAATGATGTTGGTACCGATTTGGGATATAATTCCCCCTCCTTCCCTGGTATTCTCCCTCCCTGGGGTTGTGCTGTATTTCTTGATACTGATCCCTGTGTCTCAGGTTGTATTGGTGGCCCATTGATCGGTGGCGATCTACACTTGGAGGGGATTTCGCCCGTTCCGGTGTTATATGTCTCATTTGGCGTGTTTTTATTTTGTGGTGTGGAGGGGTCCCATCTAAAAAATGGTTATTCATAATTGGTTCATAACGATTTCTTACTGGGATCTCATATTCTATATGTGTTCTATGTTCTCTAGTATGTTCCTCATTTGTCTCTACAGTGGGTATATATTGATTTTAGTGATGTTGATTGTTCTCACATGGTATCTGTTTATCCATTTCTCCTCTGGTAGTCTTTATTATTTTCTTACTTTTTTTTTTACTAATTATCTCTTGTTCTATCAATCCTAAGTTCTTACAAATTCTTTGTTGCCAATTTGTGATCTCTTTACTTGTGGGGAATTTTTGTATCATTTCCCTAATTTTAGAGATTTTTTCTGAGGTTTCTTCTAAAATTTGATTCCTCCTTTTAATAATTAATTGTACCAACAATATGGATTGTTTCGTCAAGAGATTATCCCATTCTTCTCTGAAGGAGTCATTTAACAAATCCATAGCTGGGCTCTTAGAGAGTTGCAATCCTTTAGGTATTATACCTAACTCTAGATGTTTGCCGAGGGATTTAATTTCCCATTTCTGCCTTAGTTGCCTAATCAGCAGGGTTTCCAACTCTCTAAAAGACTCAGCAACGGATTTTTCCATGGATCCATTTAGATTATATACACTAGCTTCATCAAAAGTAAACGTCTCCAACCTAGCATTTTGATTCTCAATAAACTGCCAGATGTCCATGATGTCTGATACTGGGGAGCTCACCGATATCTAGGTGAATACAATGCAAAAGATTAAAGTATGTGTATCGCGGCTCACCCGTATCTCTATCGTGGTTAAGGTGCTCTGTTTTTTGGATTATTCACCTATTCATCCTTTATAACAAATATGTGTTCAAATTTCATAGAAAGAACTAAAGAGAACATAAGGGAAGAGGAAAAAGATCAACTGAGAATAATATTACCCTTCAATAAACAACATAAACAAATAGAAGGAATTGTGAAGAAGCATTGACACCATCTATTGGGGGATAGATTAATAGGCCCTATGGTCAGTGATGGTCCCCTAATAACTTACACAAGGGCTTAGAACCTATCCCTAAAGGTAGCTCCATCAATTAAAAACAAAGTGAGCAAGCCAACCATGCAAAGTTGGTTGAATTTAAGCGGTTTTTATAGATGTGGGAGATGCGGAGTTTGCAAACTCACATCATTCCCCAAGAAGACCGTAGAAATTCCATCAGTAAATTCCTTTGTATGGAAAATAAAAGATTTATTGACCTGTAGTTCAAGTAACATCTTGTACATTATAGAATGTCAGTGCAAGAAACAATATATTGGAAGAACTAAACGCTCTCTTAAAAAAAGATTAGTAGAGCATATTACGAACATCAAAAATGGGTACGAAAAGCACTCTCTTTCACTACACTATAAACAACATCATAACAAGAATCCTGAAGGTATGGTCTTCGCGGCCTTTGAAAAGGTAGCTGTGCATTGGAGAGGTGGAGACCATATCGCCAGGATATCGAGGCAGGAATCCAGACGGATTTTCGACTTTGAAACACTCCTCCCACAAGGGCTTAACTCGGACTTTGAACTCTTTGGTTTTCTATGAAATGTGTCAAATATTGAGTGGGGATGGGTGCCTTCCTCTGATGGGACATCCTGAGTCTGGCTGTTTATCAGCACCAGGATCTCCCCTCGGGGGGAGGCTCCCTCCCTCCATACATCAAAATAACATCAAAATAACATCAAAATAACATCAGTATTTAAAGAAATACGAAATAAATATGGAGTTGTTTAATAGAAGTCATGTAAGAAGCAGACTTAGGGATTGTATACAGGTGAGGATATAGGACTGAATGTGTTTCCACCAAATTAATGAAAGAAAAAAAGAGAAAAGATATATTCTGCTCTCAAATACGGTGGAATCCCATTGATTGATATAGGGCAGTATAGATAAACACACAAAAATGAAAATTGGAAAAAACGCAGCAAAAACGCACAGCAAACGCATATGCGGTTTTTGTAGATTTTATTGCGTTTTTCCGATCCCTTCCATTTTTTTTGCTTACATACTTAAAGTATTGACTTTAAATAATGTAGAAAGTGTGAATAAAAAACAAATAAAAAATAAAAAACAAACAATAATAAAAAAGATTGCAAACGGGAAAGATCACTCCCCTATATAGAAATCAGATCACAAACATGAGAAAAGAAGGTAGCATAAGGATAAAAGGAAGTAAAGTGATGAAAAATTGATGATCGTTTTTAAATAAAACGCATGAAAGACGCAAATATGTGTTTAAGTTCCCAAGGTGTGTGGGCTGAGAGAACCACTAATCAGCCATCTGGTTCAAGATGACCCATTGGGAAAAAATGAAAAGAAGGAGAATTAATCCAATGGATGAGATATTGATTATTACATTGAATTTTAGGGTTTTATAAATAGATATAGATACTCGATTAATATATTCGAGAAGTACTATAACTGATTGTGTAGACATGATTTTTATATATATTTTCGTATATATTTCATTGTATGTATAATAATGTTTAGAAGATGAGCACCAGAAATCCATACCGGGTTTCAGGTGGGGTTTTTTAAAACCATAATATAAAAAGAAGGGGGTAGTAGCACTCATATTATAGCCACTGAGGAAGAGGGTGAACCCTCGAAACTCGTCTGGCTGGTCCTGCGAGTAATAACTACCCACCTGAATCCGAATAAAGACCGACTAAATACAGTACGGGTTATCATAAGAAAAGGATTTCTGCAATAGCACATATTCAAGCGTAAGCAAAGAAAACCTGGTTTGTCCTATCGCGAGACAACGCAAATTTTGCTGAACTCTTCCTGGACGGTGACACGCAAAGAGGAAATCACGTGGAACGCCGAGAGACCAGAGATTAGAGCAGCGAGCAGAAACAACTAAGTATCGGATCCCGTGTGATACTTCGGGAGATACGAAGAACACAGGAACTAAAGACAGCTACTGCAGCAGAAAATCCACCTCAAAGGGCAAGGTAAGAGGGTCTGCATCAGGGGGATGCCCCAGCTGCAAAACCCGACCGATGTTAATACCTAACCCCTAGAGGCAAATTAACCCTTACATTGTGGATTCTAAATGGAATTGAGGCACAGAACATCATTAGAGGAGTTTCCTTGATTCTTTCACAAAATCTACATGCGCACTGCATATTGACTTATATTATATTTTGTTGCAAGGCTTTACAACAGTGTCGCGTTGGACTGATACACTGTGGACACTACATCTGTCAATATATTTTTCACAGGATACAATTGTCACAGGATATTTCTTTTACAGGATATTTTTGCACAGGACACTTGAATTGGGGCGAAAGGTTAATTACCTGCACTATCATATTTTACATTTTTGCACAGGACACTTTAATTAGGGAACTTAAGCAATCTGTTTGTATTATTAGCAGCACTAGGTGAAGTGTACCACAAGATCCATCATCATATCATAGTGTGTAGCGAGTAGGAATTGCTGATTTGAACATATATGTGAGATCTCTTGATATTGCATCGCATTGTATTTTAACATTGTATTTTATATATATATTTTATGCATAGTTTTAGACCATTATATTGAGTAAAGATACCAATCCTAAGATATCAGATGGTGAGTGCCTGTTTTTATTTAGAATTTAAATTAGTGAAATGTATTTCCCTGTCTACTAGGTAGAGCAGGGGTATATCACAGCCAGAAATTGGTGAATTTCACCCGACAATGTAACAGACAAATTAGTGAAATGTATTTCCCTGTCCACAATGTACAGCAGGGGTATATCACAGCCAGAAATTTGGGATATGTCAACCAACAATGTATCAGACAAATTAGTGAAATGACTTAAAATAAAATATGTAAAAATGAAAAATAATAATCTTGATCTATGAGGTGGAGGTCCATATGGAGTAGGAGGTTGAGGAGGCGGTGGACGTAAAGCGGCGGTGGAGGAGGAGGTAGCCAACACTGATTTTTAGTTTAAATTTCGTATTTTTTTTTTATTAGGGTACACCCCCAAAAGAATGGGAAAAAAATATAACAATGAGCAATTGCGCTGTATTATAACAATGGCTGGGTAAGGCCGGTATACATGTCTATTTTGCACAAGGTACGGACAAGTCCTGTGGGATCCATGCCTGGTTCATTTTAATGAACGTGAGCTTGTCCACATTGGCTGTGGACAGGCGGCTGCGCTTGTCTGTAATAACGCCCACTGCCATGCTAAACACACGTTCAGACAATACGCTGACTGCAGGGCAGGCCAGCACCTCCAAGACGTAAAGGGCAAGCTCGGGCCATGTGCCAAATTTGGAGACCCAGAAGTTGAAGGGGCAGACCCGTCATTCAGTACGTGTAGGCGTGTGCACACATACTGCTCCACCATGTTGCTGAAATGCTGCCTCCTGCTAAGACGTTCCATATCAGCTGGTGGTGCTGGTTGTTGTAGCGTGCTGACAAAGCTTTCCCACATTTCGGCCATGCTAACCCTGCCTTCTGAGGTGCTGGTGGTGCCCCAGCTGCGTTGGCGACCTCTTCTGCCTTCGCCTTGTGCTTCCACTGTGCCCCCGCCGTCAGTTGGGAATGCCACCAGCAGCGCGCCTACCAGCGTGCGCTTGTACTCGCGCATCTTACGATCACGCTCCAGTGACAGAATGAAGGACAGTATGTTGTCCTTGTAACGGGGATCCAGCAGCGTGGCCACCCAGTAGACACTAGAACATGTATTCGTTCATGTGTGCCAGGCTGCCCAAAGGCAACGAACAGCTGTCATCTCTGGGAGGTGTATCATCTGTGTCCTCTGTATCCCCCCAGCCACGCACCAGTGATGGCCATGAGCTGGTTTGGGTGCCACCCTGCTGTGAACATGGTTCCTCCTCTCCAACCTCGTCATCATCCAGAACTGTGCCTTGGCTAGACAATTGTGTACCTGGTGTTTGTGGGTGCAGGAACCCACCCACGGAGCCACTTGTGAATGACTGGCCAGAAACCCAATTAAAATAGTCCCTCTTCCTCCTCCTCCTGTGCCACATCCTCTTCCATCATTGCCAGAAGCGTTTTTTCAAGGAGGCATAGTAGTGGGATAGTAACGCTGAGAATGGCATTATTGGCACTGGCCATGTTGGTGGAGTACTCGAAACAGCTCAACAAGGAACACAGGTCTCGACTGGAGGCCCAGTCATTGGTGGTGAAGTGGTGCTGTTCCGCAGAGCGACTCACCTATGCATACTGTAGCTGAAACTCCACTATCACCTGTTGCTACTCGCACAGTCTGGCCAGCATGTGTAAGGTGGAGTTCCACCTTGTGGGCACGTCGCATATGAGGCGGTGAGCAGGGAGGCCGAAGTTACGCTGCAGTGCTGACAGGCGAGCAGCAGCAGGGTGAGAACGCCGAAAGCGCACACAGACGGCCCGCACTTTCTGCAGCAGCTCTGACATATTGGGGTAATTTTTAAGGAACCTCTGCACCACCAAATTCAGCAAATGCGCCAGGTAAGGGATGTGCGTTAAACCGGCTAGTCCCAGAGCTGCTACGAGATTTCGCCCATTATCGCACACCACCAGGCCGAGCTTGAGGCTCACTGGCACCAACCATCAGTCTGTTGTTCAAGGCCCATCCACAGCTCCTGCGCGGTGTGGGGTTTGTCCCCCAAACAGATACGTTTTAAAACTGCCTGCTGTCGTTTACCCCTGGCGGTGCTGAAGTTGGTGGTGAACGTGTTAAGCTGACCGGATTGAGGATGCGGTAGAGGATGAGGAAGTGGAGTAGGAGACAAAGAGAAGCGCCCTGCAACAGGAGGCAAAGAGGCAAAGAGAAGCGCCCTGAAATCCTCGATGGTGGAAGGACATGCGCCAAACTGCTACCTGCCTCAGGCCCAGCCGCCACTGCCTTTACCCAGTGTGCTGTTAGGGAGATATAACGTCCCTGACCATGCTTACTGGTTCACGTATCTGTAGTTACGTGGACCAGTAAGCATGATGGCATTGCGCAGTGCACACCTGATTTTGTCCCCCACTTGGTTGTGCAGGGAAGGGATGGCTTGCCTGGAAAAGTAGTGGCTGCTGGGCACGATGTACTGTGGGACAGCCACCGCCATAATGCTTTTAAAACTCTCCGTCTCCACCAGACGGAATGACAGCATTTTAAAGGCCAGTAATTTTGAAATGCTGGCATTCAGGGCTAGGGATCGCAGGTGGGTAGGGGGGTACTTCCTCTTCCGGTTCTTGCGAGGCGCACGCTTATGCTTCTAAAGGCCTTAAAACCCCTCCTATCTGTCCTCAGGGACAATGCCATCGTCTACAGATGGGGCTTCCCCTTCCAGCTCTTCGCAAATAAAGATGGGAAGAAAGCGGTTTTCAAGTCACTTGTGGACCTTCCTAAGATCTTAGATGTGTTTAACCTGCCTCCAGTTAAGCTTCCTGACTGGCCGAGACCTCTTCTTGTGCAACCCACCCAGGAGCGTGAGGCCGGTGACACCCAAATCCCAGAGGTCCTCCAGACGACATCAGAAGCCAAATGCTTGAGACTTTTACCTGCCTCTACTTGTGCTACTTTGTTATACCTTGTTATACCTTTTTCTGATTATGTTCTTTATATACCTCTCTTCATTTATGCAACCGGAGAGTGGTAGGGCTGCTGTTCTGCCTTTGACCTCTCCTCCCCTCACTTAGGGACCACGGCACTCAGTGTCGGCTGTGACAATAGTCACTACTTAGTTTACACTTGAGCCAGTGTTCTAGGCTCACCCTTGTTAGAGTTTAATTCCTTGTTGTCTTACTGCTGTTTGTCTCCCCTACCCCTCTTGCATCACCCAGTGAACTGCACCCGATTTCAGGCAGTCAAGTCTCCACCACCTTTGCCGAAGGGAGCTGTCTGTCCTTCCCAGCATCTACATACCATCCTGATGCTCCTGCTCCTCTTCCTCCTACTCCTCATCACTTATTCCGTCAGCAATCAATCACCGAAGCGATAGGCAAGAGACAACAGTATGCGTGCACTCATCCAACTACGCAGAAGCTGAACGTGCTCCTTTCTAAGTTGCTGGTGCTGCAGTCCCTCCCATTTTTAAGTGGTGGACTCTGCACCTTTCAGAGAACTAATGGCTTGTGCCGAGCCAAGGTGGAAAGTCCCAAGCCGTCATTTCTTTGCCAAAAAGGCAGCAGCAGCCCTGCACATACATGTAGAACAGAATGTGGGCCAGTCCTTGAGCCTGTCGGTGTCTGCCAAAGTGCACGGCAGCGCCGACGTATGGAGCTGTAACTATGGTCAGGGACAATACATGTCATTTACGGCCCACGGGGTGAATGTGGTTCCTGCACAGCCACACCAGCAATTGGCCAGGTGACGTTGTTTCCGCCTCAATGTTCTCACGCCGTTGGTACTGCAACAATGTCCGCCTCTTGCTCCTCATCCTCCACCGTGTCCTCAGCCTCCACGGCAGGGACAATTCACAGTGCCCCTCCAGCATACTACATGTGCAGGGCACGGCTGTGTCACACTGTTCTGCACCTCGTTTGCCTGGGTGAACGGAGTCACACAGGGGAGAAACTGCTCCGTGTCCTTCATCAAGAAATCGAATCCTGGCTTTCTCCGTGACAACTCAAAATCGGAATGGGAAAAACGTGGTTTCGGCACTGCGTCAAGGATGGCTGAGCCATGCGCCGTGCATGGCACACATGTTCAACCTGGTTGTCAAGCAGTTCCTGAAGTCTTCAACCCATCTGCAAGACATCCTAAAAATGGCCAGGAAACTTTGCCTGCACTGCAGCCACTCGTACACCGCAAAGCACACCCTCCTTGAGCTCCAGCGGTAGAACGGCATCCCCCAACATAGCCTGATATGCGATGTTTCCACCCGTTGGAATTCCACCCTCCATATGTTGGACCGCCTGTACAAACAGAGAAAAGCCATAAACAATTTCTTGATGATCCAAGTGGACAGGAGTACTCCCCTGTGTAACTTTGATGTCAGCCAGTGGCAGCTCATGTGTGACACCTGACATTTGTTCAGGCCCTTTGAGAAGTCCACGTTATTTGTCAGTCGCCAGGACTACAGGATGTCATTCCACTGCTTCATGTCCTGGAATAGATGCTGGTATATCTGGCAGGTCAGGGGACTGTAGACATGGCGCCTAGATCTCAAGGCCACATGAGCTCTGTGGGGGCTGAACTGGAGGAGGAGGAGGACATTGGAGCACATGCAATGTTTAGCGAAATAGGTGTTTTTTTTTACAAAGGTGGCAGGAGAGGAGGAGCAGGAGCAGGCAGAGGAGCTACGGGGGGATAAAGAAGATGAGGCAGAGGACCCAGACACACCGTGGCAGTATGCAGTGGAGATGGAGGCAGGAAGTCCCTCCGAGTCACTTGCATAAATGGCCCTATGCATGCTCACTTGCTTGCATAGTGACAGCTGACTTGTCACCATTAGGCACAGGGATGACTTCTGGCTCTCCACCTTGTTGGACCCTTGCTACTAGTCCAAAATGGGGGCCTTTTTTTACACCCGCTGAGAGGGAGGACAAACTGAATTACTATAGAGACATCCTATTTAGTCAGTTGGTCACTGCCTATCTGCGCCATCGTCCATCATTTAACAGGTCTGACCAGGGAGGCCCTCGGCGCTCACATTCCACTGCCATGGCTGCTTCGGAAGGGTGGGGTTGGAGGAGCAGTACCAGCTCCATCAGCAGCAGACTGAGTCTAGAGTCGCTGATGAGCAGTCTTCTTCAACGGAATAGTGAAGAAACTACTCACCAGCAGCTAGACATAGAGCAAAACTTGAACCAGCAGGTGGTGGCATACTTGGAGTGCACCCTGCCAGCCGTCATTGAAGATCCACTGGACTACTGGGTAGCCAAACTGGATTTGTGGCTGCAACTGGCTGAGTTTGCCCTGGAAAAGCTGTCCTGCCCAGCCAATAGTGTGGCATCAGAGTGGGTGTTTATTCAAGCAGGGGCCATAGTTTCACCAAGGAGAACTCGACTGTCCACCCAAAATGTGGACAGACTGACCTTTGTCAAGATGAATCAGGCATGGATCAGCCAGGATTTCCACCCACCAATGCCTGATGCATCAGACTAGATCATCCATGGTGCCACACCAACACTTTGACAAAAGAGACCGGTTTCTTCTGGCTACCTGCCTCAGCTACTATTCTGATGCTGCCACCAGCCTGATGCCACACATCTGATGCCAAGTGCTTCTTTTTCCACCCACCATCTTCAGTTGGTACTGGTATTGCCACACACCTTCCCACTCTGTCGCCAGGTCACTCTGTGGCATCCTGATGCTTCTGCCACATCCACACTTTATCAGCCTTGCCACTCTGTGGTTTCCCCATGATGCTGCCACCTCCACACTATGTCACCTTGCCACTCTGTGGCCTCCTGATGCTGCCGCCACCTCCACAATGTCATTGTGCCACTCTATGGTCTCCTCCTGATATTGCTGCTGCCGCCACCTCCTCACTCTATCTTTGTGCCACTCTGTGTCCTCCTGATGCTGCCGCCACCTCCACATTGTCATTGTGCCACTCTGTGGCATCCTGATGCTGCTGCCACCTCCACACTATGTCACCTTGCCACTCTGTGGTCTCCTCACGCTGCTGCCACCTCCGCACTGTCACCTTGCTACTCTGTGGCCTCATGATGCTGCTGCCACCTCCACAATGTCATTGTGCCACTCTGTAGGCTCCTCCTGATATTGCTGCTGCCGCCATCTCCACATTCTGTCATTGTGCCACTCTGTGGCCTTCTGATGCTGCTGCCACCCCCATACTTTGTCACCAAGCCACTCTGTGGTCTCCTCATGCTACTGCTGCCTCCACATTATGTCATCTTGCCACTCTGGTCTTCTGATGCTGCTGCCACCTCCACACTATGTCACCGGGTCACTCTGTGGCCTCCTGATGCTGCCACCACCTCCACACTGTCATTGTGCCACTATGTGGCCTCCTGATGTTGCCGCCACCTCCACACTGTCATTGTGCCACTCTGTGGCCTCCTCCTGATATTGTTGTTGCCGCCACCTCCACTCTTGGTCATTGTGCCACTCTGTAGCCTCCTGATGCTGCTGCCACCTCCACGCTTTGTCACCTTGCCACTCTGTGGTCTCCTCATGCTGCTGCCACCTCCACACTATGTCACTTTGCCACTCTGTTGTCTTCTGATGCTGCTGCCACCTCCACACTATGTCACCGGGTCACTTTTTGGCCTCCTGATACTGCTGCCACCTCCATACTATGTCACCTTGCCACTCTGTGGTCTCCTCATGCTGCTGCCACCTCCACACTATGTCACCTTGCCACTCTGTGGTCTTATGATGCTGATGCCACCTCCACACTATGTCACCAGGTCACTCTGTGGCCTTATGATGCTGCTGCCACCATCACACTATGTCACCTTGCCACTCTGTGGTCTCCTCATGCTACTGCCACCTCCACACTATGTCACCTTGCCACTCTGTGGCCTTCTAATGCTGCCGCCACCTCCACACTGTCATTGTGCCACTCTGTGACCTCCTGATGCTGCTGACACCTCCACAATATGTCACCTTGCCACTCTGTGGTCTCCTCATGCTGCTGCCACCTCTACATTATGTCACCTTGCCTTGTCTTATGATGCTGCTGCCACTTCCAGACTGTCATTGTGCCACTCTGTGGCCTCCTCCTGATGCTGCCGCACCTCCAGACTCTGTCATTTGTCCACTCTGTTTTCTCATCATGCTGCTTCCACCTCACCAGTATGTCATAGGGCCACTCTGTGGACTTCTCATACTGTTCCCACCCTCCCCACTTCATGACTAGGCCACTTTTTGGACTTTCCGCCTGGCTGACATGATTTATTTGACCCTTCTTCTGATCTGTCAGAAGGAAGGAAAAATGAGACGCACAACGGATCCTGTCTGTGTAGCACCTGTAAGGCCTGTATGGTCCCATCAGAATTGGCTTGTGATTTGGTAGCCAAAAGCAGGAGTGGGTACAAAACACAGAAGACATTCAAATATTCCATTCACGTGTCATCTCTATTTTAGATTAGCAATACTGATGATTTACTGACCAAATGCTGACCGAGTGAAGGCGGATGCTCAACAGACAGTATCAGTTTTTTGGGGGTTATTGTTCTGACGGATCAGAGGAAGGGAAAAATAATCAGTGACGTCAACACAAACTTACTGCTGACAACCTCTCCACTCTGTCAGGGGCTCTACTTGTATAAGCGTTTAATAGAACAGGTTCTGTAGACATCTATGTGGAATCAGCTGACGATTGTGTAAAAGGAGTGCGCTTCTTCTTGGCGCTAACATCGACCTGTAAGGCTGAGTTCATACTTGAGTTATTTGGTCAGTTTTGGCCCCACGACTGCCTAAATTAGTGAAGTGTGCAGTGATTCTAAGTGTGATGCCTGTCATCTGAATGTTATACTGATTCACAGTATTATTTCACTACCAGAGAAGACTAACTATTTGTGTTACTGCAAGGCAGTCATTCTGCCAGAACACAACGAGAACCATTCAGGACACTCAGCCCTTTCCTTTTGAGTGTTTCATCCTATATTCATTTGAAAGGGAGGAGTTGGTGTCTAGGCAATACAACTTACTAAACACCCCAATAAGCAACTGTAAGTTACCTTTTATGACCAAGTGGGAGGAGGACATCCATTGCACACTGCCTTTATCTAAATGGCATACTTCTTGTGAGACTATAAGTAGGGGAAGTTGGCAGGTCTCTCTGGTTAAAACCTCACTTAAAGTCCTTCATAGGACATACATGGTTCCCGAACTATTACACCGATTCTACCCCTCGGTCTCACCTCTCTGTTTTCAAGAATGTAAATCAGTAGGCTCAATGTACCATATCTGGTGGGCATGTCCAGTTGTTAGAACTTTCTGGACCAATATATGTTCCATCATAGCAGTCTTTCAGTGCACCTCTCCACAAATTACCAGCTACATGCCTCCTTGGAGACAGACCTCTAGGGCTGAGACATAGTCTATTTAAATTGTCACAATTGTTTTTGTTTGTTAAATGCCCGTATTCACATAGCGGCAAAATGGCGTACTAATAAGCTTGATGTCTCAGAAGTCATACAAAGAATAGACAGGCCATTTATGAGAAGATCTCCGCGATCCAAACTGACACCATGGATGCATATTTGAAACTATGGCAGCCTTGGCTGTCCTCTTCCCATACCTTCCATAGATTAGATTATGTCATGCTGTAAGTAGGGGAATGTCTGACCACATAATGGGTGCTGGATACCGATCTGTAGCCTATCTTTCGACATACTCCACCGTGCTGCTTATGTCTTTTATATTGGGACTAATGTTATTATTATTATTATTATTATTGTTTCAGTTTTTTTTGTTCATTGTATCTGTAATATTTTCGATAGACTGCATATTGGCTTACTGCCTTCCTAATTCCCCCATCACTTGGTATTGCAGTACTGCATCTTGTACTATCTGTCTGAGTTACCTTCTAAAAAAAATATTTGAAACAAAAATATTTGAAACTAAAAAGTCACAAAACCCTGGAATGATAAATTTCCCCTAAAGTATTTAAGCTGTGCAACTTTCCACCATACATAGATTCCGTATTATTTACAAAAAAACAGAAAATCCCTTTGATGGATTTTGGAAATAAAAGGGATAGCATGCTGCGGTATTATCTCCGTCCAAAATTCCGGATCAGTTGCCAGAATGCCGGATGCTGCATTAATTTACATTGAAATGTATTAGTGCCGGATCCGGCATTAAAAATACCGCAATGCCGGATCCGTCCTTCCTGTCTGTGCATGCACAGACCGGAAAAAATGCGAAAAAAAATAAATAACAGATCCGTTTCTCCGCATGACAAATATTTCTCATAAATTATCTTTTTTTTTTTGTAGCTAAAAGACCGCTGATTAAAGCATATGTGTGTATTAATAAGAGTACCGTAATTGATCTATGTGGAGGAGAAAGAACAGTGTCTCATAAGTGGATAATTGTCTCATAGTAAATCACCGCATTCACCGCTATCATGCTGAACATGTATCTGAGAAGCTGAATACTCATTCATATTAGTTATAACATTACACGCATCACTGTTAACAGAAGTATTAATAGCATCACATAAACATTGGTGGAGACAGAGTAATCTGTTACTTTATAGAAGTACCATTAATAACATCACAGGTTACAAATGAGAGCATTATCTGATACATCACTGACATTAGCATTGTTCCTTATTCAGGTCAGGAAAGTGACAGCCTTCTTAATAAGTGACATTACATTTGCGCTGGCAATTTCTGTGCTGCATCTTTAGTCTGCATAGTATACACATTTCATTCTCCTGTCATTATGCTGACCTGCCTTTTTTTCTAAGCATCCGTAGCAGCACAGCAGCAGCATATGGGAACTCTCAGTCTTCTGAGCACCATGACATTTTCCTTCTAATAAAATGGCAATTTAGACATACTGCACTACATCTCCTAAAAAACAAGCAATAATAACCACAAATCTGTTGAATATATATATAACTATACTGAGAGAATGCATAGACAATAGTCTGAGTGGAATATGTAACCTAATTTACATGTCTCCAGCACAAACAGAGATGCACTAATCGATTCTACACATATCAAATTTGGTATAAATTTCACAAAGCATTTAACTTTAGGCGAATGCAAAAGTGATTTATCCTGCTTGAATCGCTCAAAATGCAGCCACCATTTAGAAGAAGTCATCTGCCACCAAAAAGGGATTACTTTTGGACAATTCAATTAAGGAAGCTGCTGCCCACAGAAGGTAAAACAGGCAGTGCAGGCACACACATGAAGGCGATGTGCGCCTGTGTGAGAATTGCAGTGACGACATCGCCAAACTGAGAAGGTGGAACGAAGAAGAGGAAGGGAGTAACGGGGCCAGGGACGGGCTTGGCGTTTCTGAGTGGGGTCCTGTAACAGACCGTTCAGCACACAGCTCCGTTCAGACGATATTCCCCTTTCCAATGCACAGGCAGCTACTGCAAGCACCAGTCTGCCGAACTGCAAACTACACAAATCCTTCAACTCCGGAACAGGAAACACACGAACATTGGAAACAGCTGAACAGGAAAAGCATACAATCGGCTTACACTCCTGGCAATCAGCATACAATCCAATTCCCCCAATAACGAGATGACACTTTGTTTTGAGGTCAAGCAGAACTGACTGTACTGGCACATACAGCCTCTTTTATTCACAATCCACAAACATTGTACTGCCCACAGGGTTTTGAAATACAACCAATCAATATATTACAACACATACAATGTAAGTACAGCAGCCAATCGGACACAATGGGACAATAGAAACACACCCAGCATATTCCTCCCCTCTGTCTAGGAGATAATTGAGTCAATTTCTGTATCTACTCAACTATCTCCTAAGCTGAAAAGTTACACTTCTTATAAATTGTTACAACTTTGTGAGTTTACATTGTACATACATATAACTTATATCAATCTAACCAGTATAACTTGGGGACAAACCTATCCAAAATTCACTTGAATAGGTTCAGGGGTTTAAAAGTTAGTAAAAGTATCTTAAAGGGCCGTAATCCAGGGGCAGGAGGCGGGCAAACAGCCCCCTCCAAAACACCGTGGCGAAGTGGCTTTCGCCACAGGTCCTAATCAGGACAGAAATTAAATAAGATGTCGCACTCGAATAAATGGACCCCAAATCGGTGCACCTGTGTATTGAGACCACTCACTCAATGCAATAGGTAAATATTAAACAGTGTAACAGGGCACTCAAGAAATCCTGACCATGTGGTACAATTTAATATCTTTATTACTATTGTGAATAATGTTGCTCAAACCAGTCAATTGTAATAATCAATGGATGAATCAATAAAATATTTGATATCATTGAATAAAATATTTGATAATATTGAATAAAAATAATTGATTTACACAAGGGCTCAGAACAATATAGTGCAAATATCGACAATCATAAAATAAAATCTCAAATTCAATTGTTCAGTCCAAATTTGGTATAAACATCTGGGTATTGGTGCAGTCCAATCAAATATAATTATGTCCCACTTCTCATTACAGCAGCGTCCCGCTGAACATGAAGTAGATAGCGGCGTCCCGCTATAAAATTACTTGCAAGTAAGATTTACCTTATATCAACCGAAGGTTCTCCAGACTTTAAACTTTGGGTCCTCTCCTCTCCTCAGAAGTGTCTGTGACACAATGTATCAAGAGGTTTACCTAGACGACTCTGTGTTTCTGTTGAATTTAACTGCCAAGTCCACCAGATCTCAATCTGTTGGTGGAAAAACTGCAGTGATGTTTGTAGCAGAGATATTCCGTCAAAGGAGGCTTCCAAGTGTAGTCTGTAAGTCGGTCGGTTTGGGGTACTTTGTTCCTTCAATGTACAGATGGGGGGTGTAGCACCAGACGCGTTTCGGGGTCCAAGTTATTGCCCCTTCCTCAGTGGTATGCAGCACCCCTATCAATACCCCTCTTATATACTGTGTCTTCTATGGACTCATTGGACACACCCTTGAACATCAGATCCAGTTTTTTCAATCAACCCAGGTGACCAAAATTGCTGTTTGGACTTGCTCTCAAAATAACAGTTTTTGAAGTAGTGTTTTCTAATACTTAGCAATATGCTATATTCATATAATTACACCTACTGATATAACTTAAGCTTATCTTTCTCCTAGACCAAAAAACGCATGGTCACCCCATGCGTTTTTGTTGCGGTTTCCATGCGTTTTTTCGTTTTTTGTTCTTTCCCATTCAGCAAGCACTTAATATATAATTTATACATAAATATTATTCAAAATTGCTGTTTGGACTTGCTCTCAAAATGACAGTCCTTGAAGTAGTGTTTTTTAATACTTAGCAATATGCTATATTCATATAATTACACCTACTGATATATCTTAAGCTTATCTTTCTCCTATATCCTTTTAAAAAACGGAAAAACGCATGGAAACCGCATCAAAAACGCATGGGGTGACCATGTGTTTTTTGGTCTAGGAGAAAGATAAGCTTAAGATAATCACCCCCAAAGCATGATGTTACCCCCCCCCCCCCATGTTTCACAGTAGGGATGGTGTTCTTGGGATGCAACTCATCCTTCTTTTTCCTATAAACACGATGAGTGAAGTTTAATAAGTTCTACTTTGGTCTCATCTGACCACATGACTTTCTCCCATTCCTCCTCTGGATCATCCAGATGGTCATTGGTAAACTTCAGACGGGCCTGGACATGTGATAACTTGAGCAGGGGAATCTTCAGTGCAATGCATGATTTGAAACCATGACGGTGTAGTGTTCTACCGACAGTCACCTTTGAAACTGTGGTCCCAGCTCTCTTCATGTCATTGATGACCAGTTCCTCCCTTGTAGTTCTGGGCTGATTCCTCACCTTTATTATCATCAGTGATACCCCACGAGGTAAGATCCTGCATGGAGCCCCAGTCCGAGGGAGACTGACAGGCGTCTTTACTGTACTCTTCCATTTTCTAACAATTGCTCCAATAGTTGATCTATTTCACCAAGCTGCTTGGCAATTGCCCCGTAGCCCTTTCCAGCCTTGTGAGGTCCACAATTTTGTCTCTGGTGTCTTTTGACAGCTCTTTGGTCTTGCCCATGATAGTAGTTGGTTTCTGAATGACTGTGGGGTGGACAGGGGTCTTTAAAGAGCTCAGACAATTGCTACCAAGTTAGAATAATGAGTGGAGTAGAGGTGGACTTTTTAAAGGCGCAGTAACAGGTCTTTGAGAGCCAGAATTCTTGTTGTTTCTCAGGTGTTCAAATACTTATGTCCAGCAGTGCAAGACAAATAAATTCTTTAAAAATCATACAATGTGATTTCCTGAATTATTTTTATTTTATTTTCTCTCAGAGTGGGAATGCACCTACAATGTGAATTTCAGACCCCTCCATGATTTCTAAGTGGGACAACTTGCAAAAGTGCAGGGTGTTCAAATACTTCTGTTCCTCACTGTACCTCTTACATGCAGTGAGGTCTCTTCTAATGTAAATGTACTCTTTCCTCATCTTCTCTTTCGGACCAGGCTGCGATGACAAATTATTTCAGCTATGTTTCATCTCGGCAGAGTTTGTCACACAATTCCTGACACAATTAGATTCCTGACTTTTCCATAATCCTCACCCTCTCCTGGTGCCCCAACAGTGTTATCCTGCTGTATTTATAATTCCCCCTGTAGTAAACCCTGTAGTGCCCCCTGTATTAATATAATGTCCCTCAGTTGTGTCCCCTGTATTATTTTAATGCCCTTAGTAGTTCCCCCTGTATTATTATGTCCCCTACCAGTGCCCCTGAATTATTATAATGCCCCCAGTAGTTTTGCATGTATTGTTATGTCACATAGCAGTTCCACCTGTAATATTATGTCCCCCAACAGTGCCCCCTGTATTATTATAATGTCCCCCAGCAGTGCCCATTGCATTATTAGAATGTCCCCACCAGTACCCCCTGCATTATTTTAATGCTCCCTGGCGGCCTAAGGCCTGTGACAGTGAACGGCGGGCATGGGAGCCAAAGACTCCCATGCTACACTGTCATCTAACACTGTCTGACTCGCCGGTTAGGGGACCCCACGCAATTGCGTGCTTTGCGTACTGATCAAGACCACCACTGAGAATGGCTCCATTCTGAGGCACCTGGCTGGTCTCCAGCAACAAGGTGCAGTTCAGTTAATGAAGCCAGAGCAGAGCTACAATGACATATAACATACTAACAATTACAAATGGTCCAGGATGGTGACAGACTCCCTGAAGACAGGTACGGCGCAGGCGCGAGATTTCAAATTCTAACAGCGCCAGCAGAGAGCGATTCCCTTCCCTGGCCCTGTCAATCAGCATGCCGAGGGGGCGTCAGGAAAGAAAAAACGGACGTGTGAATAGACCCTAAAGGTAGTTTCAAATCTCATAAAAATTTTTACAAACAGCTTCCAATGGTATAATACTGTAAAACACAAGGATTAATACTCATCTCACCAATGCCTTTGATTATGCCTGTCAGGGTCCTGTAGGTGTACAAAGATGGCAGACCTGAGGCCTTCATTAGGCTTCTGGCCGCCATGGAAACAAATCAGCACCTCATAATTCTCTCCCTCGGTTGAACTATTTATAAGCTGCAGTCTCAATTCATTGCAGCATGTGAGAATTTAAACTGCTGAAATCTAAGATAAAAGAGCTGGCATCAGCTAGTGATGACACAGGTACAGCTCCTGTCCCTGCACCCTCACCATAGTTACATAGTTACATAGTTAATACGGTTGAAATAAGACATAAATCCATCAAGTTCAACCAAGGGATAGGTGGGGACTGAACTGAACTGCATATTCCAGATGAGGCTGGTTTGGGGGTGGTTCAATGATGGTCTGGGGAAGCATATCTGCAGTGAGCCCCTTAGGAGTTGGTGCAGAGGATGAAAGTGATAGTGGCCCTGATGAGGTGTTGTGTCCTGGTTAATGATGAGCAATGCGAGCTTCGGATCCTAGATCCAAAGTCGCTTCACTAAAAACTTTGGTTTAATGCTGTATGGAGATCCTTCTCCGTACAGCATTAAAATGTATGGCCTTCGACGAGGAGAAATTAGTTATTTCTGAAGTCTTGCGAGACTTCGGTGAATAACCTCGGTATTTGATTTTTAAACTGAAAAAAAACCTTTTTAAAACTTGGATCGGAACTCGGCTTTGCTTCCAACTGGTACCTCAGAATCGAATCCGAGTTCAGATCCAAGTTTAAAAATCAAATACTAAAGTTATTAACCGAAGTCTCATGAGACTTCGCAAATAACTGACTTTGCCTTGTCAGAGGCCATACATTATAAAGCTATACAGGGATGGATCTCCTTACAGCATTAAACCAAAGTTTTGAGTGAAGCGACTACGGATCTAGGATTTGAAGCTCGCTTTGCTCATCCCTAGTCCTGGTGTACTCCCTCAGGCCTATGCTCCCTGGGGATCAGTCAAATTATAGTTTGAATAATGAGGCCAGAAGTGAACATATAACTTCTGGTACATTCAGTAGCAGCAGATTTAAAGTGCAGCTTCTGGCATCATTAAGGAATATGGAGGCAGTTTGGGTGGCTGCAATTTAACACTTGTAGGCATAGGTGTCCACTGTCAGGTCCAGACTTTAGCTATAACTGACCTAGTGTTAGTCTTGGTGACGGGTGTCTTAGCTGTAGTCCCTCACCTTCCAACAGTGTCTTTAATGCAGGTGTTTAGCTGTTCACTCTGCTGTCTGACTTCTCAAGGCTTTACATGAATTTTTTTTTACTTGAGGATTAATTTCTCTATGGAGCTCTGAAGTATGCTTCTTCTCCTTACTAACGTTACACAGGAACTACCCTTCCTGACAGGAAGCAGGACCAGCCCACCCCTACCAAGAGGAGAGAAAACCATTTGTAAACCATATTCTTACTGGTAGATACAGCCAACACATGCAATATACAATATATACAGATGCAGCCGAGCTAAACTTGATGGTTAACGTGTTAAGTAAAAAAGGCTAACTAACTCTTTCAATGTATTTCAATGGCTTTGTTACAAGTTGGCACGAGATAACACTGTGACAGGTGTTATCAGAGTCATAGAGGAAAAGCTGTCAATCACTGATAGGACCACCTCCTTGACTTCAAAGCCCAGAATGAGCAGGAATTTAAATGAAGAAATTACAAGTTTTACAGAATCTTTTCCCATAAGACTATATATCAGTCTGCTCAGCAAGTGCCCTCATAATAAGTAATAATGCCCTTTGTGCCCCTTAATAAGATATAATGCTCCTTATGCACCCCCCAAAAAAAGAACAAAAAAAAACAAGGCTGGCACCACAGAAAAGTGTGTATGACAACCAGTCACATACCCAAAAGGAACAATGTGCAATTATAAGAAAAAGTTGATGTGTTATAGACAATTCTGGATATAGATAAACATTCAATAAAGCTGAAAATACTTCAGATATCAAATAGTTGTATTCATAACAGACACATGGAAGGACATAAACAATAAAAACACTGCTTGAACATGTATTAGACCATGGTGTTCACCACAAAACTCTCCCCTAAAATCCTTGCAGTTAGACTTAGCCACTCAGGAAAGGCAATAAAGGCATGTGTCATGGGCACTGTGATCCCAAACAAGGAAATTATGTGATTCTGTTCTTGGACATTGATGAGGCAGTACCTCTCTGCCAAACCTAATGTCACGGCCTTTGGTGTGCGCTGTGACACTTATGCCACGCTTGCTGTTGCCTGTGGCAGCGTGTTGCTGTTTCAGCATGCGGCGGCAGTGTCACGGCCTTTGTGGTGTGTGACGCGACATGGTTGCCTTACATGTGGTTGCCTGCGGCAATGTGTAGCTTTTTATACTGGTGTGTGCACTTCCCCTTTGAGTTGTTTCCTCCTCTGTCTGATGTCTTCCCTCCCTTACATTTGTTATATGTGGGTCTGGGGTTATGATTTGGTTTGTTGTTATGTCTAGCTTGGTGTTCCTTGTCTGGTATGTTTGGTGTTATCTTCCAGCATGGTTGCTAGACTTCTTAGCCTGTATGCAGTGCCACCAGGGGCTGCCATGCACCTTGAGGCATGGGGGTCCTTGCGGAGTCTGGTGTGCTGGATACCTGTGTGAGTTGCTGTTACGGTGTCCTGTTTGGTGTTAGGGCTCCGGTACGTATTCACGGGTTCCAGTTGTGTTGGCAGTGGCAGGTAAGTGTGTCGTCTTGTTTTCTTACCTGCAGTTTCTCTTGCTGCATATGGTCTTTTCCTTTCCCCTGTTCTAGGCCTTTTGAAACTCCTGTTCTTCCGTGTCCTGGAAGAACAGGGCGCCTCTCCTCAGCTCCTTTGTGAGGGATTCTCAGGGCGACTCAGGGCCTTAGGTATCCAGGGTATGAGCCGTCCTACCATCCAGGTCCGCACATATAGTGAGGAGTTAGGGCTAGGTATAGGGATGCATTAGAAGGTGACCTGCTGTCACGAGTTGGAGGTCCCAGGAGAGACCACCGCGTCGTCAAGCAATAAACGGAAATCGAGTACAGACACATAAGAGTTTATTGCACAAACAGAAACATGGAAAGCAGCACAGATAAAACATGAGCTCTATGTACAGTCAGCACAGTGGGAGAAAACCCCCACTGCGCCACTGTCTAGTAATACTCCAGAGGGGCGTAACTAAGCAACTCCTGGTTTTTTACTAGAGCCCTAGATGGTAGGGTTAGACTTAGCCGCAGAAAGTTGCCAGGGTCCACTCTGGAGCGTGACCTAGACAGTGACAGCAGGAGCGAATGGACAACAGGTACCAGAAGGTACCGACGGCACATAGGCAAACATAACAGACAGGTAAATACAAAACAGGGCAAATAATAACACAAGCAGGAGTTCATGCAAGGGAGCAGGAGTGGCAATGAGCAGAGAAGGACTTGCTCCACCAGTAGTAAACTGCATGGCCTTGTCATGCCACTCTGCTGCAAAGGCTTGCTGAACACAGACATATGAATACAAAACAGGGCAACTAATAATACAAACAGGAGTTCACGCAAGGGAGCAGGAGTGGCAATGAGCAGAGAGGACTTGCTCCACCAGTAGTAAACTGCATGGCCTTGTCATGCCACTCTGCTGCAAAGGCTTGCATAACACAGACATCAGAATAAACACAAAGTAACTAAAACATAACAGGCAGATCAGATATCAGAAAGACAGGAAAGAGGACATCAGAGAACGTAAAAGAGGACGCAAATGAACAAGTAGGCAAACTCACAGAGCACAGACAGACAGACACAGATCCCATGGGTCAGCAGCATGGGAGAAAGAGTACAAACCAGGAGCAGAGCAGACAACACACACCAGGAGAGCTGACACAGAACTGAGGAAACCTCAGCCTTATATACAGGTTCCATGGGTGCAGCAGAGAGACCACACCCATGGAGCAGACAGAGGATTAACTCCTAATAGGCACACAGGGGAGTTAACCCATAAAGAACCACAAATGACACACAGAAACAGAACTTCAGCGAGGAGCGCCGAACGAGCAAGGACGGAAGGTCACAGCCAGAGGTAATGACTGTGACACCTGCTCCCTTATTATTGTGTTCAGGCCTAGTTGTTTTCCCTATACCCGTACAGTGGGGGTTTTTCCCCACTCCCCACCGTGATAGTATGTCCCACTAGGCCCTTTTCCTCTGTCGGTGCCTTCGGAAGAGGGCACAGCATGTGTCGCCTGCCGTTTTCTGGAGGGAGGGTGAAAGGGGAACCCTGTTAACAGTGCGTTTCTCTGTAACAGAGGTTGCAGTAGGTGTGAACCGTCACTTGTGTTTGGTCTCCTCTCATCCATGTCTCAGTGGTTCTGTTGCTTGTGTTGGCTGGCTGCATTCCTTGGTGTACTGGCTTTGGTGTATGCTGGTTGGGGATGCATGCTGGCAGCGACTTGGTGCGAACCGTGTCTGAGTGTGGACGCAGTGATCAGTGCGGTCTCTCCTGGCTGTTTAGTGGCTGGCGCCCAGGTTCCTGTGTGTTGCTCCAGGGGCTGGTAGCAGTTCTGGGGAGACTCGCTTGCGCTGACACTGATTCTGCTACCTTTTTTTTTCCCCTTCCCCCATCCCTGTTTGTGGGTTCCTCACTAGTTTCCCCTTTTTCTGTTGGGGGGGCTTTGAGGGGTAGAAATGTCACGGCCTTTGGTGTGCGCTCTGACACTTATGCCACGCTTGCTGTTGCCTGTGGCAACATGTTGCTGTTGCTCCCTTATCCTTGTGTTCAGGCCTAGTTGCTTTCCCTATCCCCCAGTCATCATACGGTGGGGGGTTTTCCCCACTCCCCACGTGACACCTAAAGTAATGAAAGTTGTATTTAGACAGACAATCAATACAGCGAGTTTAGGGTCTTATTGGGAAAGATTTAGCGATTTAGTTTGATTGATTCTATTAATTGATAGCGATGTATTAACTAAGGACTGGAGATTTAGTGTATGTGCGCTACCCAGCCATTTATAACCCTGTGCTTGCATTGCTATTTAAAGCTACAGTAACTTCTTTTTTTCTAATGTGCAGAGCCAGCTAGCAGCCCAATTTAGTCCAAAAAAAAGCTATTGCAAAGTTTCTTCAATGTTGCAGTGTTATGGTCAGTATATATATATATATATATATATATATATATATATATTTTTGCAACTATATCCAATTTATATTAATTATAGTCAGACTACTGTACATGATATGTTGTTGAAGTTGTGCATCACTTACTGTTACAGTGTAGTAGATTCTTTTCAATTGTACTTTTTTTTGCTACAAAACTGTTGCTTGAGAGTAGGTGTTTCAAATGTTGCTGTTATTGCAGGCCAAAAAGCAAAAAAATTTTGTCTGCATTGCTGGTGGTGGCTCTGTGCAGGTATCTTCTTTGTGGGAATATTTCTCCACAGTGCCGGCTGATATATCACTCAATGTAATATTCTAATTGTTTCTGTTCAATTACTGAATTTTTGTAAAAATTTTTACTTGTCACAGAGTGGCAGGTGGTGCCATTACATGGAAACAGACAAAATTGTCCACCACAAGTTTAGAAAACATTACATTTGTAGTAATGAATCAGGTATGGATAGGTGAGGATATTCATAACCTCCGGCTAATACAAATAAATAAACTGCCACTGCTAACAGTGGCTATATCACCAGCCTAATGATGCCACTGCTGCTGGCCATTATGTACTGTATAATGCAATACTACTGCTGCAGGAACTATTACACTTACTGCCATTGCTACTCTACCTACACAGGTTCACATCTCCTGTCTATCAGGCTCCATACTGTAGTGGTGCTGCTCCTACTACTTCTCTTACACAGCTGCATATATCCTGCCTTGTCCAGCAGTTTCTGCACTGTACTGCTGCTGCTTCTGAAAAAGGCACAATTTTTTGACTGCTTTTTCAGAACAAGACATTGCTTCCTTTGCTACTACCATGTGTGTATAAATACAAGGAGTGCAGAATTATTAGGCAAGTTGTATTTTTGAGGATTAATTTTATTATTGAACAACAACCATGTTCTCAATGAACCCAAAAAACTCATTAATATCAAAGCTGAATATTTTTGGAAGTAGTTTTTAGTTTGTTTTTAGTTTTAGCTATTTTAGGGGGATATCTGTGTGTGCAGGTGACTATTACTGTGCATAATTATTAGGCAACTTAACAAAAAACAAATATATACCCATTTCAATTCAATGGGGTTCAGATCAGGTGAACAAGGAGGCCATGTCATTAGATTTTCTTATTTTATACCCTTTCTTGCCAGCCACGCTGTGGAGTACTTTGACGCGTGTGATGGAGCATTGTCCTGCATGAAAATCATGTTTTTCTTGAAGGATGCAGACTTTTTCCTGTACCACTGCTTGAAGAAGGTGTCTTCCAGAAACTGGCAGTAGGACTGGGAGTTGAGCTTGACTCCATCCTCAACCCGAAAAGGCCCCACAAGCTCATCTTTGATGATACCAGCCCAAACCAGTACTCCACCTCCACCTTGCTGGCGTCTGAGTCGGACTGGAGCTCTCTGCCCTTTACCAATCCAGCCACGGGCCCATCCATCTGGCCCATCAAGACTCACTCTCATTTCATCAGTCCATAAAACCTTAGAAAAATCAGTCTTGAGATATTTCTTGGCCCAGTCTTGACGTTTCAGCTTGTGTGTCTTGTTCAGTGGTGGTCGTCTTTCAGCCTTTCTTACCTTGGCCATGTCTCTGAGTATTGCACACCTTGTGCTTTTGGGCACTCCAGTGATGTTGCAGCTCTGAAATATGGCCAAACTGGTGGCAAGTGGCATCTTGGCAGCTGCACGCTTGACTTTTCTCAGTTCATGGGCAGTTATTTTGCGCCTTGGTTTTTCCACACGCTTCTTGCGACCCTGTTGACTATTTTGAATGAAACGCTTGATTGTTCGATGATCACGCTTCAGAAGCTTTGCAATTTTAAGAGTGCTGCATCCCTCTGCAAGATATCTCACTATTTTTGACTTTTCTGAGCCTGTCAAGTCCTTCTTTTGACCCATTTTGCCAAAGGAAAGGAAGTTGCCTAATAATTATGCACACCTAATATAGGGTGTTGATGTCATTAGACCACACCCCTTCTCATTACAGAGATGCACATCACCTAATATGCTTAATTGGTAGTAGGCTTTCGAGCCTATACAGCTTGGAGTAAGACAACATGCATAAAGAGGATGATGTGGTCAAAATACTCATTTGCCTAATAATTCTGCACTCCCTGTATGGGCAGGCATCTGCTCCCAAAAAGGAATCATTTTAGAACATCTTTTCATTTTAAAAAGCATAAATTCCGTAGTTAAATGTGTTATAAATAGGCAGTTTTTTTTTTTTATCACTGTCAACCATCCATTTACCTATAGTCCTACTGTATATGGCACTGTCACTTTGACATTACTAGTGCTGTCTTTGTGTTAAATAAAATGAAAGGGTTGATACAGTCCTAGGAGACAACTTTGCAGGGCAATCTGAGCACTTTCTATTTGGGTTGAATTAATTTATGTCGAAATTGAATCTTCCAACAGATTTGTAAGAATCAGACACAACATACATTTACTCTTCTCTATTCTTATCCTTACCTTGTTACCAATTACGCATCTGTCTTGCCCACTGGTTTGCCTGGTTCCTGTGGTTCTATTGATGGTATTGACTCCTGGCTTGTCTCCTGCCTATAGCTCTTTTCCTTTATCCTTACTCTGTTCCTGACTTTCCCACACACTCTAACACTATAACACATTTATTAATTATTATATCCTATTTGGCTTCCAAACCAGCACGCAGAAACCTGACCATGTGGCCGTACTCTAAGGATTAAGAACAGGGAGATTCCATACAATCTTTACTAGCTATGGATTGTAGTTTAGAGGCTCCATCTCACTTTCAAACAGTATATAAAGGGCATGCAACTGAACAAAAAACACTTACAAATTGACTTTGCAGCTCCTTTTGACAGAACTAACTTACAACAGCCAATTCTTACAACTTTCTACCAGTCTTTGAGATTGGCTGTGTGATGTTTTAGAAGCTTCTTGTATGCATAACCTATTTATAACTCCACCTACTCAACTGGATAGGATTATATAGCTAGTCTTTGACTTGACAAAACCCTCTATTTGTTTTTTGTTTAATTCATCTGTCATGATAGATGATAAGGTTCTTTGGGTGAAATGCTGTTTTTTCATCAAATGTTTTCTGGTACTGGGCCAAATAACTATGTCTTGTCTTGTTTGTCCAGAACACATTGTTTCTAGAAGATTTAGGCCCCTTTCACACGGGCAATTTTTCCACGCGGATGCGATGCGGGAGGTGAACGCATTGCACCCGCACTGAATACCGACCCATTCATTTCTATGGGGCTGTTCACATGAGCGGTGATTTTCAAGCATCACTTGTGCGTTGCGTGAAAATCACAGCTTGTTCTATATTCAGCGTTTTTCACGCAACGCAGGCCCCATAGAAGTGAATTGGGTTGCGTGAAAATCGCAAGCATCCGCAAGCAAGTGCGGATGCAGTGCGATTTTCATGCACAGTTGCTAGGAGACGATCGGGATGGAGACCCGATCATTATTATTTTCCCTTATAACATGGTTATAAGGGAAAATAATAGCATTCTGAATACATAATGCATAGTAAAACATCGCTGGAGGGGTTAAAAAAAAATAATAATTATTTAACTCACCTTAGTCCACTTGATCGCGTAGCCCGGCATCTCCTTCTGACTTCATCTGATCTCTGTGCAGCAATAGGACCTTTGATGACGTCACTCCAGTCATCACATGGTCCGTCACATGATCTTTTACCATGGTGATGGATCATGTGATGACCGGAATGACGTCACCACAGGTCCTGTTGCTGCACAGAGAACAGATGAAGTCAAAAGGAGATGCCGGACTACGCGATCAAGTTGATTAAGGTCAGTTAAATTATTTTTTATTTATTTTTAACCCCTCCCGCGATGTTTTTCTATGCATTCTGTATTCAGAATGCTATTATTTTCCCTTATAACCATGTTATAAGGGAAAATAATACAATCTACAGAACGCCGATACCAAGCCTGAACTTCTGTGAACGCATTACAATGTTTTGCACTCGCGCGGAAAAATCGCGGGTGTTCCCGTAACGCACCCGCACATTTTCCCGCAACGCCCGTCTGAAAGAGGCCTTAGTGTTTGCCTAGGTTTTTAAGCAGAAGTTTTAGCAAAGCTTACCTGCTGCTACACCTTCTCACACCTTCTCTGTAAATCTAAATTATTGTATCTTTTTCTTACGGTAGACTCATGCATTTTAACATCAATAGATCTACCTGTAGGTCATGAGATGAAATCCCGGGGTCCTTAAAGTGTTTTTGATGTTGAGGTGGACTTGGTGGGATAAGCTGGAGAAGTTGGCAATTGCTCTACATCTTCTCCACTTGTAGATGATTTTTCGAAACATTACAATAAATTATGTCAATCTCTATTTTTTTTGTCATTATTGGCAATAAAAAAAAATATATCTTATATATATGTATATATCTTACCAAACTTTTAGGCATCTTTCACCTTCTTTCTGAAGGCCTCAGAGAACCTTCCGTAGAGGGGAATGGCATATCTGTTATTTTATTTTATTTTTTGGGTTAATAAGCTATTGCCAAGTCAATTTGCTATTGTTTTTGTTCAATTGAATCACTGTTATTGTTATTGAATTAAGTGAATTAAACAATTTGAGAATACATTGGCTTAAAAGGCTTAGTGATAAAAACATTAACTAAGTTTGATTAACTTATAGTTAATCAAACTTAGTTAATATTTTTATCACTAAGCCTTTTAAGCCAATGTATTCTCAAATCACATAAAGAGCAGTAAAAGTAAATAATCATTACTGGCCTAAACATACAACATGGAGGTGGGGACTCAAAGCTGCCATGTCGTAGCACAAGGGCGACACCCTAGGGTTTTACAAGAAGCAAATAGTGCTAGAATATCCTACCTGGATGAAGTTCCTCAATGGAATGGCAATTAGGGTACTTTCACTCTTGCGTTGTGAGGATTCAGCAGGCAGTTCCGTTGCCGAAACTGCCTGCTAGATCCGGAAATCCGTATGCAAATGGATATCATTTGTAGATGGATCCAGATGCGGATCTGACAAATGCTTTGAAATTACGGATCCGTCTCTCTGGTGTCATCCAGAAAAAACGGATTCGGTATTTATTTTTTTTGCATTTTTAAAGGTCTGCGCATGCGCAGACCGGGAAACCGGGTCTGGTTTTCTGGAACACTTGGTACCGAATCCGGAAATAATACATTTCAATGGAAATGAATGCCGTATCCGGCATTCCGGCAAGTGTTCTGGAATTTTGGCCAGAGAAAATACAGCAGCATGCTGCGGTATTTTCTCCGGCCAAATACCGTAAGAGGGACTGAACTGAAGACATCCTGATGCATACTGAACAGAATGCTTTCCATTCAAAGTGCATTAGGATAAAACTGAAGCGTTTTTTTCGAGTATTGAGCCCCTGTGACTGAACTCAATACCGGAAAAGAATAACGCTAGTGTGAAAGTACTCTTAATTATCTGTGCAGACCAGGTTTATACACTTCAGCCCCTCTTCCAGTGTGCAGCACACATGTCTCTGAGATAATCACTCAAAAATGCGGCCTTATCAGCTCCATGGAGGTTGTGTATGTCTAACTGTTCCTAACTTACCTCATTACAAGGAATATCATTACACAGAATATGGAAGATAATATAAAAAGGACATAACTAAATGGGACAGAACTAATCAGTACTTAATTAAAGTACCCTTACAACACAGTTGTATATTTATATAGCCATATAGGTATAGGAAAAGATTCAAAATTGCAGGTATATGCAAAAAAAAAAAAAAGTAATATAACTGCACAATGTGAATGAACCATAATTGTATTTTAATAGAAAGATAATTAACATGGCAGTAAGAGATGAAGAATAGTTTTGGCTTCATTGCAGGTACATTTCTCTGTCCCTTTATCTCCCTCACATATACGTATTTGCTATAGTACTTTTGTTGTCATTATATTATGTTGCATTGTCATTTTCTCTACCACTTTCTCTACATACAGTCTCGTACAGTATACTGTACATACAGTCTCGTAAAATCAAAGTATTTGAACGAATCGACTTCGGATCTATGATCCGAAGGTCAATTCGCTCTATTTCTTAATATAAATTATTATGTAGTAAAACATAGTAAAACCTGCCTATTTAGAATTTGCATTAACTATTTTATTACATTACATTATTTTACATGAGTAGGCTTGAGCGAATTGACCTTCGGATCATAGATCCGAAGTCGATTCGTTCAAATACTTCGATTTTACGAGACTGTATGTATACTGTACGAGACTGTATGTACAGTACAGACCAAAAGTTTGGATACACCTTCTCATTCAAAGAGTTTTCTTTATTTTCATGACTATGAAGGCATCAAAACTATGAATTAACACATGTGGAATTATATACATAACAAACAAGTGTGAAACAACTGAAAATATGTCATATTCTAGGTTCTTCAAAGTAGCCACCTTTTGCTTTGATTACTGCTTTGCACACTCTTGGCATTCTCTTGATGAACTTCAAGAGGTAGTCACCTGAAATGGTCTTCCAACAGTCTTGAAGGAGTTCCCAGAGATGCTTAGCACTTGTTGGCCCTTTTGCCTTCACTCTGCGGTCCAGCTCACCCCAAACCATCTCGATTGGGTTCAGGTCCGGTGACTGTGGAGGCCAGGTCATCTGGCGCAGCACCCCATCACTCTCCTTCATTGTCAAATAACCCTTACTTTCAAAGTTTTCCCAATTTTTCGGCTGACTGACTGACCTTAATTTCTTAACGTAATGATGGCCACTCGTTTTTCTTTACTTAGCTGCTTTTTTCTTGCCATAATACAAATTCTAACAGTCTATTCAGTAGGACTATCAGCTGTGTATCCACCTGACTTCTCCTCAACGCAACTGAATCCCAACCCCATTTATAAGGCAAGGAATCCCACTTATTAAACCTAACAGGGCACACCTGTAAAGTGAAAACCATTTCAGGGGACTACCTCTTGAAGCTCATCAAGAGAATGCCATGGATTGCAGAATAAAATTTACCAGGAAAGATTAAAGGACCTTAACATGTATAGCTTGGAAGAAAGACGAGACAGAGGGGATATGATAGAAACTTTTAAATACATAAAGGGAATCAACAAGGTAAAAGAGGAGAGAATATTTAAAAGAAGAAAAACTGCTACAAGAGGACATAGTTTTAAATTAGAGGGGCAAAGGTTTAAAAGTAATATCAGGAAGTATTACTTTACTGAGAGAGTAGTGGATGCATGGAATAGCCTTCCTGCAGAAGTGGTAGCTGCAAATACAGTGGAGGAGTTTAAGCATGCATGGGATAGGCATAAGGCCATCCTTCATATAAGATAGGGCCACGGGCTATCCATAGTATTTAGTATATTGGGCAGACTAGATGGGCCAAATGGTTCTTATCTGCCGACACATTCTACAGTCATGTGAAAAAATTAGGACACCCTTTGAAAGCATGTGGTTTTTTGTAACTTTTTTCATAAATGGTTATTTCATCTCCGTTTCAACAATACAGAGAGATTAAAGTAATCCGACTAAACAAAGAAAACTGAAGAAAAGTCTTTTCAAGATCTTCTGTAAATGTCATTCTACAAAAATGCCTATTCTAACTGAGGAAAAAGATAGGACACCCTTGCCCCTAATAGCGAGTGTTACCTCCTTTGGCTGAAATAACTGCAGTGAGACGGTTCTTGTAGCCATCTACCAGTCTTCGACATCGGTCTGAGGAAATTTTACCCCACTCCTCAATGCAGAACTTTTTCAGCTGTGAGATGTTTGAGGGGTTTCTTGCACGTACAGCCCTTTTCAAGTCACCCCACAGCATCTCAATGGGATTCAAATCTGGACTTTGACTTGGCCATTCCAGGACTCTCCATTTCTTCTTTTTCAGCCAATCTTTGGTTGATTTACTAGTATGTTTTGGGTCATTGTCATGTTGCATGGTCCAGTTCCGCTTCAGCTTTAATTTTCTAACTGATGGTCTCACATGTTCTTCAAGCACCTTCTGATACACAGTAGAATTCATCGTGGATTCTATGATGGTGAGCTGACCAGGTCCTGCTGCAGCAAAGCAGCCCCAAACCATGACACTTCCACCTCCATGCTTCACAGTTGGTATGAGGTTCTTTTCTTGGAATGCTGTGTTTGGTTTACGCCAAACATGTCCTCTGCTGTTGTGTCCAAATAATTCAATTTTGGACTCATCTGTCCAAAGAACATTATTCCAGAAGTCCTGGTCTTTGTCAACTTTATCTCTGGCAAATGTCAGTCTGGCCTCGATGTTTCTCTTGGAAAGCAAAGGTTTCCTCCTTGCACACCTCCCATGCAAGTTAAACTTGTACAGTCTCTTTCTGCTCTTTCTGATTGTAGAGGCATGTACTTCTACATCAACAGTAGCCAGAGCCTGCTGTAGTTCTCGAGATGACACTTTAGGGTTTTTGGAGACCTCTTTTAGCATCTTGCGGTCTGCTCTTGGGGTGAACTTGCTGGGGCGACCAGTCCTGGGCATGTTGGCAGTTGTTTTGAAAGCCCTCCACTTGTAGACTATCTTCCGGACAGTGGAATGGCTGATTTCAAAATCTTTTGAGATCTTTTTAAATCCCTTCCCAGACTCATAGGCTGCTACAATCTTTTTTCTGAAGTCCTCTGACAGCTCTTTTGCTCTCACCATGGTGCTCACTCTCACTTCAACAGTCAGGAGCACACCAAACTAAATGTCTGAGGTTTAAATAGGGCAAGCCTCATTCAACATGCAGAGTAACGATCTACTAATTATGTGCACCTGGTGTGATATACCTGTGTGAGATCTGAGCCAATTTAAGAGGGAATACATGTGAGGGTGTCCTATCTTTTTCCTCAGTTAGAATAGGCATTTTTGTAGAATGACATTTACAGAAGATCTTGAAAAGACTTTTCTTCAGTTTTCTTTGTTTAGTTGGATTACTTTAATCTCTCTGTATTGTTGAAACGGAGATGAAATAACCTTTTATTAAAAATGTTACAAAAAACCACATGCTTTCAAAGGGTGTCCTAATTTTTTCACATGACTGTATGTTTCTATGTTTATAATTCCACATATGTTAATTCATAGTTTTGATGCCTTCAGTGTGAATCTACAATTTTCATAGTCATGAAAATAAAGAAAACTCTTTGAATGAGAAGGTGTGTCCAAACTTTTGGTCTGTACTGTATATCTACAGTGGGAATCAGCTCTGGCCGAGGCAGGATTGGCCGGCTTGCGAACAGTCAGAGACAGTGACACTCGGGAGGAAGTCCAAAGAAAGTCCCACTTTATTGTGGTTTCAAATAGCAAAAACAAAAGGCCTTTACGTTTTAGGCAAAAACACAAAACAAAACCTGCTCGTCTGAGCACTATCTAAACAGTGTTTCACTTTTCACTAACTGTCATAAACATGGTACTATCAGCCTTGTAGTTCATCACAGCGAGAACTCACACGCACCAGCATATCAGATCCAGGCCTCTCTCAGCTAACTTTCTGACCCAGCGTCTTTATGAAAGTGCTACAGGTGTAGCTTATCAGGCAGCAAGTTAGATCTCTCACCAGAAGTGGACCGTGGATTCTGGAACCCACCCAACACTTCCCCAATCCAAAACTCCAGGCCCTATGTTGGCTTTTTACAATGAAACCTCAGGAAAGCTTGGTCTTTCCGCTACATACTAGGCACTCCCTGGAGCTTAAGCGTCATATGACAGGATTCTGGGGGAAAAATACCTGTTATCAACACTCTACCTGTCACTGTCTTACACTACATATTGAAAAACAATTGAAAGGCCCATTCACACATCCGTGTGTGTTTTGCGGATCTGCAAAACACGGAAACCGGCATTGTGCATTCGCATTTTGCGGACCGCACATCGCCGGCACTAATATAATATGCCTATTCTTGTCTGCTATTGCTGACAACAATAGGACATGTTCTATTTTTTTCGGGATCGGAATTGCGGACACGGAGGTGCGGGTTCGAAATTCCAGATCCGGGCCGCACACCGTGCGGCCCCATAGAAATGAATGGGTCCGTGATTCCGTTCCGCAAAATGCAGAACAGAATTGCGGATGTGTGAATGGAGCCTAAAATAGAAATTCGAACTGGGCTTTGGTATCAAGATACCAGCCAGTACCCAAACTCAGTTTGGATTGCTATTTTACATTGTTCAATGCGCAGATATGATTACAACAGGAATTAACCGAAGTCTCGTGCGACTGCGGGAGAAACAAACTTTGGCTCCATGGAGCCAATACATTTTAATACTGGATGGATACAGCATTAAAATAGAAGTATTTGAACAAATCAACTTCGGATCTATGATCCGAAGGTCTATTTTCTCAAGCCTAGTTCAGAGAATGGACAATGGCTTAATTTGTTCTGAAACTGTCACACTTAAACATACATACTGTAGACAGCAGACCAAGGGTACCTGCATGCGACGCAGATGTTGTGCGGTTTCACCATGGAGATTTTCTTAAGACGGTACCTGAAAAGTGAATGAGATTTGACAAATCTCTTGTACACTTGGTTTTTTTCTTCCGTGCTAAAATTGCCATGCTTTGTAGATTTTAAAATCAGCATGGAAATTGTGTGATTCTACAACTTCTGTACAATGATTTTCCCCATAGACGTCACTGGAGTTGTTAACTAAACTGAAAATTTGCAAAAGAAAAAAAGCATAAAAACTACACAAAAAGCACACCAAAACCCTGACAAATAGTGTGTATTGCATGTGCATTTTTTTGTTTGACTTTGGTGCGGATATCACTTGTATTTTCAGCATACAAATCTGCATACCATACCATAAATGTTAATATTCACACTACTTCTCATGCAAAAGTTATGTTTTTACTGCTCTCCCCAGCCCCTAGCTAATGCTGTCAGCAGTTTAGCACGGTCAAATCTGCTGACAGGCTCCCTGTAAGTCCTGTCTAGAGGTCACAATTTCAATTTATTCCAGTACTATTGTTCCATAAGGTTGAGGTAAGATATTGACCAGCTGAATTCTTCGCTCAACGACCGGAACCTAGGACATTGCCATGTAGAGACGGGATTATGTCTTTACATGGACAGGAATATGCTTACATTAAATGGTTACAAAAAAGTTTTAAGAGGGTTGTCCAGGAAGAAACTGGACAACAAATGGGATTCTCCTGCAGAACTTAGCATTACTTACCTGACAGATCCCACACCACTGCTCTAGTTCTTTGGTCGGGCTCTGTTTATTCAGCTACAACAGTGACATCATGTCAACATGTGACCAAAGAAGCCAATCACTGGCCTCAGTGGTTTACTGAATAAACTAGAGATTGGCTGCAGCGGTCACTCGTTGTAGATGTGATGTCACTGTTTCAGCCAGTTAAACAGAGCTCAGCCGGCGGAACCGGTGCAGTGGCATGCAATCTTTCACAGTAACTCACAGTTCTTTTTTCCAGGAGGATCTTACCTGTTGCTCAGTTCCTTTCTGAAACTTGACAAACCCTTTATTTGCACATTTCTTTTTATTGTTCTTACATAATGCAACAGCATTTCTTTTAACTGGAAATAAGGGCTTAGGCAGTGTCAGATTGAAGTCCCTTTAACCCACCAAAGAAAATAATTATAAGGGCCCACCTTAAGGGCCCTGTTTTATTAGGGATTCATTATTGTCACTGCTAGTGTTGAGAAAAGTTAAGCATTCAAAGCAGAATACGGTCCAAAGTTTAGGAAAACAAAGCCGAATTTCCTCGTTCTTCATGGTAATGAATCAGTTTTTCCTAAAATAACAGCTGCATGTGTTACAAAATGAAAGTAAGAAGTCCAGGAACGCAAGATCACCCATAATGCTGTGCAGCCAGCCAATCTGCAGATAGCCATCCCCTTTGATGTCCCAGCCCTATAAAAGCCTCTGTGACAGGACAATATTAGAGAGGGAGAGTGCTGGGAGAGTGTATCACCATGTATATCACTGTACAATGCACTGACATTTAGAGTTAATCTGTCATTTTAGTGATACAGTTACTGTGCCTCAGTATTAAAGGTAGTTGTCATATGTCGCCATGTGCATCACTGTGCATTGCACTAACATCCAGAGTTAATCTATCATTTTAGTGATACAGTTATTGTGCCTCAGTATTAAAGACAGGAGTAATATATCACCATGTGCATCACTGTGCAGTGCACTGATAATCAGAGTTAATCCGTTATTTTAGTGATACAGTTAGTGTGCCTCAGTATTAACGGCAGGTCTCATATATCGCCATGTACATCACTGTGTACTGCACCAACATTCATAGCTAATCCATTCTCTTAGCTGTAGCGTTACGTTGCATCTGTATTACTGGCAGTATTAATTCAACTCCCTGTACATAAGTGAGCAGTGGAGCGAAATTTATCATAACTAATCCCTTCCGTTATCTGTAGCGTTAAATTGCATCCGTATTACGGGCAGGTGTAATTTATTACCCTGTACATAAGTGTGCCGTGGAGCAAAATATATCATAGCTAATCCCTTCTGTTAGCTGCAGTGTTGTGTTGCATCTGTATTACGGGCAGCTGTAATTTATTTTCCTGTACATAAGAGTGCATTGGAGCAAAATTTATCACAGCTAATCCGTTCTGTTAGCGATACAGTTGTCGTACACCATGGCCAACAGACAGTTGCCTGTGCCCCCCAAAGGAAAGGGCAGTGGCAAAAATGTTGCTGTGTTGGGCACAATTAGCAGCAGAAGAAGGGGTTGGAGAGGTGGCATGGTAGCACCTACAGCAACAGGCCAGAGCTGCCACTGTCATCCAGCAGTCATGTTTTGACCAATAATCCAGCTGTACTGGAATGGTTGACTCACTCTTTAACATCATCTCAAGTGACGATAGATACACACAGCTAGGAATCGGTGGGTTCCTATGACACCAAGCTTAGTTGGCATGACCCAGGAACTGCCTCTATGCCCTCACCTGTCCTGAACCTGCCTTTTGCTTTTGCTGCTCCTTCTCCTAGCCAAGTAATGATAGCAGCCGTTCTGCTCTGCTTTTCAGCGACAATGAGCTTTGTGAGGACAGTCAGCAGTTACAGGCTAGCCTAGACTTGTAGGAATGGTCCGCTGTGGACTCCTTTAGACGTGTAACTACCGATGATAACAGTTGGGTGGGAGCACATGTTGCGAGAGGTAAGTTACGTATACAAGAGACAGGTAAGTATGACATAAGTGACAATCAAACTTTTGTAGATGATGATGTAGCCGATCACACATGGAAGCCCAATGAGGAGGGGGCATCATCATGATCAGGGGGCAAAAGTGGCAGCATGCCCGCGAGACCGCAGGGTGGAAGCAATTGGGGATATAGAACCAAACGTGGGAGGGGTACACTACTTGTGAGGAATACACTAGCAGTGCAAGGGTTCATAAAAGCACCGGCAAGCAGGCATCATGCAGTGGTGGAGGGAAAATGCCATACTTGGCAGTGTGGGAATTTTTCACACAGTCACTGGGGGACGTTAGCATGGTGGTATGTAGTGATGGATGAACATCGGCCGGGATGTTTCACGAACGCTTGTTTGCGATCAAATGTTCGCGAACCGCGCATTTGCGGCAGGCCCCATTGACTTTAATGGCAGGCAAACCTTAAAAACCTTACTAGAAGTGCACAAATAGTCCCACAACATGGACAGTGACATACCAGAGGGGAATCATTGGCAAAAATTCCCACAAAAAATACGTATTTTAATCAGGGGCCATTTTTATGCGTCTTAAAGGGAAACTCTCAAAAATGTGCCCTGCTGGAGCCTAGAAAATGTTTATTTTAGGCCACGGGAGTACAGGCCCCAAAAATTAGGCATTCACCTGACAGAAAAGATCTTGTGATTATGTGGCTAGAGGTATATTAGGCGGTCACTGGCAAAAAATTTGACTGTAGGCCAGTACAGGCCCCAAAAATGAGGCATTAACCTGACAGAAAAGAACTTGTGTCTCACGATGCGGTTCACCGTGATGCGGTTTGTGCCACCTCTCAGGCGGTATCGTCTCCCTGTGGGTATTCAGGTCTGTTGTGCCCTTGAGCTTGCTAGGGGCAACGTCCTGTGTCATAGCTTCTTTTCTGCAGTTTCTTGTTTACCCCTGATCTGATTAGGTACCTCCCTGCTTGGTTCTGATGGGGTTAATCTCCCTCTTCGGTTCCTGTGTGTGTCATTTCAGGTCACTCGTTAGGCTGCGACTTCTGTCTTTGGGCGTGGTTCAGTCTACATAGCTTGTGGTCAGTTTTGTTAATTCAGTCTGTTCCTGTTCTTGTGTGCATTCTGGGGGTCAGTACTGTTAATTCAGGCTGTCCAGTACCCTGCTATGTTTATGCTCTTCCTGTTCATGCCACAGCATGCCATTCCTTGAGGGTGTCTGTACCCTGCTATGTCTTTGTTCATGTCTGTCCTTGTCCATGATCGGTGGGTGTCATGCTCTTTTGTCTCTGTCAAGTCTGTCTATGTTTTGCTTTGCCAGGTTTTGCCTTTGTCCTGACATCTACGTCTCGGTATGGGCCGCCTGGTTTTGCATTGTTGTCTTCTGTTCCGTTCCATGTCTTGTACCTCGCTTTGCCTATTCATGTTTCTATGCTATGTTCATGTCATGATGGCTGCGGTCCTAGTCGGCTCCAGTTGGCTCCAGGTTCACCTTCAGAAGAGGGGTCCATGTGTTTCCCGGAGGGGGAATGCCCTTTCTTTGCGATGCCTTGTCCCCACCTTGCTCGCAATGTGTCCTGGAAGTACCCCCGGGACCTTCGGCACGTGACATTGTGATTATTTGGCTTCAAGTACATTAGGCAGTCAATGGATACAAATTTTACTGTAGGCCACTGGCGTACAGGCCCCAACAATTAGGCATTCACCGGACAGAAAATAACTTGTGATTATTTGGCTGCAGGTACATTAGGCGGTCGGTGGATAAAAATTGTACTGAAGGCCAGTACTAATACATGTCAAATACATATGTTTAAAAGAACTGAAAATATAAAATTGGATTAAAAGCATGGCTAACAAAATCCCCCCCCCCTCTTGAATAAACCCCAAATGATAATAGATAAAATTCAATTACACGTGGTCGTCATATTTTATCTTTAAAAAATATAAATGGATCGCAGAACTACCAAAAATGAATTTTTTATAAAAGCAGACTTATGGCAATAATCCAGCAGTCTTCTTTGATCAATCCAACACGTTTGGCCCATCTTGGTTGAACCCTAATAATTTTGAAAGCTAAATACCATTAGGTTCATAGTATGGAGGGATCCCGATGGATTAAAATTTCATTGCACTGAACAGTGACGTAGAATTAGTTTAAAATTTGTTGTGGCTGTCAGAGAGATGCAGAAGAAATTTTTCACTAACATAACATGTTATCTAGGAATGATGAATTTCAGTCCAGTTAGGCCTCTTTCACACTTGCGTTGTTGGGATCCGGCATGCACTTCCGTTGCCGGAGGTGCCTGCCGGATCCGGAAAAACGCAAGTGTACTGAAAGCATTTGAAGACGGAACCGTCTTCCAAATGCTTTCAGTGTTACTATGGCACCCAGGACGCTATTAAAGTCCTGGTTGCCATAGTAGGAGCGGGGAGCGGGGGAGCGGTATACTTACAGTCCGTGCGGCTCCCGGGGCGCTCCAGAATGACGTCAGAGTGCCCCATGCGCATGGATGACGTGATCCATGTGATCACGTGATCCATGCGCTTGGGGCGCCCTGACGTCACTCTGGAGCGCCCCGGGAGCCGCACGGACGGTAAGTACACTGCTCCCCCGCTCCCCGCTACACTTACCATGGCTGTCAGGACTTTAGCGTCCCGGCAGCCATGGTAACCACTCTGAAAAAGCTAAATGTCGGCTCCGGCAATGCGCCGAAACGACGTTTAGCTTAAGGCCGGATCCGGATCAATGCCTTTCAATGGGCATTAATTCCGGATCCGGCCTTGCGGCAAGTGTTCCGGATTTTTGGCCGGAGCAAAAAGCGCAGCATGCTGCGGTATTTTCTCCGGCCAACAAACGTTCCGTACCGGAACTGAAGACATCCTGATGCATCCTGAACGGATTACTCTCCATTCAGAATGCATTAGGATAATCCTGATCAGGATTCTTCCGGCATAGAGCCCCGACGACGGAACTCTATGCCGGAAGACAATAACGCAGGTGTGAAAGAGCCCTTAGTGGAGTAGATTTGTGTGGTTGATTCCATTAACCAATGAGACTCCTCTGTGCTAGGCAGTTATTTGAACCCAGACGGTCCTTGTTCAACATTTACGAAGGACAAGTGGTGTTTAGTAATAACAGATCTGTTATGCCCTCAGAGGTCCGGGGCTTCAAGTGCACTATACTGAAGGGATCGCCGTGTGTCTACCTTTTGACAACAGGTGTGTCATAGGGATCGGGAATTGCAATATGGATGCAGAATAATTTTTGGGCTTACAGATCTTATTAGCGATGATGAATTTGGGTCCACTCCACACTGGTACAGGATGAAACATTAAGGGTCCATTCACACGTCCGTGGTGTGTTGCGGACCCGCAAATTGCGGATCCGCAACACACCCGGCCGGCACCCACTATACAGGGAGTGCAGAATTATTAGGCAAGTTGTATTTTTGAGGATTAATTTTATTATTGAACAACAACCATGTTCTCAATGAACCCAAAAAACTCATTAATATCAAAGCTGAATATTTTTGGAAGTAGTTTTTAGTTTGTTTTTAGTTTTAGCTATTTTAGGGGGATATCTGTGTGTGCAGGTGACTATTACTGTGCATAATTATTAGGCAACTTAACAAAAAACAAATATATACCCATTTCAATTATTTATTTTTACCAGTGAAACCAATATAACATCTCAACATTCACAAATATACATTTCTGACATTCAAAAACAAAACAAAACAAATCAGTGACCAATATAGCCACCTTTCTTTGCAAGGACACTCAAAAGCCTGCCATCCATGGATTCTGTCAGTGTTTTGATCTGTTCACCATAAACATTGCGTGCAGCAGCAACCACAGCCTCCCAGACACTGTTCGGAGAGGTGTACTGTTTTCCCTCCTTGTAAATCTCACATTTGATGATGGACCACAGGTTCTCAATGGGGTTCAGATCAGGTGAACAAGGAGGCCATGTCATTAGATTTTCTTCTTTTATACCCTTTCTTGCCAGCCACGCTGTGGAGTACTTGGACGCGTGTGATGGAGCATTGTCCTGCATGAAAATCATGTTTTTCTTGAAGGATGCAGACTTCTTCCTGTACCACTGCTTGAAGAAGGTGTCTTCCAGAAACTGGCAGTAGGACTGGGAGTTGAGCTTGACTCCATCCTCAACCCGAAAAGGCCCCACAAGCTCATCTTTGATGATACCAGCCCAAACCAGTACTCCACCTCCACCTTGCTGGTGTCTCAGTCGGACTGGAGCTCTCTGCCCTTTACCAATCCAGCCACGGGCCCATCCATCTGGCCCATCAAGACTCACTCTCATTTCATCAGTCCATAAAACCTTAGAAAAATCAGTCTTGAGATATTTGTTGACGTTTCAGCTTGTGTGTCTTGTTCTGTGGTGGTCGTCTTTCAGCCTTTCTTACCTTGGCCATGTCTCTGAGTATTGCACACCTTGT
This sequence comes from Bufo bufo, assembly GCF_905171765.1. NCBI lineage: Eukaryota > Metazoa > Chordata > Amphibia > Anura > Bufonidae > Bufo > Bufo bufo. Next base: position 543,530,842 of record NC_053389.1, read on the forward strand.
GCTTTTGGGCACTCCAGTGATGTTGCAGCTCTGAAATATGGCCAAACTGGTGGCAAGTGGCATCTTGGCAGCTGCACGCTTGACTTTTCTCAGTTCATGGGCAGTTATTTTGCGCCTTGGTTTTTCCACACGCTTCTTGCGACCCTGTTGACTATTTTGAATGAAACGCTTGATTGTTCGATGATCACGCTTCAGAAGCTTTGCAATTTTAAGAGTGCTGCATCCCTCTGCAAGATATCTCACTATTTTTGACTTTTCTGAGCCTGTCAAGTCCTTCTTTTGACCCATTTTGCCAAAGGAAACGAAGTTGCCTAATAATTATGCACATCTAATATAGGGTGTTGATGTCATTAGACCACACCCCTTCTCATTACAGAGATGCACATCACCTAATATGCTTAATTGGTAGTAGGCTTTCGAGCCTATACAGCTTGGAGTAAGACAACATGCATAAAGAGGATGATGTGGTCAAAATACTAATTTGCCTAATAATTCTGCACGCAGTGTAGAAATGCCTATTCTTGTCCGCAGCTGCGGACAAGAATAGGACATGTTCTATCTTTTGCGGAGCTGCGGACCGGAAGTTTAGGGCCGCGCTCCGCAAATGCGGAAGCGGAGAGCACATAGTGTGCTCTCCGCTTCACGTCTGGGCCCATAGAGAATGAATGGGTCCGCACCCAATCCGCAAAATTGCCACGGGAGTACAGGAACGAAAAATTAGGCATTCACCTGCCAGAAAAGAACTTGTGGTGATGAAGCTCGAGGTACATTAGGCGGTCACTGGATAAAAATTTTACTGTAGTCCAGTACAGGCCCCAAAAATGAGGCATTCACCAGACAGAAAAAAAATTGTGGTTATGTCTCTTGAGGTACATTAGGCAGTCACTGAATAAAAAAATTTAATGTAGGCCAGTACAAATACATGTCAAATACATACAGTTGTGTTCAAAATAATAGCAGTGTGTTTAAAAAGGTGAATAAAGCTCAAAATCCTTCTAATAGCTTTTATTTCCATACACACAAATGCATTGGGAACACTACACAATCTATTCCAAATCAAAACATGAAGAAAAATATATAAAATTTGTGTTGTTCCTCTAAAAAAATTGAAGAAAAGTAAATATTAGACCGTTTAAAAAAATAGCAGTGTTTGTATTCTTCTTTACAAACTCAAACATTCAATATATAAACTGAAAAATGTTTGAAGATTTTGCTTTTCTTTGAATAACTTAACTAATATTTAATTGTATAACCACTGTTTCTGAGAACTGCTGTACATCTGTGTTGCATGGAGTCAACCAACTTCTGGCACCTGTAAACAGGTATTCCAGCCCAGGATGATTGGACTACATTCCTTCTCTATTTCTTGGTTTTGCCTCAGAAACTGCATTTTTGATGTCACCCCACAAATTTTCTATTAGATTAAGATCCAGGGATTGGGCTGTCCACTCCATAACGTCAATCTTGTTGGTCTGGAACCAAGATGTTGCACATTTACTGGTGTGTTTGGGGTCGTTGTCTTGTTGGAACACCCATTTCAAGGGCATTTTCTCTTCAGTATAAGGCAGCATGACCTCTTCAAGTTTTCTGATGTTTTCAAACTGATCCATGATCCCTGGTATGCGATAAATAGGCCCAACACCTTAGTATAAGAAACATCCCCATATCATGATGCTTGCTCCACCATGCTTCACTGTCTTCACAGTGTACTGCGGCTTGAATTCAGTGTATGGTGGTCGTCTGACAAACTGTCTTCGGCCACTAGACCCAAAAAGAACAATCTTACTTTCATCAGTCCACAAAATGTCTCTTTAGGCCAGTCAATGTGCTCTTTGGCAAATTGTATCCTCTTCAGCACATGTCTTTTTTTCAACAGTGGGACTTTGCGGGGGCTATTTGCAGTTAGCTTGGCTTCACATAGGCGTCTTCTAATTGTACCAGTACTCACAGGTAACTTTAGACCTTCTTTCATCTTCCTGGAGCTAAATGTTGGCTGAGTCCTTGCCATTTTGGCTATTCTTCTATCCATTTGAATGGTAGTTTTTTTCTTTCTTCCACGTCTTTCAGGTTTTGGTTTCAATTTTAAAGCATTTGCGATCATTTTAGCTGAGCAACCTATCATTTTCTGCACTTCTTTATATGTTTTCCCCTCTCCAATCAACTTTTTAATCAAGGTACGCTGTTCTTCTGAATAATGTCTGAAACGACCCATTTTCCTCCGAATTTCAGAGAGAAATGCACTGTAACTAGCATGTACAACATTTGCTTCCTTCCTTCCTTAAATAAGGGCAATAATTACCACCTGTTTTTCAAAGAATGAATGACCTTACTCATTGAACTCCACAGTGCTATTATTTTGAACATACCCCTTTTAATAAGTGATTGAATTACAGAGAATCAGCAGCATGCATGTCATGACTGTTGGGTCTGTTGGGTTTCTATTACTGTACTACACCTGCTAGTAAATTATTTGCCATGTAGAAATATAATTTCTACCAAAAACAGTGATTGATCAGGTTAGTGATGTCTGACTGCTATTATTTTGAACACAACTGTATGTTTAAAAGAAATAAAAATATAAAATTGGATTAAAAACATGGCTAACGAAACCCCCCTCTTGAATAAACCCCAAATGATAATAGGTGAAATTCGATAACTCGTGGTCGTCATAGGTGTTGAATTCCTTTGAGATCCTTGGCTCATTAATTTTTAGAAATGTGAGATAGTCCACACTGTCCAGAGCCAGGCGAGTGCGCTTATCAGTCACGATCCCCCGTGCTGCGCTCAACGTATTTTCGGACAGGACACTCGACAAGGGGCAAGCCAAGAGTTCCATGGAAAATTGTGCCAGCTATGGCAACAGGTCAATCCTGCACACCCAGTAGTTCAGGGGTTCCTCCCTTCTCAGAGCGTCCACATCGGCCGTTAACCCAATGAATTCAGACACCTGTCGGTTTAGGCATTACCTGAGGTTGGATCTGCAGGGCGGCTGTTGATGGGTTGGCTGCAAAATTGATCTCATATACGAAGTGACCAATACATCTTCAAACCACCCTCTTCTTGCAGGCACTGTAGGATTGGTACCCACACCTTTTTCACTGTGGGAGTAAATTCCTCTGCCAGCGCCCGCAATAGCAGAATCTCTCGCAGCAAGGCCTGGAAATGCTGCATTCTACAAGCCCTCTGTGATGCTGGTAACATGTCCACCATTTTGTGTTTGTACCAGGGGTCTAAGTACGTTGCCACCCAGTACTGTTCCTTGCTATGCTTTTTATACAGGGGTCCCTCTTCAAATACTGGAGCATGAAGGCTCCCATTTGCACTAAATTGGAAGTGGTGGAGCGCCCTGGCTCCTTCTCACCGCCCAGTAGAATATTGTCCTCAGTCTCCTCCTCCCAGCCACGGACAACACCATGGATCCCCCAAAAGTTTCCCCCCCTTCCCCCCCAAGCAACCATCCTCCTCTGACTCCTCTCCAGACTCCTGCTGACTCTTATGGAGTAGCCCCCCTTAAGAATTTATTCAGCATTGCGACTTCCTCATCTTCCAGCGCCTGCTCCTCGATGGCTTTATCAATGACACGACGCAATGCATGCTCCAGAAAGAAGGCGTAAGGTACGATGTCACTGATGGTGCCCTGGCTGCGACTGACTAGTTTGGTGATCTCATCAAATGGCCGCAGAAGTCTGCATGCGTAGCGCATAAGCAGCCACTGGCGCAGTGAAAAGAAACCAAGCTCCCCAGAACCTGTCCTGCTGCAGAGTTCGTACAGGTAGTCGTTAACAGCACTTTGCTGCTGTAGCAGCCTATCAAGCATATACAAGGTGGAGTTCCAGCGCGTCAGGCTGTCACAATCAGACGCTTGATGGGCAGGTGGTGTCGCCGCTGAACGTCAGCAAGGCGAGCCATGGCCGTGTAAGATCTTCTAAAATGGCCAGAGATTTTCCTGGCCTGCCGCATGACTAAGTTCAGGACGTGTGCGATGCACATCTTGTGTATCATTTTACCCTGTTTCAGTGCGCTCAGCAGATTGGCAACGTTGTCACACACCACTTTATCAACCGTCAAATTGAGCGCGGTTAGCCACTGATCGGCCTGTGACCGCTGAGCTGAAAGCAGTGCAGGACCGGTGTGGCTCTTGGCTTCCAGGCACAACAGCCACAGCACAGCATGACAACGTCTCACCTGGCACATCAAATAGGTTCTGGGGATCTTGGGGGGTGCAGCGGAAAAGGTAGTAGCAGTGGAAAAGGAGGATTCAGCCGAGGAGGAGACGGAGGATGGAGTAGGAGGAGGAGAAGAAGAGGCAGGCCTGCATGCAATCCGTGGCGGTAACACCAAATCCACACGGGTGCCACAGGTTACATGCTTAACGGCCATCAAAAGGTTCACCCAGTGGGCAGTAAAAGTTATGTACCTTCCCTGCCCATGTTTGCTAGACCACATGTCTGTGGTAAGATGTATCTTGGCACCGACACTGTGTGCCAGAGATATATTCACTTGCCGCTGAACGTGGCCATTTAGCTCTTGGATGCCCTTGTGGGAGAAGTATTTCCTTCCGGGGCCTTCCATTGCGGTGTGCCAATGGTCACAAATTTTCTAAAGGCCTCCGAGTCTACCAGTTTATATGGCAGTAGTTGGCGGGCTAGCAGTTCCAAAAAGCCAGCGGTCAGCCGTTGGGCAAGAGGGTTATCCGGCATCATCATCTTTTTTTGCTCGAACATTTGGGCCACAGAAGCCTGCCTTTTGCCAGATGAACGTGACAACGGCACAGTGGAAGGTAGAGTGGAGGACAAATGGGAGCAGAGAGGAGAAGGAGAAGAGGCAGGATGTGGAGCGCCGGGAGTGTGGCTTTGTGGGTCTGACAGCGTTGCTCCCACTGGGCTCGGTGATGGGAGGCCAAGTGCCTTCTTAAGGCGGTCATCCCAAGGTGAATGTTGGGCTTACCACGACTTATACGTTGACAGCACAGGCTGCAGATGGCAACATTATTGTCAGCAGCTGACACATTAAAAAAAGCCCACACTGCAGAGCCATGTGCTGGCGTCCTGGGAGCGCAAGATCAAGATGTGACCGTGCATGGTGGATGGCTCGCTCAAGATACATTTGCAGTCTGCTTTTTGCCTCCTGTGCACTGCGAGTTCTGCCTGCTTCTCCTCCTTCTCCTCCCTATCTGCTGCTCCGTCTCTCCCTCTGAACTCCCCTCCTCTTCCTCTCTTGTGGGCACCGATCGACAATCGACACGTCATCATCGTCACCTTCACCCCCACTGACATTAGAGATCTTGGAGTAGGCAGCAACAGCGGAGACCACCCTCCTTGGGCTAATCTGAGTACTGTCGTCAGACCACTGGGTGGCACCTCCTCTTCCTCATCCGATGCCAAGAATGGCTGTGCATCGGAAAGGTCTGGGAATGGATGGCAAAATAATTCTTTTGACTCGAGTGGAGGGGCTATGGTTATGGTGGTGTCTTTGGGGGTGTACACAGCAGAGAGTGAGCAGGGTGCAGATACAGAGGATGAGTAGGGTGCAGAAGCGGAAGGCTGAGTGAGTTACTCAAACAACTCTGGTGCGTCCTTGGACGTAATCGCACGCATATTCTCCAACTTCCCACTCAGTATAGCACACCTATCGATAGCACACCTATCGATAGCACACCTATACCAGTCCTTTAAAGGAATTTTGTGGCCCTATTAGCTAGCGTTTGGTGTCCCTAACAGCCTGTCCCTGCTCCACAAAGCAATCTCTCCCTACAATGGCAAAAGATAGAATGTAAAATGGCTGCCAGATCGGGTTCTGTTATAGGGTGGGGGTGTGTCCATGTGCTGAAACGTCTCAATTGGCTGTCCTGTCCCACCTGATGGATGTGTCATGGGTCAATGTTCGGCACAATGCAAAAGAATATGGCGCATGCGAACATCGCCATATGTTCGCATTTTCGGCGTCTCACGAACGAGCAAAATTTGCAGCAAAACGACTGCCGGGCGAACTGCCAGGCCATCTCTAGTGGTATGCAGGATGTGTGGGTAAAAGGTGAGCCCCAGCCAGGGTGCTAATGTTCAAACGATGGCCCTCCGTCAACACATGGAGCTTCCCCATAAAGTGGTGTGGGCAAACGGTTCCACTCATTTAGTCTTACAGCCTGAGGCAGCAACCACTGCATCTCCCACTAGCCTTCACCCCCTCTCAAGCAGTAAAGGCTCATCAACATCAACAGAAGGAAGTTGTCATTCCTTCCCATCGATTTTGTTGTTTATTGATCCTGATGCTCCTCCTCGTCACTTTTTTTCAACAGAAATCGATCTCTGAGGAAACAGTATGTGTGCACTCATCCAATGGCGCAGAAGCTGAACGTGCAACTGGACAAGTTTCTGGGACTTTAGTCCCTCCCTTTCCATGTAGTTGACTCTGCACATTTCAGAGAACTGATGGCTTGTGTCCAGCCAAGGTGCAGAGTTCCATGCCTACATTACTTTTCCCAAAAGTTGTACCAGCCTTGCACACTTACATTGAGCAGAAAGTGAGCCAGTTCTTGTGCCACTCTGTGTCTGGTAGAATTCACGCCAGCATTGATAAATGAAGTTGTAACTATGGTCGAGGATAATATATGTTGTTGACAGCCCACTGGGTAAATATAGTTCTGGCCCAGGCACACCATCAACTTGGACAGGTGATGGCAATGGCGCATCTGCATCTGTTCAACCTTGGCAAACAGAGCCACATCGGGGAAGAACTGCTTGGGGTCTTCAATAAAGAAATCAAACACTGGTTGTCTCCTTGCCAACTGGAGATAGGAACCATGGTTACTAATAATGTGAAGAACATTTTGTCTGTGCTGCATCAGGCACGGCTGACCCATGCACCCCGCATGGTGCACATTTTCAATCTCATTGCCACCCGGTTTCCCAAGTCTTCCAACTGCAAGAACTGTTAAAATGTCCAGGAAACTGTGCATGCACTTCAGCCACTATTACAGTGCAAAACACGCCCTCCTTGAGCTGCAAAGGAGAAATGCTTTTCTCTAGAGGTGGGACGAATCAAATTATTTTCAAATCCGAATCCAAAAAGGTTCTCGAATCTATAGAATCTTTCGAATTCTCGAATCCTACACATAAGAATTGTGTAAACGGTGTAAGAAACAAAGTGATCCAAACACTTATGGGGGGGGGGATCTGTGGATGACACTGCTATGGGGGGGGGGGGATCTGTGCATGGCACTGTTATGGGAGGGATCTGTGGATGGCACTGTTATGGGGGAATCTGTGGATGGCACTGTTATGGAGGATCTGTGGATGGCACTGTTATGGGGGGATCTGTGGATGGCACTGTTATGGGGGATCTGTGGATGGCACTGTTATGGGGGGATCTGTGGATGGCACTGTTATGGGGGATCTGTGGATGGCACTGTTAAGGTGGATCTGTGGATGACACTGTTAAGGGGGATCTGTGGATGGCACTGTTATGGGGGATCTGTGGATAGTACTGTTATGAGGGATCTCTGGATGGCACTGTTATGGGGGATCTCTGGATTGCACTGTGATGGGGGGATCTGTGGATGACACATATATAGCATCTTATGCTATGTGCCATCCACAAATCCCCTCATAACAGTGTCCCTGCAGTGTGAATGACCCCCAATACAGGGGCTGGGGGCCGGCATCTGGATTAGGAATGACAGCGGGGAACGGTGCAGTCCCTGTATTCAAATGCACCAGCTCCGCTCACTGTAGTATAATCTTATGATCTAACTTGCATTGTTAAGATATAATAATCCATCTGTATTACTTACATTACAACATTAAGTTCCGTAGCAGAGAGGAGGGAGGAAGCAGGCTGGGAGGACGGGCGGTCGGCGCGTCCCTCACTACGTCACATGCCCGTGCCGCCTGCTTCATTCATAAAGTGGGCGGCGCAGGCACGTGGCGTAGTGAGTGACGCGCCGCCCGCCCGTCCTCCCGGCCTGCCTCCTCCCTCCTCTCTGCTACGGAACTTAATGTTGTAATGTAAGTAATACAGATGGATTATTATATCTTAACAATGCAGGTTAGATCATAAGATTGTACTACAGTGAGCGGTTCTGGTGCATTAGAATACAGGGACTGCACCGGTCCCCGCTGTCATGGATAAGTCGGATTTGAATTTAGTAAATGAGGTCGGGATTCGAGTCCACGAATTCTTCGACTACAGCAAGATTCGTGGATTCAACGGATTCGTCGTCCCACCTCTACTTTTCTCCAAAATCGCCTGATATGCAACATTTCCACCCTTTGGAACTCCACACTTCATGTTACACTACCTGTATGAGCAGAGGAAGGCGGTCAACGATTTCAACAATACAGCAGACGGACAGGTCGACTCGCCAGTGTAACTTCCACGTTAGCCAGTGGCAGCTCATGTGTGACATGTGCCATTTGCTCAGGCCCTTTGAGGAGGCCACTTTATTTGTCAGTCGCCAGAACAAAAAAATTTATGATGTCATTCCACTCCTTCACATCCTGGAGGATATGCTGAGAAATCTGATTGGCCTGGGGACAGAAAACATGGCGCCTATATCTCATGGCCACGTGAGCCCTCAGTAGGATGAACTGGCATGATGATGAGGAGGAGGACATAAACGCTCAGGAATTTTATACACAACTAGTTTATCTGTCCAAGCAACAGGAGAGGAGCAGGAGGAGAATGATTAGCTGGAGGGCGAAGACGAAGATGATGCAGATGACCCGACAGACCGTGGCAGTATGCAGTAGAGATGGAGGCAGGAAGGCCCTCCAAGTCCCTTGCGCAAATAGTCAGATACATGCTTTATTATTTGTGTAGTGAGAGCTACATTGTCAGAATTCGGCAGAGGCATGACTACTGGCTATCCAAATTGTTAGATCCTTGCTCCTGGTCAAAAATGGGGGCATTTTTTTAGACGTTCAAAGCAGCAGCAGCAGCGGGACATTCAGCAAAACCTCAACCAGCATGTGGTGGCATACTTGGACTGCACCCTGTCACCCATGATCCAAGATCCCCTGGACTACTGGGCATGCAAACTTGAAGAGTGGCCGCAACTGACTGAACTTGCAATAGGCATGCTTTCCTGCTCGACCAGTAGTGTCAGAGCTTTGTCGTGGGGCCTCTACTGTTACTGCTACTGCCACTGCTGCTGCTGCCCTCCGCACTCTGTTATGGGGCCACTACTGTCACTGCTACTGCCACTGCTGCTGCTGCCACCCTCCCTATTTTGTCATGGGGCCACTACTTGAATATTGGTGCACTGCATAGTTATGTACATGGCAATACATTTTTACATCTGTAATTTAGTAGTCTCCTACACTCTCCCTGCAGTCTCCCTGCACTCTCCCTGAAGTTTAAGTTCCAAGCCTTCACACTAAGATTGGGTAACCAAGTGGGAAGAATATGATTAAGCAGATTGGCCTGGGTATACCTGATTTATCATGATTCATGACAAATTCATTTGGAACAAGTCGATTTTCTTGTCAAACTTGAATTTTTCAAAACTTTGCTCATCTCTAGTCACAGCTTGAACCCACCAGAGGATCCTCTGGTACTTTGGTGGGCCAGTCCGACCCTGGGCTCAGTTCATACTATGACTTAGGCAGTACAGAGTAGGATTCTGGTTGGCTCAGTGTGATGCCTTATTTGAAAGTCAGATTTTGACTTATAGGGAGCCACTTACATTAGGTGTCGCTGGCGAGATGGTTCTCTTTAATGGAGCATTGTCAATAAGTCTTCATACCATGGAGTGCTTCCAGTAGATGTCCATACAGGACTGGTCCATTTAAAGATAGATTTTGCATCCTGTCTAGGCCACTTGAATGGCATCCCACTGAGCCAGCCAGAATCTTACTCCATACTGATGAGGGACAAGCATCCGAAACAGCTGTCTACAAATGGATATCTGGCTTGACTATATTCCCTTGTCAAATCCCAAGCTCATAGGGACCTACTTCAAATAGGTGGCGCTGGGGTGATGGTTCTTTTTCTGGGGAAAACTATGAAAAACAGTTCAAGACCCCTTTTCTTCTCCACTAAACTTTACACTTGGTACTACCAATCGAGGCAGGCATAGCCCATCTTTAACACTTGATTAATCCTTTACACATCCAAAGGATTAGGTATGATTTATACAGCTCTGAAGAATGTACTGCTCCAGGGTCCAGCGACTTTTCTCCTTTAATAAAAAGTTGGTTCGACATGGCCATAATCTGCATGACATGACTTATATACTAATGGCCTATACCCAGGGTAGGTAGGTCATCAATATAAAATAGTTGGGTGTCCAACAACACCCACCTCCACCAGTGAGCTGTTTTGGACAGCTGCTGGTGCCGAAAACTATACATTTGATGGAAGACTCAATGCTCTGTGTAGTTTCCAGCACCAGCATCCTGCAGCTCAGCTCTTAGCTCTGTCCACAGTATAGTTTTAGGTACTGATGGTTGCCCTGAACAGCTGATCAGTGTGGATAGAGGTGTCAAAACCCTACTGATCTGATGACCCATTTTGAGGATAGTCTATCAATATCTAAGTACTGGAAAATTTCTTTAATGAGCTCCAATTTATTTCAAAAGTAGAACTCAATGCAAATCTGAAGAGGCATCTCTATATTTTTCAGTCTTGCTGGACTTCAGCTATAAAATCCTTTACATGACAGTACAATGGCCTGGAGTATCTGTGTTTCTTATCTTGTAGATACAGATGCATAATAATTTTATACTGCTACGTGAAAACCAACAAGGGACATATTTTTGATTTATTATGTATAGAAATACACAGGACCAAGATCAAGTATTTTTTTCCATGCCCTACGGCGATGGAGCCTTGAGCTATGTCACTGGGAAAAAAAAGGTAAAACAAGAGCCAACTGGACTGCATTTGTAAAGAACAATGGGGGTCATTTATTAAGCTCAAATACTGTTATATTTGGTGTATTTCAGGTGCAGAATATGTTGCGCCACAATTTGCGACTTCTCCCCGCTCACGCCAGGTCTAAAACAAATTCCCCGATGTGAGCAGGGAAAGGGACAGGCCTGTCTCATTTACCATTTTATATGCCTGTTTTAGGTGTAGAAAATGGTCTAAATGTAAGACAGCTAGGAAGCTGTCTTACATTTAGAACTGGAGGAGGCGTCTCTTCATAACTGTGGCGGATCCACCGCCAGCTTAGGGCTTTTTTAAGAACGGCGTCTAAAACGCTGGTCTTAATAAATGTTTCCCAATGTGATTAAAGTTCTTTTCAATTGAATCCTAAATATATGTTTGTACTATTTTCATTAAGATTTCCTTTTATAAAACACAACATAAAGTACTGTGCACAGCTCGTGTAATTTAAAGAGGGCCTTTCACCAAACACAAAAAACTATGCTGCTTCCCTGAGCATGGCATACTTGTCAATTTGTTCCTGCACCCCCTTTTTCTTCAGTTAAGTCCCTCTAAAGTTACTGCACCACACATGTCAATCAGAAGTCACCAGCCACAGAGGTGTGGCTAACCACTTTGCTTCTTTGTCACAACAGGGAGAAACCTCCCCTTACAATCTCCGTCATGCACACCCTCCAGCTGCATTGTCATCTGGCGAAACCTACTAAGCCTTGTGAGACCATGCTGTACATTATTTTCTGCTGGTACAGCATCTCACTCTGACCAGGCTCGTCTCATTTACCATTTTCTACGCCTGTTTTAGGAAGCTGTCTTACATTTAGAACTGGCGCTGGATGCGCCGAAGTTATGGAGAGGCCGGCAGTGCAGGGCTTTATTAAGACCAGCGTCTAAAATGCAGTAAGGGTGTGTTGCCAGATGACACAGTCTGCAGTAAGGGTACAGAGGGGAGGTAACCAGCTTGGGGGGGGGGGGTGTATCTGCACAGTCTGAAAATATCAGCATTGATTGGATAGAGTGAGTCTATGCAGGTACACACCCCCAACTGGTTACCTCCCCTCTGTACCCTTACTGCAGACTGCTAACAACTCTTTCATAACTTCTAGTAGAAATAATAAAGGAATGGCAAAACATAGAGCCATAAGAATAGATGTTCCAGAACTGTTATTACATTGGGAATGCATGAAGCTATTAAAACAGAAATGTCAGGAGCTGTGACAGGTCGTAGATTTTCCTTTGCTTATTCTTTCTGTTTGATGCACTTCTGGATCTGTTTCACCACTGACTTTCACGATAAAAAAAAATGGATACAATAAATTTATGCATTTAAATTTTTAATAATAAGACTATTCTCTTGAAGGGATTATCCCACGATTAACATAAAAAAAGAAAATCAGACATCACATGGTACATAATACTCTCTTTCTAAGAAAGCTCGAACGAGCCCTGTCTGATTCTAGTTTTGCACACAGAGAATTAGACGGATTATTCAATATCTGTAACGTATGTCATTTTACACGTAGACAGGACATTTTGCCTAAAATGTGATTATAATGCGCTGCAGTAAAGAATGCTGCTAATACTTACCGCTGCCGCTAAGCCTGTTTACAAATGGGCCTCTCAACCACACAACACTTGATTGAAGAGCGTCCCAATATTTGTAACGGGATTGTGTCAGAGAACATGAGCTGTGAATATGAAAATAGATGCTAAGCTGCTTTGTGTATTCTGTGCTCAACAAGAAACATTTTTAAATTCAGTACTATGAAGCTCCCTGGGGTTTATAGTGAAAATGATCAGAAAGAACAGAAGAAATAAAAAAGGTATGAAAGATTACCTTTCACTCTGCCCCTATGGGCAGGAAAGTAAAGAAACAAATTATAGGAAAAAGCTGACAATCAAGACAGCAGCACTTTATGTATTCTGAGATGAACAGAAAAGGTTTGGCCAGTAGCCTGTGAATTCAAAATTTCTAAATGATTATTCTTTACTGCCTTTGGCCAAGGATGTGAAGATTCTCAGCAACTTTGTGCATGGGAAAGCCTTTGCAAGTAGATGGTTAAGAAAAGTTTATTGAACTTAAAGATGCTTAGAGGTTATTTGGCATGTTATTAAGTTTTAATCAGTGTCATTTCAAGGCGTTTAACTTCTTGAGCTGTTTTCGAGATCATTAGTATTTTCTTTCTTTTCAATTAGACCGGTGGTTTGGAATAAATAAAGAGCAAACTATCTTGACATGTATACAAAAGTGGGAAGGAATTTAGAGCTTTAAAAGTACTGAGAGAGATGGAGGGGGTTGTGATTAAAGCCGCAGATAAAGGGGGAAACATAGTTGTATGGCCGGTAGAAATGTACGAACGGCAGGTATTTAAACTGTTGAGGGACAAAACCTGCTATAGAGCCTTATCTGAGAACCCCCTTGTCTGTTTTCAGAAAAAACTGGAGACCATTCTTAACACAGCTATTGAAAATGATGTTATAACGAAAAAGGTTAAGGATGGTCTTATCACACAGCATGCCAAAGTGGCGACTTTTTACATCATTCCCAAGGTGCATAAAAGCAGCACAGATCCACCTGGACGACCTATCGTAGCAGGTAATGAAAGCTTAAGCGAAAATATATGCAAATTTGTAGATTTTTACTTACAACAATTGGTAATTAATTTACCATCCTTTGTGCAGGATACTACAGCAGTACTAAATCAATTGGAGGGGATACAACTTACAGATGAAATGATCTTGGTGACGGCGGACGTAGAGTCCCTATATACTAGTATACGGCATGAAGATGGCATGAGGGCCACATCAAAGTTTTTAATGGGCAACAATTTGGAACCAGCCCTCAACAAACTGCTCCTGCAATTGTTGGACTTCATTTTGCATCACAATTTTTTTGTTTTTAAGAATAGATTTTATTTACAAACGCAGGGTGTGGCGATGGGGGCCACCTGCGCCCCATCCTACGCGAATCTGTTTTTGGGCGCTTGGGAAAGGGAGATCTTCCATGGTGTCCTCCCTGAGAACATCGATAGAGTCCATAATTGGATGAGATATATCGATGATATTCTGTTCATCTGGGAGGGCACCATGGAGGATCTCAACAGGTTCATGACCGTACTGAATAACAATGCACTTAATATTAGGCTGACGTATAAAGCGGGGCGAGAAATTTATTTCTTGGACATAAAGATAAAAACAAATGAAGTGGGCAAAATTCAAACGGAAGTGTACAGGAAGGCAACTGCTGTAAATTCCTTGTTGCATGCAAGTTCTGCACACCCTAGATCAACAATTGATGGGATTCCTAAGGGCCAATTTGTGCGTCTCAAAAGGATTTGTTCCAATGAGGCAAGTTTCCGTATGGAATCAGAGAAATTACAGTTGCGCTTTAAGGAAAGAGGTTACAGCAATAGGCAGATAAAGAGGGGTTTCCAAACAGCCAAAGTACGCAAAAGAGAAAAACTATTGTGCCCCAATGAGGAAAATAAGATGGCTAAAACCACGTTGACTGGGAGTCAAGATATTAGATTCATTACCAACTATAATAAACAGTGGAAAAAGCTATATGAGATCCTTAATAATCATTGGGACATTCTGCAAACTGATGTGAAGCTAAGTCAGTGTATTTCGAACAGACCATTATTGACTGCGAGACGTTCCAAAAATCTTAAAGATTTGTTGGTGCGTAGCCACTACATCCCTGAGACCAAACTGGGACAATCCACCATGGTAAAAGGATCATATCCTTGTGGGGGGTGTAAGGCATGTGCCAATCTAGATAGATCAACCAACTTCACCAATTCAGACCACACCCAAACGTATGAAATTCGCGAGTACATTTCCTGCATGACCACCGGGATTATCTATTATGCAGTCTGTCCCTGCAACAAAATATATATTGGCTTAACAACAAGGGAATTCCGGAAAAGAATAAGGGAACGTGTGAGGGATATTGAAAAGGCGGTAGACGTTTTAAATTTGAGTGATTTAAAAACCCTCCCAAAGCATTTTAAAATATTCCATCAGAGCAATCCTAGGGGTTTGCGATTCAGAGGCATAGACAAAGTGCATTTAGGGATCAGGGGGGGCAATTACAGTAAAATCCTGGCCCAGATTGAGACTAGGTGGATATTTAGGCTCAAAACCCTGACCCCAAAAGGATTAAATGAGAGCTTTGGCTTTGGCTCCTTTCTCTAAATAGTGGCATTATTTTAGGGGTAATGGGAGATTTGGCACATTTTTTACTATGGGGTCTTAGTTGATGCATATACATGTATAATAATGTGTTGTTTCTACTCTTTAGTCTGCCGATTTATCCTGAATGTCCGTCTTTTTGTGAAATCCCGATGTTATGAATTCTGCCTTCATTGAATGGATCAGTCCGTGTTCTCGTATGTGGTGGTCCCTGATAACTGTGACGTGCCCAATACGGGGCTTCGTGTTGCAAAGCAATGTATTATTCGAATGGCATCACTGCACTTTGCACTTTAATGTGTGTATATTTATTTATGTAAATGCATTTATGGAGGGTATGCTATCTTCCATAATCCTGTCACTTCTGGCTATAACGGGTTTTTGATTTTTATGTTTTATTACATCATGTTGGATGAACTTTTGATTGTATGAGGTAGTGCCATGATCACTGTACTATATGTACATTTATGAAAATGACACTATGTTTCAATCGGCATGTTCATCTTATCATGCGTAAATTATGGGATCTTCACGTATCCATGTATAAAATATTATTTTCATGTATACACTATGATTGGATTTATACGTACTTATGAGTTTTATAGATTCCCTATACTTTGTGACATTTGTGCGCATCACCTTCTGGTCTGGGCGTTTTCCTTCCGCCCTCTCTCTCCTGTGTAGGGCTGTGGTGGCGATGGCGATCGACATCATAGAATGTGCGACCGCCCTCTCCCCCACTGGCCTCAGAGGAAGGGCGGAAGTAATACTGTCACATTTGAATACACACTGTGGTCACCATGGGTATTTATTTATTTTTCATTTTTTATTTTTTATCTTTTATATTATCATGTCGAATTAATTATTGATTTTTTGATACAATGTCATGATCACTGTAATTATCATATATTTATGAGAATAACACTCTGTTTCAAATTGAAATGTTCACCTTATTATGGGTAAATTATGGGACTTCCACGTATTCATATAGAAAATATTATAATTATGTATACACTAGGACTAGATCCGTATGCACTCTTGATTGAGCCTCATCGACTCTTTATATTCTGTGTCATCCGTGCGCATGACCATTGGGTCCGGGCGTCTCCTTCCGCCCTCTCTCTCCTGTGCAGGGCGTTGGTGGCGATGGCGATCGGCATCATAGAATGCGCGACCGCCCTCTCCTCCACTGGCCTCAGAGGAAGGGCGGAAGTAACATGACGTGGCGGACGCTGATTGGTCATGCGCCGCCGTGATGACGTGGAACCTCACAGAGAATCACATGACGCTATCATAGACACAGGATTGGTTGTCGGCGCCTTATTAGTGCTCTCTCCCTCTCTGGTCTTTAACTCCTCCTGAGGAAGCAAACTATACGCGAAACGCGCGTTGAGGAGCGCCATTGCCCTGGTACCTGTCCCTGCTCTGTTGGTATATAGCCCTATACACCTGCCTTACCTTATATTTTCGGATCTTGTGTCTGCTATCTTGGTATTCATGCACACCGGTGTATTGAGGCAAGCGCACCCTTGCTATAGATTCTCCATGCTCCTGGTATTATATCCTTTGGGATAATAGATTATTTATATATTACACACATGGAGATCTATTTACGTCCGTCCAATGGATGGGGCAGGTAGCAGTGTGATGCAGGATTGTGGTTGTCCCTGCTCATTTATTGTCTTATAATATGTATCATGTATGTCTTTTATGGATTTTGAATAAAATTGATTTGTATTTTCTCATACCGGTGTGTCTAGCACTCTTTTTCTTTATTGTAGCTTTATGTATACAAAAGAAACACTTTTCTTTTCCTTCTTTTTTTTTTACAGGCAATATAACTGCAGACTTCTTTAAATTAGTGCAGACAGTATAACTGAACTTGAAATGTCCAAATGTGGCCTAATAGCTAATAAATCCATATTATGGATCAATATTATGTGTATGCTCATGTGAAACTACCCTTAACTATCCTGGTGTTCTGAGCAACATGAATTTTCCTTCTGCTTTATGTTCAACTATTTCCTAGCATTGTTGGGACATCTGCTGTGCAACTGGTCTGCATCTGAGTCTTGGTCCATTATCTCTTAGCTTGGCCTGGTTAAGATTGGGTGGAGCTGCTGATTGCTTAGCCTTTCTATCTCCAGGCTATCGATTCAATTGCAGGGCTCCCGTCCTTTCCATCTGAGTGAGTTTATTTCAGTATATTGTTTTCTGCCAGTACTGGTACCTGCTTCATCTATATTTCTTGTAACCATCCAGCTGTTGTTCTATTTAGCCCTACTGTAGGTTCTGGGGGTATTTGAGTACCACGAGTCACTGTTAGTACTTGGGAAAGGCAACTGCTATAAGTGAAGAAGTGCTGTCCAGTTACCGGTGTTGTCACACCAGGTGCCAAATTTCATAAAAATACAACTGTTCCTGTTATATTTCCATCTTCTCTGCTTTGTCTCTGCTTACTGGTCACAAAAACAGAGTTTGCATTGGATAATAATGAATACATTCTAGAATAATCTTGTTTTTAGGGATTAAAGGTGTTGTGCCACAAGGAAATATTACATTATTTTGTGATCATTCATTTTAGTTGCGTCCAGACAGTTTTTTTTAAAGTCAGACACAACTGATGACATTTTGACTTCCTTTCAGGGCTAGCTATAAAAGGTAAGGAGAAATATTTCCAGGTCACCAGATTAAGTTTCACAGCCCCCCATGCAAAGACTCCACTTCAGGCTGAGTGTGAATGACATCTTGAAAACATTGACATCCAGCAATGAGATAAAACACAGTATGGACTTTGTTGAAAATAAAATCCATCAGGACTGAAGGAAGACAATCATACCTTTGCATTTTGACTGTACATGTCAGTCTTAGTTATAGCATTGATATCCTCAATACTTACCTTCTCTTAAATATGCATTGTCCTACAGTTAAATATCCTGCTGATCATATGTTGCAAGAAAAAAAGCACACAGAAAATCGTAAATGCACATACACAGTATGGACAATCCACAGTAATGTATTAAAAGTGATAATGCAATATTTGTGACTTTAAATACATGGTATTTTATGTAGGTACTATGCACCAATCTTTTTTTAGAAAACTAAATAACAGTTTAAAGTGTATCTGTGACCATAATCAGTCCTATTAGGATAGTTTTACATTTGCGGCAGGGAAATTCGCCAGGCTTTTCCGGTAGAAAAGAGCCTGCTGGAGTTCTCAGGATCTGGCATTGCTGGATACTATCATCTTTCTGCTGGACCCCATTGATTTTAATGGGGTCTGGCAGAGACTATTGAATATAGTGAATATTCTGAGAATCGGCCGGACAAAAACTGCGTGCAGCGTTTTTTGTCCGGCTCATTCCTGGCATTTTATGCCGGACCTGCTGGCTGAAACATGCAGCTACAGGTGTAAAATAAGCCTAAATCAAGGAACCAAGCATAAGTTTGATCACGGGGATTACAATGATCCATTCTTGCTGTAAACGGTATTACCACTGCAGAGAAATTATTGTTTTTAATTAAATGAAAATTAAGTGCTTAGAGCCCGAAGGGGCTGGCCTAGCTCCTCAGAGCACTGCTTTACCTGAACCTGCTTTACCTGCATCTCTCACATGTGCAGTGAAGATCTCAGAGCAGACGCTGTCACTTGGGATCTTCACTGTGTATGCACTGATAGTAGTGCCGCTGGCACATGATGAGATTTTGGGACCAGACAGAGCAGTGACAATGCCTGGATCTGTCAATCCCACTGGGAGAGGGAGTGGCAACAAGGAGAGGCGGAGATGAAGCAGTGCCCCGAGGGGCTAGACCCTCAGTGCTCTGAACACCTCATTTGCATATAAATACAAATAATCATTACTCTGCAACAGTAAATCGCAATGATCAACCCTACTAGGCAGTATGCCTGGTTAAATAGGGTTGATCATGGTAACAGTTATACTTTAATACAGTACAGTTATAGGGGTTGGCCACCTTCTGGTTAATGTTGAGCAATGTGTTTGTAGGATGTTTGAAGGACTCTTAAGGAACTATATACAGGAGTATGTGACTGTAAATAATATTATAAGTGATAACCAGCATGGGTTTACCAAGGACAGAAGTTGTCAGACTAACCTGATTTGTTTTTATGAGGAGGTGAGTAGTAGCCTGGACAGAGGGGCGGCTGTGGATGTAGTGTTTCTGGATTTTGCAAAGGCTTTTGATACTGTCTCTCATAGACGTTTAATAGGTAAAGTAAGGTCTATAGGCTTGGAAAGTATAGTTTGAAATCTAATTGAAAACTGGCAGAAGGACCGTGTCCAGAGAGTTATGGTCAATTATTCCTATTCAGAATGGTCCCAGGTTATAAGTGGTGTACCCCAAGGTTCCTTCCTGGTCTAACCAATGGCCTTTGACATCACATTGCTCAAGGAACTTTAAACTTTTTCAATATGGATTATTGAAACTTTTGCAAGTAATGCAGCCAATATTGCTATTTTCTGCACAGTGTACATGTGATCCCATACACCACTGCCGTATACAGCGTACAGAGTACCTACACAAAATCAATGCAAGCTCGAGTAATGCCATTCCTGGATACTGTATTCCTGGATAAAGAACATATGTAGCCACTAACATTGTCTGACTCATAAAAACACATATATAGCTTATATACAACTTCATCTATTCTACAATGATTCATCATAAATATGAAAACAAAATGGTCACATAAAGTAATAATACTGTCAAATATAACTTCTTCATACATTTCTTGAAGGTTCCCAATGGCTACCTTAATTTTCTATTCAGGCTTGCTGTGGGTTGAAGCTCTGCTGCTATCCTTTGATGTTATTTCCATTTGCAAACCAGGGGAGATAAAAATAAATTGGAAATAATTCATGAAGTGTGAAATCGATAACTAGTGGATGCTGACAGGTGGTGAGGGATGCAATAATGTAGAAGTTGTGTAAGTTCTTATGCTTACAGTATTTTCTGGACCTGGTGGAGTACAACCAGGTTTGACTGCATTCTGCAAATGTAATTTTTGCCCTAATTTGTTCCATGCTAACACCTGCCTGTGCTAATAATTTTAGGAACATGGTTCAGTAATTATCATATGTAGGGGGCTTGTACGCATTGTGGATTAGTCGCGGAAGCCAAAATCAGGAGTGGATCATAAAAGGAGAGAAAGTACAAAGAAGAGATTCAACGTCTCCTCTTTTTAAAATTCACTCCTGGTTTTGGCTTCCAAAACTGCATCAGGAAACCTGAGGCCTCTTTCACACTAGCGTGTGCGGCTCTTTGCCGTATTGCGGACCGCATTTGCGGATACGCAAAACACGGGTGCCGTTCCGTGGGCATTCCGCATAAAGGATGCGGACCCATTCACTTAAAGGGTGCAGAACGGAACCACGGAACGGAAGCCTACGGAAGCACCACGGAGTACTAAATGTACTAACATGTGCTATCTTTTTGCGGAACGGCCAGATCGCGGACCCATTCAAGTGAATGGGTCCGCGATCCGCTTCGGCTGCCCCACAGACTGTGCTTAATACGGCAACGGGCTGCACACGCCAGTGTGAAAGAGCCCTGACTGTGTGGTCATACCCTAAGGGAGCTATTATGTGGACATTACCGGGTATAGCACTGCAAGCAGACGCAATAATTAACTGGGCCATTTTTTTCTGTAGTAGATTTTTGTTCTTTTGCTGTTTGTTTGGAATGCACGTTTATACAGTTTCCTATTTTCACTTTGTCAGCATACCTGACACCTCAATGTTATTTTTTCACAGCATCAACATAGCTGGCATTCTTCTTATTTCTATCATATTTCTCTTGCTTTTGTCTGGAAGCGTGATTAATGCTGATCTGCATTGTGACTGTAACACTGTTGGAGCTCCAAGAATTATGCTAATAATAGTGCAAGATCCTGAGGAGAATACAGCAACTGCAGCAATGTCAAGCAAGTGGCACCTTTTAAGACTGATTGCTGTGCACTGAATGACATTTTTGTTTAAAAAGAAGCCATTTATTTTCCTGTGGCTTAGACTGAGCAGTGTTCACATCCCGAGAGAACAATGGTGTTTTTTCTTCTCTCTGGAAGCCGAGGTGCAATTATTTACAACCACACAAACCATTTTGTTTCTTTTACTTTCCAAAATAAAACAGGATATGTATCCATTGCTTTTATGCAGCATTTCACATCTAATATTCTTTATCCAGCCGGATTAGGATACTTTTTCTATAGAGAAACACAAGAGTAAAGCTAGGCAAATACACAAAGATAGATCCTGATGCAACAGATGTTTTCTGAGTTTTTAGTTATCAGTATTTTTATGGTAAACAGCATTCCTCTATAGAATTTTGACCTGATCAAAGCAACACATCAATCCAAAGATGAAATTCCCAGTTGATTGTTGTTGAACAGTGCATTTATAACAATATGCTACAAAGAAAATGTTTTACTTATGTCTGGTACATTTGTCTACCAATGAAACCACTATCCGTTGCTCTGAAGACATTGCTTTATTCCCAAAGATTCATTAGTACTGAGAAATGAGCAAATTAATTCTATATGAAACCAATTTGCCCAAACTTCAGTTTAAAATTTTTGCAATTCACCTGCAAGGGCGGACACAATTTTACACTTCAGAGGATAGAGAAGAACATATATTGAACCAAAAAGAAATGATTTAGGAGCACTTTGATTAATAAAAAAAATCTGCAGTGTCTTTTTAAACAGGCTGTTTATTACCAGAGGCTATCATCCTTTTACCCATAGCCATATATGTCACCGTCGCTTTGACATTACTAATGCTATTTTGATGTTAAACAGCCTCAAAATGTCATACACGACTTTTCAAGGAAATTGGGGTGATTCCGATTCTGCAGAATTTTTAATAACCAAATTGAATCTGACAGCTAATTTGACCACATTGAACCTGAAACAAATTTTTTGCTCATCTCTAACTGGTACACAAGTATGTATGCATTATGGTTACTCTTTGGGAAATACAATAAAGGCCTCATGAACACGACCGTTGTTTTGGTCTGCATCCGAGCAGCAGTTTTTGCGGTTCAGATGCGAACCCATTCACTTCTATGGGGCCGCAAAAGATGCGGACAGCACTCCTAGCATCCGAATCTGCATATCAGGATTTAAAATCTGTAGCATGTTAGTTTATGTTATAGATATCTTGCGTTGAATTTCACCATTTGCAATGCAACAAATTCAATGCCATTTGGTGCAGATTTTGCCACTGCAGACTTTGGCCAGGTTCGCTGCAGACTTTCTGATGTGGAAAATCTGCAAAGATTCTGCATTCATAGATCACCATTAAAGCTTCAAAAAAGGATATACATTAAAACTACATGTATTGGTGGGACACAGTGACAACAAAGCCTGAGGAACTGAATCCAGGTATTATAGATGAATACATGTGGTTTTAACATACACAGTCGCGTCACATTATTATGACCATCAGCTAATATCCACAGTAACTGCCGTGTGCAGCACAGAGGGCAGCTAGATTGGCTGGGAGTGACTCTATAAGGTCCTGGTAGGGTGCATTCCACAGCTGCTGGACTGTATGGAGTAGGATCCACAGAGCAAACACGATGATCAAGGTGGTCCAATAGATGTTCAATTGGGTTCAAGTCTGAGGAATTTGGGGCCAAAGTAGTCTTGGTCATGCTCTTCAAATCAATGTCAGTCATTTCTAGCCATATGACTTGTCACATTGCCTTGCTGGAAGATCCCATCCAACCCAGGGAAGACAATCAGCATGTATTGGGTAGATATGATCTGCAAGGATGGATTCATGCACAAATTGGTTGAGAGTGCCCTATATATGGATGAGTAGGCCCAGAGAATGCCACCACCAGCTTGTGTTCTTCCAGGAATGTTTATAGGATATTTGTTCTCTTATGTATTTTGCCTGACACGCCAGCATGCATCCATTCAATGAAGCAGAAACAGTGACTCACTGGAGAAGTCAACCCTTTGCTAATCAGCAGAGGTCAAACTCACTTACTGCCTTGAAAATTGAAGGCCATTCTTCCGATGCAACTTCATTAGCAGAGGTGCAGTGACCATCCATCTGCTTTGCAGTAGAGTTCCCTGAACTATTATTTTAGACACACATCTTGTAGCCCCCTGGTTCATTTTGGTGGTGAGCTGCTCCACTGTAGTGTGTCAGTCCGCTCTTGCGCACCATCATAGCCACTGTTCACCTCCTACATCAATGGCACATGGTGCCACCCTTGGCCCGAAAGCCAATAATAATCCCTTTTTGCAACTCTGATAAATCACCCCTTTGTCACGGTCCCTCCCATGACAGAGGTGAGAAGATCAGGGAGACTGGCGGCACGTGAGGGTATATGATAGTCTCTGTTTTCTCCTTTTAGTGTTGTGTTTGGTAATGACCACACCTCTTGTTTGGTGGTCATTAAAGAGGCTATTTAGTTCTGTCTCGCACTGCTTACCTTGCAGTTGATATTTCCTGCTGGAGTTGGTTGAACTGGTGTGTTGTTCCTTTGGATCTTCTGCTCCTCCATTCTGCTTTAAGCTAAGTGCATTTTGTCTTGCATTTTGTTGTTCGCTTGTGTGTGTTGTTGTCTAGGCGTTAGAGAGATGATGGTTCCTTCTTTTGGGAAGGAACCAGTAGTCTCATTCCCTGCCACTATTCCTAGGGCCTTCCAGGGTCTTCAGGGCCTAGTTTACGATGTATGAGTATTTCCACCTTCAGGGTCTACTCATACTAGTAGGAGTCAGGGAGAGGTCTAGGGATTCCTCGGAGGTCACCATCCCTCTCCCTCAGCTTCGAGGCCTAGACCTGTGTCATTTGGCATTATCCCCTTTCCCATTACCCGTGACACCCTTTTACCCATGACAGCAACAAGGGATTTATGTGCAGACAGCCTATCTCAAACCCTATATACCCACCAAGCCAGCTCACAACATGTGGCTTCCTTCATGAACTACACACTGCCAACATCAAAAGTAGGAAGTGGTCATAATAATGTGACTTGACTGTGTATATACCTTTACATGTGGCACCCTGTTTTGAAAGGGAACAAAAGTAATCGGACAATTGATTGAAAGGCTGTTTCATAGGCAAGTGTGGGCAATTCCTTCATTATTTCATTCTCAATTAAAGGGGTTGTCCGGGTTCAGAGCTGAACCCGGTCATACCCATAATTTCACCCCGGCAGCCCCCCTGACTTGAGCATCGGAGCAGTTCATGCTACGATGCTCTCCATTGCCCTGCGCTAAATTGGCTCTTTTGTTTACAATCACACACTGCTTAGCGGAAGCTTCCGCCCGGCAGTGTGTTCGATGACGTCACCGGCTCTGATGGGCGTGCTTTAGTGCTGCCCTAGAAATTTTACTGGCTAGGGCAGCGCTAAAGCCCACCCATCAGTGACGGTGACGTCACCAGGCTTCCTAGCAGCCCCATGGAGAGCCCTGGTACGTCACCGGATCTCCCAAAAATGCCTTTACCCTGTGTGATTTAGCGCAGGGCAAAGGAGAGCATCGGAGCATGAAAAGCTGGGGAGGCTGCCTGGGTGAAAATGGAGGTATGTCCAGGTTCAGCTCTGAACCCGGACAACCCCTTTAAGCACATAAAAGGCATGGAGTCGATTTGAGGTGTGGTGCTTGCATTTTGAATATTTTGCTAAGTAGTAAACATACGGTCAAAGGAGCTCTCCATGCAGGTGAAACAAGCCTTCCTTCATCTGCGAAAACAGAAAAAACCCATCCGAGAAATTGCTACACAATTAGGAGTGGCAAAATCTACAGTTTGGTACATCCTGAAAAAGAAAGAAAGCACTGGTGACCTCAACAATGCAAAAAGACCTGGACACCCACTGAAGATAACAGTGGTGGATGATCGCAGAATAATTACCATGGTGAAGATAAACCCCTTCACAACAGCCAACCAATTGAACAACACTCTCCAGGATATTGGCATATCAATATCCAAATCTACCATAAAGAGAAGACTGCATGAAAGTAAATACAGAGGGTTCACTGCACGGTGCAAGCCACTCATAAACCTCAAGAATAAAAAGGCTAGAATGGACTAAAAAAATCTTAGAAAACCAGCACACTTCTGAAAGAACATTCTTTGGACAGATGAAACTAAGATCAACCTCTACCAGAATGATGGAAAGACAAAAGTATGGCAAAGGCATGGTACAGCTCATGATCCAAATGATACCACATCATCTGTAAAACACGGCAGAGGCAGGGTTTTCAGAGACATACTGTGTGCCCAAATCCAGCCAAATGCAGCTAAACTGATTGGTCGTCGTTTCATAATACAAATGAACAATGACCCAAAACATAAAGCCAAAGCAACCGAGCAGTTTATTAAAGCAAAGAAGTGGAATATTCTGAATGACCAAGTCAGCCACCTGATCTGAACCCAATAGAGCAAGCATTTCACTTGTTAAATACTAAACTTCAGACAGAAAGGCCCACAAACAAACAGCAACTGAAAACTGCTGCAGTAAAGGCCTGGCAAAGCATTTAAAAGGAGGAAACACAACATCTGGTGATGTCCATGAGTTCAAGACTTCAGGCAGTCATTGCCAACAAAGGGTTTTCAACAAAGTATTAGAAATTAACATTTTATTTACGATTATTTAATATGTCCTGTAACAAAATCTGAGGTAGATAGGTAGATAGATTTTAGATTTTCCTAAACTTGCATTATCAATAGCTGATTGTATGTCAATGTCTTTGCTCTATTAAGGACTTATGAAGATTGTGCCTGTGGGTGCCAACCTGTCTGCAAAAGGTGAAGATACTCCACATTCTCAGAGGAAACTTCATTTAGCACTGGCCTGTGACTTAACATATGGGCATACTAATGAAGACCTGGAAGAAGCCACTTAAAATGCAGAACAAACTCCAGACATGGTGACTGCTAACCCAGCAGGTGTATAAGCCATTCAGTAGGTGGATGAAATAATATCAGAAGCCATAACTCTGACCTCATAACACCCACATCCTCAGAACCCTGGTAATTGTGTTCAGCCTGACATGGGCTTCGGGGAGAATCCAGACACCCCGTACTGGACATGAGGCATTTCTCGGTATTCAGGATCTGGGATTCTGGAAATCATAACCCGATAATATTTGGTGTCTGTATGACCGGGACGGGGCGACTCAGATTATGGGATCTTACCTGAGTCGTCCCTGTCATACGGCGAGGAATCGCTGTGATTCATATTGCCACATCGGTCAGCCATTTGGGAAGGTGGGGGCAAAAACCTGAATAATCTCAGACGTCCCAAAAGGCCGGACCGAAAGGAGGGAGGTTCCATCACAGTCCACCCCTCGGCAGAGGTGGGATAAAAATGGGTGGTAAACAGTTAGGGGTCATCCATTTTGGGGATCCACATCATTTTCAGTGACTGCCCGTATCCTCAGCTGTCCCCACAGCCGGAATATAACTGCTGCATCTCAGTAAGCCAATATTCTGTA